>NW_006796565.1:440336-474048 GCF_000442215.2 Lipotes vexillifer | reverse complement strand
GCCGCCCCGCTTTGACTGCGCGCTTTTCCACATTTGCTATCAGAAATGTCTGAGCCTCACCAAGCATTGGTTGGCCCCGGGCGATAGACAGTGAGGAAGGGATTCCTTCCTCCCAAGGAGCCAGTGTCTGGAGGCGAAAACACAGGAGAGCAGTGCGATAATCCAAAGGCTCTGAGCCACTCCTAGAGGGGCACTCCCTCGTCCTGGAAGGGCAAAAGGCTTCTCAGGGGCTGTGGCATCTGAGTGGAATTTGGAAGGACTGATAGGGTTTCAAGGTGGAATACAGCACAAACAGAATGCCAAGCGTCTGCTTATCCCGAACTATCAAAGTCAGTCCAAATTCCTCTGCTAGCATTGAAGCCCTCCAGCGCGGGTTGCTCTCTTCCTTGGGATTCTTCAGTGACTTCCCCAGTTCAGTACCATCAAGCTCAGTACAAGTTCCTCACACACATTCCAGGCCATGTACAGTGCACCAACTTCTGGCCTCACCGGTCATCTCTTCCCTCCTCCAAGCCCGTGCCCCTGCCTTCTGTCTGGATGCTGTCCTCCTCCATCTACACCTTCTGAGGTTCTTCCTGCTTCCTCTCCCCCAGGAGACTGTGGGTCCATCCTAGCCGCCATGGCAGCCCCTTTAGCACCCAGCACAGTGGGAGCTCAGGGAAGTTTGGATTGCTTGCAGAAATCTCTCCTGCGGGGATGAGCGCCCCCCAGGGTTGAGGGCACTGCCTTCCCCTTTGCTGGGGAAACAAAGAGCACCCCCGGACCCCACACTGGAGGAAGGAACTTGTGGCTCTCCGACTGCTCTCTCCTCCTACTCGTCGGAACAACCCCTGGCAGCGACTCCTGCTTCTGTGTCCCCACAGGTGTCTTCTAAGGGAGATTTCCAGATGGACTCTTATGCAAGTGCGAGGACCCAAACTCCTTCCTTGTTCATCTCGTCATTCATTTGTTCATGCCCCAAACACGGATGGAATGTGTGCCATGTGTCAGGGGTGCAGAAAGGACTGTCACCAGCCCTGTTCTGAGGGGTTTCCAGCCCAGGCGGGCAGTCAGAGCTGGTCAAAGGCAGAGAGTCCAAGGAGGCAAGAGCTTGGCTTGGGGAGGAAGGAAGGGGCCACAAAGGCAAAGCAGCCAAGGTGGCACCAGAGCCGAGGCTAGGAAACGGGTAAAGGGAGGGCATGTGGCCGTCTGTGTGCGTGGCTGTGTACGTGCCTGCATGTGTGCCTTTTCAGGTGAATGTGCATGCGTGTGTCTAAGGGTGTACACGCATGTATGTGTATATATGTGTGAGTGTATCCAAGTGTGTATATGTGTATGAGCAGAGCATGTGTGTGTTTATATACATCTGTGTGTATATATACATGTGTGCATGTGTGTATATGTGTGAGTGCATATATAGGTGTGCTTTGCGTGTGCACATGGGTGTGTGTACAGGTGTTTATATGTGTATGGGCATATCAGCATGCATGAGTGTATTTGCCTTGTGTATGTGTGCATGTATGCATGTGTGTGCGTGTAAACTGAAGGGCATATTAGGCAGAGGGGGTGGCACTTGGTGAGGGGCCGTAAGGATGGGAATGAGTAGCTGTGAGCCGGTCATTTTCGGGGGGTCCTGTGTTAGGGAATAGTGTGAGGTTTGGGAGAAGATGCTGGGCAGTCTCTGATTTCCTCTGTTCCTTGGAAATCACCCGAGGAGCCAGGACTGAACCTCTGGACCCTGGGGAGTCACTGAAGCTGTAATTAGGAGAGTGACATGGCCAGAGCAGGTCTGACACCAACTCCAAGCCCCGCATTTGAGAGCTGCTCCAGGAGCTGGCCACAGGGCAAGACCTAGAAGACTGGTAGTCTCCGCCAGCCGGGGACGACTTTGACTGAGAAGTTGGAAGGAGACAAAGGAGGCAGGCTTGTTGTGCCTTAAGTCTTGGTTCATTCTTCCTGCTCTTCCGTGCCCATGACTTTGTACTACATAGTGAACTATCTGAGTCACTAGCCAATGCCCTGCTCTGTGGAGTGGTGCCTGGGGGTTCCCACAGCAGTGGAGCCTCTGAGCTGGGGTGACTCTCGTGCGGTGAGGAGGACGGCCTCCCACGGAGACCTTGGCACATCTGGATTGCACTAGGGAACCAACGACAGGGCTCTTTAAAAAAATAAGGGCCTGAATTTTGAACAAACTCTTTTTGTGGGAATAACTTTTATGTTCCCAAGTATTTGTGGGTTCAGTTTTGCACACAGTTAGTTGTACTTACAAATGCGTCCTTGAGGGCACAATTAGTCACTGGCAACTCATTCTAAAGGTGCCAGAGGCTAATTGTACCCCCAAGTGAGAAGTTTCAGGTATAATTAATTATTCTTTAATTATTAAATTTATTATTCACTGGTTGGATGCACAGAGTTGTGCTCGGGTGAACTTGCTGGCACGAGGACGGCTGGAATGAAGGGGTCTGTGCCACCCTCTGTGCAAACCTCTGCCAATAAAGGAGCTGTGGGAAAGAAAGACAGGCCTTTCTGGCTGCCTGGCTCAGCGTGGGAAATTCCTCAAGTGACAGTCAAGAGCCTGCTGTGTTGGGCGGATAGCGGGAGGGCCGGCCAGAAAGCCCGTGGCCTTGGGCCCCCTTGGTCAGGCAGAGGAAAGGGCTGGGGTCTGAAGTCGTCCAAGCTGGCCCTGCAGCCATGTGACCTGGCAGATGACAACTCCTCTCTGAGCCTCGCCTGCAGAGCAGGCTGACAGTGCTGACCAGTGTGCCCTGCTGTGCAGAGGGAGGAGCTGGGGCCACACGCAGGGATGCTCAGCAGCTTCCCTGGGGGGTGTCAGGACTGTGGGGTGATCACAGGAAGGTCCTCAGGAACCTGATTTTCCAGTTTTGAAACCCGAATATAAACATTAGCCTTGTAACCTTGGACAGGCTGTGTCATCCCCCTGAGCCTCACTTTTCTCATCTGTAAAATGGGAATTCATAATAGCAACCTACTTCTTGGGATTGGGAGGACTGAGTGAGTTAGCATATGTAAAGCATTTAGAACATTGCCCCTCTGAACGTAAATTGGTTCAGCCACTATGGAAAACAATACGGAGGTTCTTCAAAAAACCAAAAACAGAGTTGCCATATGATCCAGCAATCACACTCCTGGGCGTATACCCAGACAAAACTATAACTCGAAAAGATACATGCACCCCTATGTTCATAGCAGCACTATCTGCAATAGCCAAGATCTGGAAACAACCTAAATGTCCTTCGACAGATGAATGGATAAAGAAGATGTGGTACATATATACAATAGAATACTTCTTGGCCATAAAAAAGAATGAAATAATGCCATTTGCAGCAACATGGATGGGCCTAGAGATTACTGTACTAAGTGAGGTAAGTCAGAAAGAGAAAGACAAATACCATATGATATCACTTATATGTGGAATCTAAAATATGACACAAATGAACTTATCTATGAAACAGAAACAGACTCCCAGACATAGAGAACAGACTTGCGGTTGCCGGGGGTGAGGGGTGGGGGAGGGATGGACTGGGAGTTTGGGATCAGCAGATGCAAACTAGTGTATACAGGATGGATAGGCAACAAGGTCCTACTGTAGAGCACAGGCAACTATATTCAGTATATCCTGTGATAAACCATCATGGAAAAGAATATGGGAAAGAATATATATGTATAACTGAGTCACTTTGCTGTGCAGCAGAAATTAAACACAACATTGTTAAAAAAAAAAAAAAGAACAGTGCTCCTCCATCGTAAATATTATGATTATTTACTATTATTACTATTATTTCTTTTGTTCCCTCCATGGCCATAAACCTGTTTCCAAAGGAAAAGCCATTGCACAAATGGTAACCCACGAACTTTGCTTAAAATGCTATTTATGCCACTTCCTGACTCAGGGACAAAATCCATCTTTTTGTAGCCAAGACAGCAGGAGTCTCATTAAAATGTTCAAAGTGGTTATTTATGTCTGTGTGATGAGATTATGGGTGGTCATTTTCTTCTTTGTCTTTTTCACATTTTTTAGTTTTCCTTGGTTTTACTTTAAAAATGCAATGTTAAAACAAAGACAAGAGAATAATGTGTATTCTTCTGAGTATTTATGTGTGTTCTTCTGCAAACCGATCTGCATGTCCAGACCTTAGGTGTCCTTCAGACTGTGATCCTGCTGTCCAGGGGACTTGTCCTAGCCCCTTCCCTTAACTCACTGTTCCCACCCTCCAGTGATGAATGGTCGTCTCTCCCCGGCTCCACCACATTCTATGCCCTCCTGGATGACACACACACACCCTGCCTCCTGGTTTGCTCTGGCCTGTCAGTGCCTGTGCTGTGAACTGTCAGGGACCACGGTCTCCCTCTGCATCCACCAGGCCCCCGCCACAGGGCCCAGCCAGGATCTCAGTCCACCACTCCCTGCACCTGAGAGCTGGGAGGCCCTTCGTTTAATTTTATATTTCATTAGGACACAGATTCGGAGAAGCAGCTGCCCAACACTTTTCCCCCTCTTGCCCTCCCCAGAGGTAACCATGGACATGAATTTGGCATGCATCCTTCCCATTCCGTTTTAGTGATTTTACTACATATGTATGCATTTGTAAACAATTTACAGTGTTTTGTGTGTTTTGAAACTGTACATCAATGATATCACGCTGCAACATGGTTTTTTCAATCAGCTGTCTGTCTTTCAGCTCTGCCCACAGTGATGCCTGCAGATCCAGGGCTGCAGATGGACCAGGTGACTAAGGCCCTGGGGTCCCTGCAGCCTGAGACGGCAGTGAAAGAGCCCCGGAGCCAAGGGACTGTCCTCACTGACCGCCTCTATGTTATACCAGCCATCTCTAGTTGCAAACAACAGAAGCCGACACCCAGTTAACTTAAGGAGAAAATGAACTTATTGACAGGCTCTCAGGTAGCATAAATTATTGAAGGGAGGCTAGAGAACCAGGTTTAAGAACAGACACAAACAGACAGTAATGGCAGTTCCAGGAATCTGGGGAGCAGGCAGGAACTAACCCATGACCTTGTCATGAAGCCACTGGAATGAAAGTCCTCTAGCTGACCTTTTTCGTTCTTTGTCATTTCACTCAAGACTCAAGGTCCCTGAGAGAAAACTTCACTCAAACTGGCTTAAGCAAAGACCGACTATACGGCTCACGTAACTAAAAAGTCCTATGTTCAAAAGTAGGGCTGGCCTCAGGTACGGCTTGACTCAGGGCCCTAATTGATATCACCAGGACCCTGTCTCTCCCATCTCTCACTTGGGCATTCCCCGTGGTTCTTGGTTGCTCTCCCTTGTGCTGGCTTGAGGGCTCCCACAGCTCCTGCCTTTCACTCTCTCAACCTTCACGATGGAGAGGAAAAGTGTCAGCTTTTGTACCTGCCTTTTGAGGAGAAGACTCACACTGTGGCCCTGGCCCTGAGGAGGTCATGTGTCCACTCTGCGTCAATCACCGTGGCCAGAGGAATGCAGTTGTCTCATTGGCTAACACCTGGTCACATGCTCGCCCCAAGGAGCATGTTGGGACTGAGGCTCAGAGCCCACAGCTTCTCAAAGGGAAACTGGTCATCTTACCCAACTTAGGGGAAATAGATGCCCAGTTGGCAAAACAAAACAAAACAAAAACAATAAATGCCCACTCTGACAAGCAAACATAAATAAACAAGAGAAGAGATATGAATAAAATAAAACAGGGCAGCAGGCTGGCCACCAGAGGACTCACCAAAACCCCTGCTGGGAACAGGGAGGACCCGAGAAGCAAGTCTTGATAGACTATGTGATGGGCTGAATGAACAGCTTTCTGAACACCCAGGTGACAGTTGCCACAGTTCGCTGGCACCCCAGCAATGTAGGGGGTCAGGCAGGGAAGTGCTGTCACACGCTTCCCTCCACCATCTCCCTTCCCTCCGATCACTTCAAATGATGAACTTCAACCACATGCCACGTTTTCTTGGGATCATACCCTCAAATGAATTATATGAATAATAAAGTTTCAATATTTTTCATTCAGCAATTAATCTTGGTGAGCATGAAACTTCATTTAAAGTGCTGGTACCATGGCTGCTGGAATCCATTCATCAGAGTGGTGGAGGAGCCAGCCAGGCACAGGATCAGCCTGAGCGATGAAATATAGGCATTTCTCAAAAACCGGGGGGTCCTTGCCAGTTGTGAGATGCGTCACATTTGAGGCACAGCTGTCCCCAGACAGTGGAGCCTGCCCAGCCTGCAGGGCCTTTCATTTCCAATTCTACGTGGGAAAACCTCCGATGGGACTTAACATTTACGAGTGGTGGTCACAAGAGGAAAAAGATGATCAAAAAAATAGTTCATAAACCCAAACCAGTCGTTATTAGAGTAGCAAAAACACAGTGCTTATGCACAGAATAGTTTACGTTAAATTAAAAACCATAACTTATCTCCGAGACACTCCATTTAGTACATCTGAGGTTAAATATGGTTCATAGCAGCTCTTTCAATTAAATTGTTCTTCCTTTGCTCTAGTAAAGTATATTAAACATAATTTCCTGAAAAGTAACAGAGATCATCACTCTGTTTGCAAATTGATACCATGTTATTAAAAATAGGAAATATTTGCAGGGATATTTCAGATCACTGTCTTTGTACAGAGAATCCAATACCGGCAGTGAGGATACATCTGAAATCCGGGATTCTGGTTTCCTGATCAAGGAGGGGGGAGGCAGGTGTTGGGGGATGGGAGGGGCTGTGGAAACATCAGGACACGTGGGCTGGGCACGCTGGGAGTCCCTGGGCTAGTCCTGGGGACCCAGGAGAGAAGTTTCCCAGAGTGCTGCGTCTTTCCATCCTGTACCCACTGTCCTCATAACTGGAGAGCTTCAGCCTGTTAAGCTTCAGGCTGATTCTGAGTTGTTTATTCATGTTCGAATTTATGGGCTGCCATTCCTCTCACATAAATGGACTTGGCAGCCTTAGCTGGCCTTTACCTTCGCCCAGCCTACTGGAAAGGCCTGTAACACTTACAGGCAGTAACGCTTCTACCTCTGCTCCCTGAGTCACTGTCACAGAATTACCTTAAGTTCATAAGTGAAGCCCCTGAACAGCTTTTCTAAGGTTTGATGTGGCTCAAGGGGAGCACTGAGTTTGTAAGACTGTCGCATGGCCCCCAGGCTGGACTGCGATCCTCCAGTGCCTTGGCAAGGGGAGGACCGGAAGCGAATTATCTGGTAGCAAAGCCCAGGCTCAAGTCCTCTGCAAGAGGACAGAGTCTCTGGGAGCCTGGTGGGGCGTTAAGTCAAAGCCGTCTTTCCATGGAGGTAGGGTGTGATGTCAGGCCTGTCACGGGGATGCATCACGCCACCCCCCAGGACTGCCCAGGGACTGCGAGAGGATCGCACACATGGAGGAGCCGGGAGCCCTGCTCTGTCTGGGGTGTAGACTTACTACTCGCTGCTTGGGCCACAGTCCAGCCATTTGTGCAGGACCGCAGCATTCCAGGTCCAACCGAGAATGCGCAAGAAGGATCATCGTGTGTGAGGGCTCTTCGGAGCCTAACCCACCCCTAGGAAACGTCTCTCCCGTCCCCTCACGTCACTGCCCCTGCTTTTGCTCAAAGGTCCAGGGACCGCAGTGCAGGGACGGTGGAGAAGCCCTGGAGTCACGGTCACCCGCCTGTCCCACCAAGCACGCAGCTCCTGCCAGCTCTGTTCCAGGCCCCTCCAGGCCCGACTTTGACCTGGGCGGCCGGCTTGTGTGTGTGCAACTAGGACAAACCAGCAAAAGCTGCCAACACTCTTGTTCTGTACGGTAAACTCAAGAAGAGAAGTTGCGGGACTGGTGGGCAGGCACATTCGAAAGTGTAAAAGGGACTTCCCTGGTGGCACAGTGGTTAAAAATCCGCCTGCCAATGCAGGGCACATGGGTTCAATCCCTGGTTCGGAAAGATCCCACGTGCCGCGGAGCAACTAAGCCCATACACCACAATGACTGAAGCCCCTGTGCCTAGAGCCCATGCTCCGCAACAAGAGAAGCCACCGCAATGAGAAGGCTGTGCACCACAACAAACAGTAGCCCCCGCTCACCACAACTAGGGAAAGCCCGCGCGCAGCAACGAAAACCCAATGCAGCCAAAAAGAAAAAAAAAGAAAAAGAAAAGGAAAGTGTAAAAGATGCCTCTAAACCATCCTCCAAAAGGACAGGCTCAATCTGCACTCTGGCAGCACGTGATGGTACCATCTCCCCAAACTCTTGCCAATGACTGACGTTACTCAACTGAAAATTCAGGCTAATCTGGTGAGTGAAAAGGTGTTTTATGGTTGCTTTAACGTGCTGTTTCCCGATTACCAGTGAGGTACGCAACTTTCCTTAATGCATGCTGGCTGTTTGCATTTCTTCTACGAATTGCCTGTTTGTATCCTTTGCCCATTTTCTATTGGGTTGTTTGTCTTTTTATTATTAAGCTGAAGCATTTCTTCATATAATCTGATTATTAATACTTTTCTGTATATGTTGCAAATATTTTCTCCCCATCGACTTGTCTTTTAACTTATTTTATGGTTTCTTTTTTTTCTACAGAAATACTCTCTTTTTTCCTCCAGAGAAATACTCATTTGAGTGTAAGAAGCTGAGACAGAATGCCCATTGCAGCACTGTTTTTAATAGTGAGATGTTGGAAAAAACTCGTATGTCCATCAATAAGGGACTAGTTAAACCACAACACATCCATACTAAGTACTGGACAACTAAGCTGCAGAAAAAAGACAAATGAGGCCAATATGCACATATACTGATTTAGAACATTCTGTAAAGCAAGTTGCAGAAGAATGTGTATGGGGCATGATACCATTTAAATTAATTAAATCCTAGCAGATAAAAAACCCTCAACTACATATTTCTTTATATAACATTTTTATATGCATATATCCATAAATGTATACAAATAGATCTGGAAGGATCCACACTACACAAGTGCCAGTAGTAACTTTGGGCAGAAGGCTTTGGAACTGAAGGCGATGTCCTCAGGGGACTTGATTTGAATTTTTTGTATTATTTATTATTATGATGATTTGTATTATTTTGTCCATATTATTTGAATGTGTCATAATGAGACCATGTTATGGAGTGAATGTTTGCATCTCTCCAAAATTCATATGTTGAAACCCAACCCCCAATGTGATGATGGTATTAGAAGGTAGAGACTTTGGGAGGTGATTAAGTCATGAGTGTGGAGCCCACATGAATGGCATTAGTGCCCTTATAAGAAGAGAGCTCAGGACTTCCCTGGTGGTGCAGTGTTTAAGAATCCACCTGCCAATGCAGGGGACATGGGTTTGATCCCTGGTCCAGGAAGATCCCACATGCCACGGAGCAACTAAGCCCGTGCACCACAACTACTGAGCCTGTGCTCAAGAGCCCTTGAGCCACAACTACTGAGCCCATGTGCTGCAACTATGGAAGCCTGCGTGCCTAGAGCCCGTGCACCACAACAAAGAGTAGCCCCTGCTGCAACTAGAGAAAGCCTGCGTGCAGTAACAAGGCCCAACACAGCCAAAAATAAATAAAATTTAAAAAAATAATAAAAAATAAAAAAGGAAGAGAGCTTGTTTTCACTCTGTTTTTTCCACCATGTGAGAATACAACAAGATGTTGGCATCTGAGACCCGGAAGAGGGCTTTCAGGGGAAGTGGACCATAAGGGCACCTTAGTATTGGACTGCTAGCCTCTGGATTTGTGAGCAATACATTTCTGTTGTTTATAAGCCACCCAGTCTCTGGTACTTTGTTATAGCCTGAGTTGATGGAGACAGACTGTATTCCTATTTTACATGGGTTATTGAAAAAGGAAAGCTGTGAGATTGGCGACAAGGCTGGACACAGCCTCATTCATCTTCGTGAATCCACTGAGGCAACCCAGAGCCGTGGGAAGGCGGATGAGAGGAAGCGGGAAGAGGTGGGATGTGTGGGGTGTCTCCTGTGTGTCAGACTCCATGTTAGGATCTGTCTTCGTGTGGGCATTTCACTCAGAATCCTCAGCGCTGACTTCAAGTGCTGACTGTCTCATTTATTCCCTGTGTGACTCTGGGTGAGACATGTAACCACTTGGCCTGGGAATGCCATCACCTGCACTAACTGTGCTAGGCAGGGTGCAAGGTGCGAACAGACCAGAACAGCCTCAAGGAAGAGAGAACGCTTGAAAGGGCTACAGGAATCAAGGAGGCTAGAAGTGTTCTCTGACCATGTGCGCGCAGAGGAAGTGTTCAATGACTATGTCTTGAAGACACTTGTCTTCAATAAGTTGTTGGTTATTCTCAGTGGAGGACTGAGCTTCCCCTGGCAAAGGTCTGGAGGTTTCCCAGGGCTTCCCCACCTGAGCCTTTGAACCTTTGATCCATAAGAAGCCTTGGGACAAGAGGAATAGAGTTGGTGGCATCCCTGGCATGGCATTTGTAGAGTTAAATCCACAAAGGGCAACAAGGAAGACTCCAAAAAGAGAAGACCCTGGTGGACAGAGGGGTGGAAATTAAGATGAGACGAGCCATCTATTAGGGGCGCATCTTCCTTTCTGAGACCACCTCTGAGGTGGTTCGTCATTGTCAAGGCTGATGAGAAAGACCTGCAAAGATCAATTCCTCTGTGCAAGATAAATAGTTTTAAATAATTGTATATATGTAAGAGGTCTGCCCTCTTATAATTGAAGAGAACAGAGGGAGTCAACAACATTTCAGGCTCCATGGCATGGTCTGTGGCATCATACAGACTGGTTAACAGTTGGCAAAAAGCCAAGGAGCTTAATCAATCTCCTAAGTTTATTATGAATATCCCCTGGAGCTAACGGATCATTCTTAGCAACAACACCATCCTGGTTATTTCCTCAGTTTTATCAGTTGATCTATAACTTTGAATCCTGGTCCTAGAGAGAGTGGCAAGGGATATTAGAAACCAGCAAATCCAGCAGAATTCTTTTATTTCCATAAAGATCAAGTGAGACTGTTTTTGTTAGCTTGGGAGCAGGATTCCACCTGCTCAGACCCCACTTCCCTGACCCCATAGTGGGCACACAGTGGCCCCTGAGGCACCTCCTTGAAACCCAAGAGCTCTCGAGAATACAGAAACTACTGGTCTCACCAAACTCCATTTTTCAGATGAGGAAACTGAGGCCCAGAGAGAGGAAGTGACTTGACCACAGTCACACTCCAGGTAAATGTGGTGGACATGGTTGGTTGCTCACTCCGTAGCCATTGCCCAACTCTCTTTTTTCTGCTTGATGAGGCCATTTCATATTGTAAGGGTTAAAAATGCTGGATTACTCACTTTTCTAATCTCTCCTCCAGCTAGAGTATTGGCATTGACTCAATTCTGCCCAATTCTGGGAAGGGTTTACCTCCCTGGCAAAAAGAAGCAAGCAAGGAGAAATTGTCTTTCTTCTTGACTTTGACTTTCAGTGTGGTTGTAGTGAGGACGTAATGACTGGAGCTGCAGCAGCTATTTTGTAACCATGCAAGTAAAGCTTGAGGAAGACCATTGTGTTAGCTGGGATCCAGCCAGGAAACATGAGTCACTCTAAGTTATTAAAAGAGAGGAAACCAATGCAAGTATTGTTTACATAGATGATGGAAGAGCTGACAAGCCAAAGGGAATGATGTGGCACCCGGCCCTCACCCCCCTGCTCCAGGAGTTAGGAATCATGGGACACTGTTAACACTCCTAGGACTGGAGGGACAGAGGAGTAAGGAGTGTTATGAGAGCCCAGAAGTGATCTAGAATCATGGCAAGAGCCTCTTGGAAGGAGCTGGGGGTGGGGAGGCAGAGAGGGAAGTTGTCCGGTGGGAGCTTAAGCCACAACAGAGACTCAATCAGTGTCAGGGGCGCCCTGGGACACATACACACACACACAGAAATGCCCAACTCTCTCCCTCCATCTGCCCTCCAGTGCTCCATCAGTGCCTCCCATTGCCCAAGCTGCCCCAGAATCCTGGGAACTATAGTTCCCCAAAATGCAAGCAGTGCAGGTAATGGGAGCAAATGGCAGTGACCCTGTCACCACTGAGGACGGCAGGCCAGAAGATGGTGCCTTTGATGACCTCGTTGAGCCATGGACCCATCTGCACTTCACCTGCTGCTGAATTTCTTATCCTTAAAGTCACTTGGACTTGGACAGATCTGATTCTTGCAACTGAAGCAGCCTCACTGTTGCGGCTGAACCTGAGCCTGAACCTGCGTCTTCCAACTCGCAGTCCGAAGTCCAGACTCTGCCCTCGGAAGACAACAACAGAGGCCAGAGACCTGAATCTGCTGTTCACGTGTAGGTGGAGGTGTCCACAGCTCTGGCAGAGCAGAGAAAGTGGGAATGTCACAGCGGAACTCTGGTCTTGATTCAGCAGCAGGGCCACATGTCCCTGTTCTTGAAGAGAAACCTGCTCTGAGTAACCTACAGCAGAGAGGAAAAGGAAGGGGAAGGGAGCTTGGTGGCCCCAAATAGAACCACTGATGGAAGGTGCCCATGGGGCTAAATCTCAGGTTTTTCTTGGGGTCAATCTGTGAAAACAGGAAGGACATCAACTGGATGATTTGGGGCCAGTAGTTTTCATAGTTTGTTGCGACGCAGTATCAAACTAGACTTTGTTTGGAAGCTCAAAGTGGGGTTGGGAGCCCCAAGTACCCCCTCTCCATCCTACACTACAGCCCTGCTGGTCTTCCCAGCGCTCTGGGGACAGTTTGAAAACAACTAATCTAGTCCACCCTGGTCCACTTACAGCCAAGGACACCGAGGCATAGCCTCTTCTTAGCTGGCTGCAGGGACAGCAAGCCTCCTCAGCCCCCAGCAGCCTACATGGTGGGGGACTGGTTTATTGGGTCATCTTATAAACTTGGCATGGGCAGAACAGAGTGGGTCTCAGGGGTGTCTGGATCAGGGCATCCTCGGGTTGCCACCAGGCCTCTCTTTCTTTCTCTCCTTCCCACAGCCCACCCGTATCTGTTGGCGTGCCTGGTGGCTCCGTCAAATCTTATCGTATTCTCTCTCATGGTCAAGAACGTGGCTGCGGTTTTCTCCGGGCTGGCCTCTCCAGCTTAGTCAAAGGTCAGAATTCCAAATGCTTCTTTCTCAGTTCCAGAATGGAGACTCTTGGGGACACCCTTGGATCCTATGCCCATGGCTGGTACCACTCGAAGCATCAGGGGACTGGGTCTGATGGCCCAGCCTTAGTCACAAACTCAGTTCAGGTCCTGGGGGCTTGATACCAGAATATTTGCAGGCAGCACAGTGATGACCCTGGGAAAGCATGAAGAATGGGACAGTACCCCCAGTCCCCCTGTCCTAGGGTCCGTGATGCAGGGAGAGGAGTCAGCTTCAGAAGCCTGGCCGGGGCCCCCACTGGACCATGTGCTGCCCTTTGATCTTGGCAGTCCTGTAATCTCTCCGCCTCTTGGTGTCCCCAGATACAAAACAAGGAGACCACTTCCCATCACACAGACTTCCTGTGATCATCAAGCAAGATAAGAAGTTAAGAAATGCTGAATAACTAAACCAGGGAATTCCCTGGTGGTCCAGTGATTAAGGCTCTGAGCTTCCACTGCAGGGGGCACGGGTTTGATCCCTGGTAGGGGAACTAAAGATCCTGCATGGGGACTTCCCTGGTGGTGCAGTGGTTAAGAATCTGCCTGCCAATGCAGGGGACGTGACTTTGATCCCTGGTCCGGGAAGATCCCACATGCCGCGGAGCAACTAAGCCCATGCACCACAACTACTGAGCCTGCACTTTAGAGCCTGTGAGCCACAACTACTCAGCACACGTGCCATAACTACTGAAGCCCACTCGCCTAGAGCCCGTGCTCCGCAGCAAGAGAAGCCACTGCAATGAGAAGCCCATGCACCGCAACGAAGAGCAGTCCCCACTTGCCGCAACTAGAGAAAGCCCACGCGCAGCAATGAAGACACAACGCAGCCAAAGAAAAAATGATTCTGCATCCCACACGCCACTTGGTGCGGCCAAACACACACACACACACACACACACACACACAAACCCTAAACCACAATGAGGAGCACCTACAGCTATTGGTTGGGTTTTGGAACGGAGCCCCCTGACACCCAGTTTCATGACCTGGCCTTTCTACCAAGTCCCTGGATTCCCTTGCTGGTTCCTTCCAGAGCTCCTTAGGGCATGGGTTGGGGAAGAGTGCCCAGCTCAGCCTGGTCCCCTCTAGGTGAGCCTCTAACTCAGGACCCCAATTGACAGGCCTCCTGGAAGCACCTCTCCCCTGGGACTCAAGTGCTGGTTCCAAGCATCTTTATTTCTGGGGGCTGTGATTCTTATTTGGTTAAATAACACATTTTAAAAAATTGTTGTGATTCCATACTGAAGCTTCCCATATGGTTAATTGGAAGTGTTCTCACTAATATTGCAGGCTGTAAAAACTAATGAGGTAAATGGAAAATTTATCAAGTGCCACAGTTAGAAATTAACTTATTGCTTGATGCCACGCTCATGACTAATGAAGTGAGAGGAGCTCTTCATTTAAAGCAAGAATGGAGCCCTTGATGTTGGGGAAAATCCTTCTATTTGCCCCTCTCCATCTCTCTCTCCACCTCTCCCATGTCATATATCAGATGAATATAACAAATGACCAGGCTAAGTCTAGATCATTTGAACACAGTATATGCCTTCAATTATGTACTATATCACCAATAATAACAATCGTTAGCATTTATTGATGCTCGGTGCCTGGTACTCTGTAAACATTATCTCATGCGCTTCTCACATCAGGGCTGTAAGGGAGGTACTAGGATTACCCATAATTCACAGACGAGGAAACTGAGGCTCAGAGACATGAGGTCGCACACTCTTAAGTGGTGAAGCTTCAAAACCAGGTCTGATTCCAATATCCATGTGCATGCCAGTCAGTGATTCATTCATTCATTCATCCATTCAATCAATCAAAATGACAAAGGGGCACGGAGAGCCTATGAAGTGCCAGATACCACACTTTCTTGGAGACGCTAGGATGGAACAGGACAGGGATGAAGGATCTTGATGTAAATCTGGACCCCTCTGCCACTTGCTAGCTGTGGGAGGGCACTGGACCTCCCAGCTGGCTCTCCAGATTTACTCCATCCTTCTGCACTCAGCTCCGTGCCCTCGGAGCCCACATTCATGGGCTCCCTTGCCCTCTGGCTTCTTTTTTTTTTTTTTTTACGGTACGCGGGCCTCTCACTGTTGTGGCCTCTCCCGTTGCGGAGCACAGGCTCCGGACGCGCAGGCTAAGCGGCCACGGCTCACGGGCCCAGCCGCTCCGCGGCATGTGGGATCCTCCCGGACCGGGGCACGAACCCGCGTCCCCCCTGCATCGGCAGGCGGACCCTCAACCACTGTGCCACCAGGGAAGCCCACCCTCTGGCTTCTGATGGACTTCAGCTTATGGGAGGCACTGACCAGAGGTGACATGGGAGGAGAGTCAGGGGGGTGGGTGTTTCTTCAGCTCCCTCCTCACTGGTTGCCAGGGGCTGGCTTTGCATCTTCCTGCACCTCCTCCCTGCTCCGAAGATCAAAGTTCCTTTCCAGAGGCTCTTGAATATACACACTCTCTGTGGGTCCCCATGGCCCTCACCCCTTGCTCCTTCAGGCCCAGCGGTGTCAGGGCTCCCTGCTGTCACTAGCCCGAGAGACAGTTTCCTTAAATCTTGCGTCCACTTGTGTGAATTGCTCCTTTAATAAACTCCCCTGAAATGACCACATTTTGTTTTTGGCTGCACCACACGGCTCATGAGATCTTATTTCCCCGACCATGGATTGAACCTGGGCCCTTGGCAATGAAAGCAAAGAGTCCTAACCACTGGACTTCCAGGGAATTCCCTTAAATGACCACTTTAAGTGGTATCTCTTCCCAGCCACAATGTGACACAATGATTTCACTCAAGCTATTGGCTTGAGCCTCAGTTCCCTCACCTGTAAATTGGGGTAATAAAATGCAGGAACTAATATGTGAAAAGTGCTCAGCACGATGCTCAGGAGATAGTAGATACTCGATAGATGCCAGCTTTTCTTATTGTTAAGACAGGATCCTGCCTTTAAGGGAAAACTGCACTGATTCTCAAACTTCAGCTTCCTATGAAATCAATTGAGTCGCTGGTTAAGGGTGTAGAGTCTGGACGCAGCCCATGGGCCCAGGATGAGCTCTGCAGGTGACTGGTGAGACCCCTGTGGATGGACTGCTCCAGTGGGAGGGCCGCACTCAGGGAAGAAGCACGGAGCAGTGTCTTCATCAGACTGAAGGCTGGTCTGGGAGGCTTTCTGGAGGAGCTGCGCTGAACTGAGACCTACACGGAAGCTGGTGGAGCAGGGCTGCTCCAGGTCTAGGACATGCCCGGAGGTGACAGGCAGGGGTGGCAGGAGGTGGTGAGAGATGGAGCTGTGGCTGGCCGTCCACTGCGGCTCAGACATCATCTCTCAGTGAGCGGAGTTCCTGTGGGGTTTCCTCTGGAGAAGTGACCCAATGCGGGAGACCAGGAAGGTGCTTCTCCGAGTGTATGTCACCTGCCTTACTAAAAAGGGCAGACTCCTGACTGCGGTCGGTGGCAGGCAGCAATCGGAACTTTGCCCAAAATTGAGGTCATTCTGGCCCATATTAGAATTCCACGTCCCCAGCACATCCCATGTCCTTCCTGAACCTGACTCCACTGGAGAACTGCTTCCTCCTCTTCCCTTTTATTCTCTGCAGCTCATCTCCTCTCCCACCTTCTCTTTCTCCTTCTGCATCAGCCTTCCTCCTCCATTCTGCTTGCTGCCATCACCCCTGCTGTTCAGGGCCCTTTGCATGACCGCCTGCATCTAGGACCATTAGTGGACCCCTTTGGCCACTAAATACCAAACTACACCCTCTGCTTTCAAATCTCCATGAGTCACAGCCTTTCTCTGACCTTGGCTCTGTCCCAGAGAAAGAACGTATCAAGGGCTGATGACCAGAGTCACCATTAAAAGGGTCCCGCCAGTCAAATCACGCCTCAACTCTCTGCTCTTCCCTGTGCCTGTCGTGAGCTCCTGGTAGAAAGGGTGAGAAGCAGACCTACAGGCCTTGCGATGCCATCTCCCCTGCAGGCTCCTGGGGCACAGGCTTTGTCTGTGTCCTCAGATGTCCGGGTACGGTGTCTGGCTCGTTTGGTGTTTCTTCCGTGTCCGCTGAGTAAATGAAAGCAGATGGAGTGATCATTTTCAATTCGGTGAGGATGCGCTGCATCCTGCGCGTGAGCTAGGAACTCTGTAAAAGAGAGTGAGACCTGGCCCCTGACCTTAGGGAGCTAACAGCTTTGTGGTGGAGAGAAAACATCACACATAGATCCACCACTGTGTCGGCATGCACAGACACTAAGGATCCCGGTCCTTGTCCGTCCCTGCAGGCTTGGTTGTCATCACCTCCTCCCTGGACCACTCAGAACGGGTCTCCGTGCTGTTGGCTCCTCTCCTCCCCGGTCCCCCAGCACTTCTGGCCAGATGAGAGTCCTCCTGGGTGCAGTGCAGTTCACAGCATGGCCCCCTCAAGTTTCGTATTGCCCATTATTTGTGATAAACTGCAAACTGCCCACTTACCCTGGCATTCGAGGCCCGTTTTTGGGGGGGGGGGAGCTGTGCCTCGTGGCTTGTGGGATCTTTGTTCCCCTACCAGGGATCGAACCCGGGCAGTGAAAGCGTGAAGTCCTAACCATTGGACTGCCAGGGAACTCCTTCAAGGCCCTTCTTACTTGTCCAGCTTTTCTTTCCAGTCCATCCTGCATCCCTTCCTCAACACAGCCAAACAGGACTGCTCACCATTCTTGGAATTCTGATGCTCATTCCCACTCTCAACACTTTGCTCAGTGTTTCTTCTGCCGGGAGCATCATTCCTCCATTCTCTCCTCCACCAGGATTTCCTCCCCACTCTTTAGGCCCCACTGCACATCCTACATTCTCCAGGAAAACTCCTGATTAAGCATATTAGGAAGGACCTCTTCTACTTTAAAAATTTTAGGACTTCCCTGGTGGTGCAATGGTTAAGAATCCACCTGTCAATACAAGGGCCACGGGTTTGATCCCTGGTCTGGGATGATCCCACATGTCGCAGAGCAACTAAGCCCATGTGCCACAACTACTGAGCCCGTGAGCTGCAACTACTGAGCCCACGTGCCACAACAACTGAAGCCCGTGCGCCTAGAGCCCATGCTCTGCAACAAGAGAAGCCACCACAATGAGAAGCACGTGCACCGCAACGAAGAGTAGCCCCTGCTCGCCACAACTAGAGAAAGCCCGTGTGCAGCTACAAAGACCTAGTAGAAGAAGCAAGAAGAACTACAATCCTGCAGCCTGTGGAACACAAACCACATTCACAGAAAGATAGACAAAATGAAAAGGCAGAGGGCTATGTACCAGATGAAGAAACAAGATAAAACCACAGGAAAACAACAAAATGAAAGGGAGATAGGCAATCTTCCAGAAAAAGAATTCAGAATAATGATAGTGAAGATGATCCAGGACCTTGGAAAAAGAATGGAGGCAAAGATCGAGAAGATGCAAGAAATGTGTAAAAAAAATCTAGAAAGAACAAACAAACAGAGATGAACAACACAATAACTGAAATGAAAAATACACTAGAAGGAATCAATAACAGAATAACTGAGGCAGAAGAATGGATAAGTGACCCGGAAGACAGAATGGTGGAATTCACTGCTGCGGAACAGAATAAAGAATGAAAAGAAATGAAGACAGCCTAAGAGACCTATGGGGCAACATTAAACGCAACAACATTCGCATTTTAGGGGTCCCAGAAGGAGAAGAGAGAGAGAAAGGACCTGAGAAAATATCTGAAGAGAGTCGAAAACTTCCCTAACATGGGAAAGGAAATAGCCACCCAAGTCCAGGAAGCGCAGAGAGTCCCATACAGGATAAACCCAAGGAGAAATACGCCGAGACATATAGCAATCAAATTGGCAAAAATTAAAGACAAAGAAAAATTATTGAAAGCACCAAGGGAAAAACAACAAATAACATACAAGGGAACTCCCATAAGGTTAACAGCTGATTTCTCAGCAGAAAGTCTACAAACTAGAAGGGAGTGGCATGATATACTTAAAGTAATGAAAGGGAAAAACCTACAACCAAGATTACTCTACCCAGCAAGGATCTCATTCAGATTTGATGGAGAAATCAAAAGCTTTACAGACAAGCAAAAGCTAAGAGAATTCAGCACCACCAAACCAGCTCTACAACAAATGCTAAAGGAACTTCTCTAAGTGGGAAACACAAGAGAAGAAAAGGACCTACAAAAACAAACCCAAAACAATTAAGAAAATGGTCATAGGAACATACATATTGATAATTACCTTAAACGTGAATGGATTAAATGCTGCAACCAAAAGACACAGGCTTGCTGAATGGATACAAAAACAAGACCCATATATATGCTGTCTACAAGAGACCCACTTCAGACCTAGGGACACATACAGACTGCAAGTGAGGGGATGGAAAAAGATATTCCAAGCAAATGGAAATCAAAAGAAAGCTGGAGTAGCAATACTCATATCAGATAAAATAGACTTTAGGGGGCTTCCCTGGTGGCGCAGGGGTTGAGAGTGAGCCTGCTGATGCAGGAGACACGGGTTCGTGTCCCGGTCGGGAGGATCCCACGTGCCGTGGAGCGACTGGGCCCATGACCCATAGCCGCTGGGCCTCTGTGTCCGGAGCCTGTGCTCTGCAACGGGAGAGGCCGCAGCAGTGAGACACCCATGTACTGCAAAAAAAAAAAAAAAAAAAAAAAAGACTTTAAAATAAAGAAAGTTACAAGAGACAAGGAAGGACACTACATAATGATAAAGGGATCAATCCAAGAAGAAGATATAACAATTATAAATATATATGCACCCAACATAGGAGCACCTCGATACATAAGGCAACTGCTAACAGCTCTAAAAGAGGAAATCAACAGTAACACAATAATACTGGGAGACTTTAACACCTCACTTAAACCAATGGACAGATCATCCAAACAGAAAATTAATAAGGAAACACAAGCTTTAAATGACACAATAGACCATATAGATTTAATTGACATTTATACGATATTCCATCCAAAAACAGCAGATTATACTTTCTTCTCAAGTGCACACGAACATTCTCCAGGATAGATCACATCTTTGGTCACAACTCAAGCCTCAGTAAATTTAAGAAAACTGAAATCATAACAAGCATCTTTTCTAACCACAACACTGTGAGATTAGAAATCAGTTACAGGGGAAAAAAAAACCGTAAAAAACACAAACACACGGAGGCTAAACAATACATTACTAAATAACCAAGAGATCACTGAAAAAATCAAAGAGGAAATCAAAAAATACCTAAAGACAAATGACAATGAAAACACAACGATCCAAAACCTATGGGATGCTGCAAAAGCAGTTCTAAGAGGGAAGTTTATAGCTATACCAGCCTACCTCAAGAAACAAGAAAAATCTCAAATAAACAATCTAACCTTACACTTAAAGGAACTAGAGAAAGAAGAACAAACAAAACTCAAAGTTAGCAGAAGGAAAGAAATCATAAAGATCAGAGCAAAAATAAATGAAATAGAAACAAAGAAAACAATAGCAAAGATCAATAAAACTAAAAGCTACTTCTTTGAGAAGATAAACAAAATTGATAAACCATTAGCCAGACTCATCAAGAAAAAGAGGGAGAGGACTCAGATCAATAGAATTAGAAATGAAAAAGGAGAAGTTACAACAGACACCAGAGAAATACAAAGCATCCTAAGAGACAACTACAAGCAACTCTATGCCAATAAAATGGACAACCTGGAAGAAATGGACAAACTCTTAGAAAGGTATAACCTTCCAAGACTGAACCAGGAAGAAATAGAAAATATGAACAGACCAATCACAAGTCATGAAATTGAAACTGTGATTAAAAATCTTCCAACAAACAAAAGTTCAGGAGCAGATGGCTTCACAGGTGAATTCTATCAAGCATTTAGAGAAGAGCCAACACCCATCCTTCTAAAACTCTTCCAAAAAATTGCAGAGGAAAGAACACTCCCAAACTCATTCTATGAGGCCACCATCACCCTGATACCAAAACCAGACAAAGAGACTACAAAAAAAGAAAATTACAGACCAATATCACTGATGAATATAGATGCAAAAATCCTCAACAAAATACTAGCAAACAGAATCCAACAACACACTGAAAGGATCATACACCATGATCAAGTGGGATTTATCCCAGGGATGCAAGGATTCTTCAATATACACAAATCAATCAATGTGATATACCATATTAACAAACTGAAGAATAAAAACCATATAATCATCTCAGTAGATGCAGAAAAATCTTTTGACAAAATTCAACACCCATTTATGATAAAAACTCTCCAGAAAGTGGGCATAGAGGGAACCTACTTCAACATAATAAAGGCCATATATGACAAACCCACAGCAAACATCATTCTCAATGGTGAAAAACTGAAAGTATTTCCTCTAAGACCAGGAAGAAGACAAGGATGTCCATTCCCATCACTATTATTCAACATAGTTTTGGAAGTCCTAGCTACAGCAATCAGAGAAGAAAAAGAAATAAAAGGAATGCAAATTGGAAAAGAAGACGTAAAACTGTCACTGTTTGCAGATGACATGATACTATACCTAGAGAATCCTAAAGATGACACCAGAAAACTACTAGAGCTAATCAATTAATTTGGTAAAGTTGCAGGATACAAAATTAGTGCACAGAAATCTCTTTCATTCCTATACACTAATGATGAAAAATCTGAAAGTGAAATTAAGGAAACGCACCCATTTACCATTGCAACAAAAAGAATAAAATACCTAGGAATAAACCTACTTAGGGAGACAAAAGACCTGCATGCAGAAAACTACAGGACACTGATGAAAGAAATCAAAGATGATACCAACAGATGGAGAGATATACCATGTTCTTGGATTGGTAGAATCAATATTGTGAAAATGACTATACTACCCAAAGCAATCTACAGATTCAATGCAATCCCTATCAAATTACCAATGGCATTTTTTACAAAACTAGAACAAAAAATCTTAAAATTTGTATGGAGATACAAAAGACCCCGAATAGCCAAAGTAGTCTTGAGGGAAAAAAACGGAGCTGAAGGAGTCAGACTCCCTGACTTCAGACTATACTACAAAGCTACAGTAATCAAGACAGTATGGTACTGGCACAAAAACAGAAATATAGATCAATGGAACAGGATAGAAAGCCCAGAGATAAACCCACACACCTATGGTCAACTAATCTATGACAAAGGAGGCAAGGATATACAATGGAGAAAAGACAGTCTCTTCAACAAGTGGTGCTGGGAAAACTGGACAGCTACATGTAAAAGAATGAAATTAGAACACTCCCTAACACCATACACACAAATAAACTAAAAGGATTAGAGACCTAAATGTAAGACCGGGCACTATAAAACTCTTAGAGGAAAATATAGGAAGAACACTCTTTGACATAAATCACAGCAAGATCTTTTTTGATCCACCTCGTAAAGTAATGCAAATAAAAACAAAAATAAACAAATGGGACCTAATGAAACTTCAAAGCTTTTGTGCAGCAAAGGAAACCGTAAACACGATGAAAGGACAACCCTCAGAATGGGAGAAAATATTTGCAAATGAATCATTGGACAAAGGATTAATCTCCAAAATATACAAGCAGGTCATGTATCTCAGTATTAAAAAAACAAACAACCCAATCCCAAAACGGGTAGAAGACCTAAATAGACATTTCTCCAAAGACGACAAACAGATGGCCAAGAAGCACATGAAAAGCTGCTCAATCAACATCACTAATTATTAGAGAAATGCAAATCAAAAGTACAATGAGGTATCACCTCACACCACTTAGAATGGGCATCATCAGAAAATCAACAAACAACAAATGCTGGAGATGGTGTGGAGAGAAGGGAACCCTCTTGCACTGTTGGTGGGAGTGTAAATGATACAGCCACTATGGAGAACAGTATGGAGGTTCCTTAAAGAACTAAACATAGAATTACCATATGATCCAGCAATCCCAATACTGGGCATATACCCAGAGAAAACCATAATTCAAAAAGACACATGCACCCCAATGTTCACTGCAGCACTATTTACAATAGCCAGGTCATGGAAGCAACCTAAATGCCCATCGACAGACGAATGGATAAAGAAGATGTGGTACATATATACAATGGACTATTACTCAGCCATAAAAAGGAATGAAATCGGGTCATTTATAGAGACGTGGATGCATCTAGAGACTGTCATACATAGTGAAGTAAGTCAGAAAGAGAAAAACAAATATCATATATGAATGCATACATGTGGAACCCAGAATATGGTACAGATGAACCGGTTTGCGGGGCAGAAATTGAGACACAGAAGTAGAGAAGAAATGTATGGCCACCAAGTGGGGAAAGAGGTGGGGTGGTGGTGGCGGTGGTGTGATGAATTGGGAGATTGGGATTGACATGTATACACTGATGTTTATAAAATGCATGACTAATAAGAAAAAAAAGAAATAAAAAATAAACATAAAAAATACCCAGCACAGCCCAAAATAAATAAATGAATAAAAAAATTTTTAAAATTTTATTGTATAGGAATTGTAAAATATTGGCCACTCCAAGTTGGCCAGCACTCAGGAAGCAGACAATCTCTTATGTTGCCTGTTGAGTCTAACTTGATACAATCATTCAGAAATCCAATTTGGCATATGTATCAGAAGATTTTAGAATTCTCTCCTTAAACCCAGTGAGTCCAGTTGTAAGAATCTATATTATGGAACAAATCAGAAATGCTATCAGAGGTTCCTCTATAAGGAGATTTTCTGCAATATTACTTACACGTTCCCTAGAATCTAGACTTTAGAAGCTAGTGGAGAGAGTCATGGCTCCAGCACAGCCATGTGGTGAAATATGCACCACTTACAAACTGCATTTTCCAAGAGTGTCCACTGGCACGGGAAACGGCTTGTGATATAATATCTGAATAATGTAGGCAATTTATAAAACATAAATATTTTATGTATGTACGAAGTCTGGAAGGAGACAGTTCAAAAGGTGGACGGTGATTATCTCTAGTTGGTGGTTTATAGATTTAAAATTTCTTCTTCATGTTCTGTATTTTCCTAGCTTTCTATTTGTATTGCCTATATGATGGAAGATAAACTCCTTTCTCTTCCAAAGAAAGCACAGAGCTTTGTGTATCTCTTATGGAGGAATTCTCCTGCTGTGATTTACAATTTGAGGAGTACTTGTCCCCATTTTCTTACTAGATAATAAACCCCCAAAGGACATGCACTGGCTTAGTTAGCTCACTTTTGGGGCCTCTGAAAGCTGAGTTCATGTTTGGACATGGTAGGACTTTGCTAACTAGCTGAAAGAAAGCGGTTGACTTTGTTTGAAATCAGCCCAGTGCCCTGGGGTGCCTGTGTCTTTCGGGAGGACATAGGCAGGATGGCTTGGTGTCGGGGAGGCGCTGACAGAGCACAAGTGTCCAGGGAAGGGGCCAGCAGCCCTCGGCGGCAGCTCAATTCTGGCCATTCCATTTACTCGTCTGGAAACGGTAACATATATTGTGTAGATGCTTGCTGTACAAAATCTTGTTCTTTAAGAACTTACTCTTGGTTTTGCTATTTTTGTGTCTTGCTGATCTTTGGGGTCCATTTATAGACTCTGCTCTGGAGAGTAAACTTCTGCCTTTTTTGGGGTTAAAACCCTCAAACTATGTCCCTCTTCCCTTTCTCCTTCATTTTTGTGTCTTTGCTAAGCTGATGGATCTGGTTGTATCGCCTCAGAATTGGTGAAGTTGGAAATGGAACAGGCATAGGCAAGCCTCACTTTATGGTGAAGCATTTTAAATAAATTTGCTACAAAGAAAATGAAGATTCCCCATGGACTTGAGTAGTTCTCTGCCCTCTGCTCTCTTGGCGTGTTCCACTCATGAGACGGAGTCGTTGCTTCAAGTCACTCACTGTTCTGGATCCCAGGAGCAACCAAGTGTGTGTTTTTATTTTGTTCATTCTTTGAAATTCTGAAGAAAACGAGCCTCCCACCCTCACCCCCGCACCCCCCCCACCATTTCCCACCTCTCCCCGGCAATAGGCCTTACAGCTCATGCATTCACAGAGGCTGGGAAAACACAGAGATCACTGATTTCTGGATACGTGGTCCTCCCCGCAGTGGGAGAAGTAAGCCTTACCCTGCCTTTTTGGGGAGGTGGAAGGAAATTGGATCCTGAGTGTTCTGGTTGGGGCCACTTATGAGATTTCTGTCTTGTCTGTGAGTCAGTTCCTCACTGTAACCACACCAGGGCAGTTGCTCAATTAGACCATTCGTGCCTGCATGCATGCATTCACTCATTCATTCAATAAATGTTTATTGAGCACTTACTAGGTGCCAGGTACTGCCATTGGCTACGGGGAGAAGTGACACATGAAGGTAAACTGGCTTCTGGCCTCATGGAATGGGACATGGGGACATGCACGGTCCCTCGGGGATGGGGGCATTCACCACAAATCATATTTTGGATGATGGAAGCACCGCCACAGGATCATGTGGACCTGAGATCAAGGGCCTGTGTTCTGAATCCAGCTCTGGGAGTGGGTGGGCTCCTCCCTGGTAAAACAGGGATGATGCCAGATGCTTTCTGAGGCACATAGGGTGCTCCGAGGATGCAGAAGGAGGTTCACACCAACAGAGGCATTTTCATAAAGCCTTTGCCCTTTACATGCCCCTCCCACTGCACTCTGAAGACATCTGCCTTGCCTTCCTGGATGGGATCCATATGCGTGGGCTGCGGGCAGGCTGAGAAGGGCCCAGGCTTGGAGCCCCGGCTCAGCGGGAGTGTGGCAGGGGACCCGTCTGCTTGAGGCAGAGCTCAGCCACCCTGAGACTAGGAGCCAGGGCCAGGAAGAACATCGGGCTGCAGAGACTCCCTGTCACAGACACCTCTGGAAGCCACAGCAGCTGGAAGGTCGCCCACCCAAGGCCATGCTCAGGCCTCATGGGAAGGAGGCCTGGGGGTGGCAGGCCAGAGAGAGAGAAGGGAAGAGAGACAGAGTGCCTGCGTCCATGCTCACGGCCACACAGTGGTCAGAGCCAGATCTAAGATTAGAACGAGTAGGTTTCTGACTCCCAGACACATAGCCAAGCCCCAGACCCATGCTGATTCTTGGCAAAGCTCTTTCCACATTCCTCTCACTCAGATCCTCTGTCTCTGGGAATATTGTAGCTGTCATAATCGTTGTTCTAATGAGATACCCATCTGACGATCTATTAGTAAGGCATGTTGTTGACAGGAAATGTGCACTTGCCGTATTTCCCATTATATTGTCTATTTCCTGCCTCATTTTTCTTGAGAGGGCAGGAGTCATGGGAGATAATAGCATATTGACAGAAAGAGAAAGCAAGGGAGAGAGATAGCTGAAAGTGGGGGGAGATAATAGCATATTGACAGAAAGAGAAAGCAAGGGAGAGAGAGAGCTGAAAGTGGGGGGAATGTAGCTCTATTTGGCTGCAAAGGTTTCCAGCAGGAAATCCACACTCATTTCCTGTCGGCCTGCTCAAAAGCATCTGCCCCTTCCGCCTTCTGCCCTCAAACAAATCGTCTCCTGGTCCTGGGAGGCCGAGCCTCTGGTCATCTGATGCAGGCCCAGCCTGCTGTGTTCTGGGGGCCATGGTCGGGGGAGACTCTAAGAATCCAGAAGAGGATGTGAAATGAACTCTTTTCCTCACGCCACCATCAACAGGACTTCGTGGAGGCTGGTGGAACATGAAGCCAGAAAGAACCTTGTCTTCTAGAAACTTCTTGCCCACTACCTTTTCTCTTTCGATTTCGAATTGCAAATAGTGTATCATCAGGAAAAAGATCACTTACTGCTTGTGCAGACGCCGGTGGTAGGCCTGGAAATTGCAGCGAGGGGCTCTTCCTGGAGTGCCCGCACCTGTGGGAGGGAACGGTTCTGGTTTGGCATTCCTTTCGGGGACCCTGCCAAGGTTTGACCACACCCTGCACACGTGTGCGAGGCTCTGGTTTTGCAGGGTCCTGGACCTTGCCAGTGTGGGTCCCTGGGATCGAGTGGGCTCAGAACTGGCCATGGATTTAGTGCCTTCGGCAGCAAAGATAAGGGATGGGGCCCCGACTCTGGCTTCCTCTTAGCCTTCCCCATTTCCCACTCCTTTTGACCCAGAAATGCGGTGTAGCCACAGCTGGGAATGGCGCGAGACGGAGAGAAAGGAGTAAATCTAGTTTGCCTGGAACTGTCCTGGTTTTAGCACTGAAGCTCAGGGAAACCGGGATGGCTGGTTACCTTACAAATGTGAACGACTGTTTGAACACACACACCCAAACTAGTTCCCAGGGGTGTAGAAACAGGATCGAGAGGGAAGAGACACAGATACTGACGCAAGTTATGGAAAGTCTATTTAAACAGCCTTAGGCAAAAGGGAGGGTTGACTGGCTCAGGTAACCCAAAGCAGAGGTATCTTGCTTCTTTCAGGCAGGGCTCGATGAATGGGGACAGACAGCTGCCCGCAGCTCCGGGCTTGCATTCCTGTGAGGACAGCGCCCCCTGTGGAAGGAGACCCTCCATAACCTCACAGGCCTGGCGAGGCTTCCGGAATCCAGTCTCTCTGCTTAACTGTCCAGGTTTGGGTCACGCATCCGGGGGCGCAGTCAGCTCCACGTGGATGAGGGTGGGGGCCGGTGGGTCCCCAGGGACTGCTGGGGTGCCCTTGCTGGAGGTGAGGATGCTGGGTGGGTCCAGACAACAGGGGAGCTGGCTCATCTGTCAGGACCCTGCCCTCCCTGGCCCCCACCCCCGTCCAACCCAGGCCGGGCTGGGCCCACTCCTCTGTCCCCTCTTGGCACCCCCGTTTCCCCTTGAAACATTTTCCCTTGAAATTTAATTGTTCCTTCTGCCCTGTGAGCCCTCGAGGGCCTGGTGGACGGCAGTGATGGGCCGTTCAGTTCTCTCTCCTCCCAGGAGATTCTGAGTTCTGAGCTAGGAGGGTTGTTCGCACTGGATGCCACATGTCCTTGTATATTTATGTGTTTACCTGGCTTCTCCTTCCAAAGCTCTAACTTGAAGATTTAAATCGTGCTTTTAAGGAACGCCACAAACTCAAGATCTCTGTAAGGCCGACGGAGAAGGAAACGGAGAGATGAACACTTCAGAACACCCACTGTTTACATGGTGCTGGGCTGGGGCTGGGGACACAGGGCTGGGAAGGACACCTGGCCCCTCTGCCTCAGAACCTGTGACACGTACACATGTGAACTGAAACTGGAGGCCGTGGAGCTCTCGCCTGTCTGCAGCAGGTTCCCCCGTGACCACACGCTGACGTCTCAGCAGGAGCCATCCAGACCTGAGGCTGAGTTAGGGGCTTCCCAACCCTACCAGCTGCCTCTTTTTGAGCAGGTCACATGACTGTGGTCAGTTTACTGACTGGGCCCCCCCTGCCCCAGCACTGTGAAGGGGGGAGAATCTCTGTCTGGTTCATCATTGTATCCCCAAAACTCAGCATGGTGCCAGGTATGTAGTAGGCTCTTCATGCACACAATAATTACCACTTATCAAGAGGTTTAATTATGCTCTGTGCTAAGCACTTTACATACATTATTTGATATAATATTCACACGAACCCCATAAGGTCAGGCTCTTAAAAAAAGTTGTGGTAGAATATATGTAACATAAAATTTACCATTTCAACCCTTTTTGAGTATACAGTTCACTACCATTCATCTCAGAACTCTTTTCACTTTCTTAAGTAGAAACTCTGTACCTATTAAATAATAACCCCCCTTTCCCCCTCCCCACACCCTGGCAACCTCTATTACTTTCTATCTCTATGTACTTGAGGATTCTACATACTTCATATCAGTGGAATCACACAATATTAGTCCTTTTGTATCTGGCTTATCTCACTGAGCATAATGTCCTCAAGGTTCATCCATGGTGTAGCATGCTTCGGAATTTCATTCCTTCTTATGGCTGCATAATATTCCACTGTAAGGATGCACCATATCTTGTTCTTCCATCATCTGCTGATGGAACCTTGAGTGCTTCCATTTTGTGGCTATTGTGAATAAGGATCAGGATTAAAAAAAAAATTTTTATTAACATTTATTAAACAATATAAAAGGAAAATGTGAAAGCAGAGACTGAGAACAATACAACTAGATGAGAAAATGGGATATAGAAAATAAAATGAAAAGAAGAACATGGAAGTAGTAAGAATTATGGATACATCCAGCAAAAGATCTGCAACCAGAGAACTCACAGAAGAAATAGTTAAAATAATAAAACAGGCTGATGAAAAGGAATGAAATAATGCCATTTGCAGCAAGATGGATGGACCTAGAGATTATCATACTACGTCAAGTAGCTCAGAAAGAGAAAGACAAATACTGTATGATATCACTTCCATGTGGAATCTAAAATATGACACAAATGAACTTATCTATGAAACAGACTCACAGACATAGAGAACAAACTTGTGATTGCCAAGGGGGAGTGGAGTGGGGGGCATGGAGTGGGAGTTTGGGGTTAGCAGATGCAAACTACTATATATAGAATGGATAAACAACAAGGTCCTACTGTATGGCACAGGGAACTATATTCAATATCCTGTGATAAAACATAATGGAAAAGAATATGAAAAATATGTATGTTTATGTATAACTGAATCACTTTGCTGTACAGCAGAAATGAACGCAACATTGTACATCAACTAGCCTTCAATAAAAAATAAGATAAAATAAAACAGCCTGAAATGGTATGAATGTACCACCAATGTGTGATTTTAGGTAGAGCTGATAAAAAAATAAAAACCATGTAAGTCAAAAAGGGGATAATAAATTAGCACTACCAGTTAAGATAATAGAAGGTTTCAAGTAAAAGTAGATATAATGTCTAGAAAATCTCACCTACTTTTGTCTCCCCAAGTTTTCCTCCAAGATTCTTTAGGCTACTACCCTCAGAACACAGACCAATATTCCCTGACTCTGTTTTATGCCTTAAGCTTTCTAAACTACAGCCATCAACGCATGCTCCTCCAAATTCTTTCTTCCAAAACAGCAAAAGTCATGTGGTTTCCCTTGCTTAGGGTCAGAATTTTTTAAAATCTTCATTTCACAATAAAGGACATAGAAGCTGAGAGAAAGCAATTTTCCCAAGTTACCTCAAGTCACAAAACTGGTCAGTGCCAAAGAGGGTCATAACTCCAGGCCTATAGGGGGCTGCTGGACCCTACTTCCTCCTGTTCATTGAATGAATGAGGGATAACTGAATGAATTAGACCTTTAGGAAGGTACTAAATTGTATTAGTAAGGATCACACTAGCTGCTGTAACAAACAAGCCACTAAATTTCCATTGGCTTGGCAGTGAAATCGAAGTTCACTTCTCGTTTATGTCAAGGGCAGTGTGGGTGGTCCCAGGTTGGTGGGGCTTTTTCTCCTCAGGGTTCTTAGGTGTTGTAATTCCACCATCCCCACAGGGCCTGGGACTCCTCTGCCGCCAGGCATGGGAAGGGGAGAGAGACTCCGAAAGAAGCCCAGCTGCTTCTAAAAAACTGTGGCCTGGAAGCGAACCACAGCTCCACTCACATTTCACTGGCGTAAACCATCCCCTCGGCCATGCCTGAAGCAAGGGGGCTGAGAAAACTGGTTTCCAGCTGGGCTGTTGTCCCAGCCACCTCTCTACCTCTGGAAGCAGTGGGGGTGAGGGTGGGGATGAACTTTTTGTCGGATCACTTCTGAATCTGTCACACCGAGTGCTGTAAAATTCAAGTGGGAAATGCATAAAGCAGCTCGAAAAACACTTGTGTGTTCAGGAGGTTAAGGCATGGGGGAGCAGACACATAATTGGGATGCAGATCTGTCTCTGATGGTTAATCTCACTTTACAGCTCCCCCAATGTCATGGGTTATCTGGAAGGTTATTTCGTATACCTGCCTCAGTGTGGAAGCACATTTCCATAGACGGTAGATAAAGATCTCTTAACCTTGTATTGTCCCTCATATCGTCATAAATAGCTCATGCAATGCCATTTCAGTGAGCCTGACTGTTTCTACAACGAGATCTGGATGCAGCAGCATATCTTCTTGTTATATATAAGAAAGAGTGACAGCATTCATCTTTTACAGTGACATCAATGAAGCCTGCTTGCAGAGGTTCCCAATCCACCCATTCATAATACCTTTTATGACTTTAGGCTTTTAAACACGACACTCTGGTCTATTTTTCAAATGCACTACCATTATCAGCTCAGGGAGCCATTCTTCAATATTTCATTTTCCTAAGAATATCTAGAATATCTTAATTTTTATGAGGTTTCTCCATGGGGTAAGCTGTCAGGTATGACTATATTGTGAAAAAGGGGTTGGGGGGACTGCTGCCGGATTATCCTCTCACCTGTGATGCCTGAGGGCGTGTTTCCCATTTTCTTCCCTCCTGGAATACTCCCCAAATAAAGGCCCCATAAGAGATGTGGCCCCATAAGAGATGTGGCTCCCAAGCACAGCTGTCCACTCTGAATAGGGAAATTAGAATGGTTAGAAAGAGAGCAGTTAGAACAGAGATTGGGGGGGGACATCCCTGGTGGTCCAGTGGTTAGGATTCCATGCTTCCACTGCAGGGGGCACAGGCTCCCTCCCTGGTCGGGGAACTAAGATCCCATATGCAGCCAAGAAAAAAAAAGGAACACAGACTGGGTCTTATTGTCGGTTAGCCTCAACCTTGAGACGCAGTAGCTCTTCCAAGTCCATGAGTTTGACGCCTGGAGAACGGGGCCTCCGTCCAAGACAAAGCAGAGCTCTCGTGTCAAAACCAGGGTTCAAGGCAATGAAAGTCCTCTCTGCTAACCCGACAGACCCAACTGTGGTGAGAAAAGCCCTCTGGGCTCCCGAGGAGGGACCATGTGGACACATCTGGCCTTGCTTCTTAATGTTGCGTCGCTTTCCTGGTGCCACCAAACCTCCCTTGGTCACCGGTTCCTGGCTTCTTTCTTGCAGGTAGATCTTCTACTAGGGTTGGCAAGATCCACTTTAGATTTCATGCTAGTGGATTGGGAACAATCTCTTTCCACCTGTGATCCCTCAGACAGGCTGTAGGCAGTGGAGACCCTTCCTGACGTGACACAGGAAAACCAATGACGGATATTGATTTAGGGAAGGAAGGGGTGAGCAGCCTGAGCCCGCCCACAGCCAGAAACCCGGGCATGCTACAAACATGCCAGTCACTCCAAGGATGAGAATATCTGATCGAATTTAGCAACAAAAAATCCTCTCCCTCATACGCACCTCTCTAATTACAAATGAGATCCTGATAGGCTCAGCAAGGGTAAATAAAATTGATTCTCTCCCCATAGTATTGGAGATGATAAATGTGTTCAAGAAAGGGCTTCAAAAGCCTGCTTGCTGATTAGGAAAGGCAAAATCATTGTGAGATAGTGACTAATAGATGCAAGGAATCACGGCAGAATGGGTCTCCTTGCAGAAATGTCACTGGTCTGATCTTTCTGAGATAATTACCATCAGATGTCTGTGAGTTTCATGTCTGCCCTTCAGTTGATGGGGGCATGGCAGGGCTCCACACATCGACTCTGCTCTGGGTGGTTCTGGCTTTCTCTCTGTTTGAAGCCTGTCGTAGAGCTCCTCTGGTTTCTTAATAGCAGTGACTGTGCCCCATTCATTTATTCCCTGGTGCCCAGCAAGATTCCTTGCACAGAGGAGGCGTGCTGTGTGGGATGTTACGTGTAATGAACAGGATAAAGTACTTAGTTTGACCCATAGGAAATTGCTGATATTTAGCTATTTTTAAAATTAAAAAATAGCAATTTCATATGGTTCCACCATCCATGTATTTGTTATTTATTACTGCATAATAAATTACCCCCAAATTTAGCAACCAACATTTATAACCTCAGAGTTTCTGTGGGTCAGGGATCCAGGTGCCTCTCTCTCTTTTTTTTTTTTTTTTTGCAGTACGTGGGCCTCTCACTGTTGTGGCCTCTCCCACTGCAGAGCACAGGCTCCGGACGTGCAGGCTCAGCAGCCACGGCTCACCGGCCCAGCCGCTCCGCGGCATGCGGGACCCTCCCGGATCGGGGCACGAACCCGCGTCCCCTGCCTTGGCAGGCGGACTCCCAAACACTGCGCCACCAGGGAAGCCCCAGGCGCCTCTCTCTTAAGGTCTCCAACAAGACTGCAGTTAAACTGTTGCCAGGGCTTCGGTTTCATCTGAAGACTTGAATGAGAGGGGATCCATGGCTCAGCTGCAACGTCAGCTACTCACATAGCTCTTGGTAAGAGCTGATGGAGTGAGGGCCCCAATTCCTTGCTGGCTGTTGGCTGGAGGTCGCTGCCAGTTCCCCAGCATGTTGACCTCTCCACAGGGCTGCCTCATGACATGGGACCTGGCTTCCCCCATAAGTGATCAGTGGGGGAGAGAGAGCCCAAGACGGAAGCCACATCTCTTAAAAAGTCTCTTTATAACCTAACCTTCGTTAAGTGACATTTCATCACCCTTGCCAAGTTCTGTTTGTTCGAAGCAAGCTTTCCAGCCCAGCCCACACTCAAGGGGAGGGTATTACACAAGGGTGTGAAAAGCAGGAGTTGCGGGGCTTGAGGGCTCCTCCATCTGAGGAGCTTTCTACTACAGCGTGTGACACCCCGCACAGAGTCTGGCACGCAGATCTTGAGATGGTAGTTAAAGAA
>NW_006796565.1:432814-440326 GCF_000442215.2 Lipotes vexillifer | reverse complement strand
GGGAAAGAGGAAGAGCACTAAAATTGTTTCCATCTGCATCTTAATTCAATTGGAATAGAATTTTTTTCTCTTGGGAAATGGTGTGGATAGAATAATCTGGAATAAATGCCCAGCAGCAACAGTTCCAGAGAATCCCTTGCCTATAGAATGCCTTTAGCCTGCTCTACCTCGTACTCTGGGATCCGTTGTTGTCAGCAGGTTCTGAGCATCTGGCCTCTGGGAACACAAACTTGTTGCTTGAGGAGGCTTTCAGTGCCTGAGGCCAAAGCCTGAGACATGGGGGGCCTCAAAGTGCAAATGAGGACAAGCATGGGGACTTCTTTTTTTTTTTTTTTGTGGTACGCGGGCCTCTCACTTGTTGTGGCCTCTCCCGTTGCGGAGCACAGGCTCCAGACGCACAGGCTCAGCGGCCATGCTCACGGGCCCAGCCGCTCGGCGGCATGTGGGATCTTCCCGGACCGGGGCATGAACCCGCGTCCCCTGCATCGGCAGGCGGACTCTCAACCACTGCACCACCAGGGAAGCCCAAGGATGGGGACTTCTAAAGAGAGAAACGAGGGCTGAGTTGCCTGATCTTGTAACGGGGGAGGGCGGGTAGGCAGTACTACCTTTAATGAGAAGTTGCAGTTCAGGGACAGGCCTTTCTGGGAGAAGATGCTGGAGGGTGGAGGGAAGAAAGGGAAGGAGCTTGGCACCTCTGAAAGCACCTGCTTTGCCCTTGACCCTGGTTCATATCAAGGAAGAACCGTCTGGGGTGGAGCTGGTTGGAGTAAATGAGTTAGAAAAACCATTGTGGTTGATGGTTCGGCATCTTTTAAGCCACTATTTATTGAGCACTTACTATGTGCCAGGCTCTGTGGCAAGTTCTTTAGAGCAAGAACTCTCTTTTATGCTCTCAACAGTGATAGGAAGTCAGAGCTGTTGTTTCCCTTTTCCAGGTGAGGCTCAGAGTAACAAAGTAAATGGCCCAAGGTCACCCAGAGTGAGACTGCAAACCCAGGTTCATCTGAGATGTTCCGGGAGGGCAGAACTTCCCACAGACTTTCTTTTCTTTCTTTTTCTTTTTTCTTCTTAGCTGCATTGGATGTATGTTGCTGCACGCGTACTTCCTCTAGTTGTGGCGAGCAGGGGCTACTCTTCGTTGCGGTGTGTGGGCTTTTCATTGTGGTGGCTCCTCTTGTTGCAGATCATGGGCTCTAGGCGTGCAGGCTGCAGTAGTTGTGGCACACGGGCTCAGTAGTTGCGGCTCACAGGCTCTACAGCGCAGGCTCAGTAGTTGTGGTGCATGGGCTTAGTTGCTCCGTGGCATGTAGGATCTTCCTGCACCAGGGATCGAACCCGTGTCCCCTTGCATTGGCAGGCGGATTCTTAACCACTGCGCCACCAGGGAAGTCCCTTCCTGCAGACTTTCAGCACTGGTGTCCCTGAAGAGATCATGGGGGTGTCCTGTGGGTGCCTGGACTGTCCCTCCTGGAAGCATTATCTTCTCTGGCCTCTTAAATTTGAGTTATCTTGTTGCTGATACCTTCAATCACAACTGACTGAATTCCTACTCAAGAGCACGCACCAGGTGGAGCCATGTAAACAGTGGGGGCGTGAGGTGCTCTGGGAAGCCACGGAAGATCAGCAAAGGAGAACTGGGCTGGAAATGACTTCTCTTACCAACTGGGTGACTCAGGTGGGCCCCTAACCTTCCTGAGATGATAGCTTCTCATTTTTCTAATGGCAACAATCATACCCATCCTAAGGCTGATACCAACAGGTTTTCTTGCCTGTGGTATCAGCCTTAGGATGATACCACAGGCGATGAACAGGACCCTTGTGGATGGAGGCAGCCTCCTGGAGTCTTGGGTTGGAAAGGACTCAGAGTTTGATTCCAAGCTCCACTGGAAGGAGTTCTGGCATTGACTAGTCATGTCTGCCACAGGTGAGGGACGGTAGTAAGGTTATGTACACTTTGGCTTTTTTCAACACTCTTTGAAGGTTTCCTGTGAGGTTTAAATGTGATGATGCAGGTGAAAGTTCCTCATACATAGCTGGTACTCAATAAACATCTAATATTTTTCTTTTGATTCATTCTGATACAATTGATGATCAAGCTGGCATCTCAATTGGAAAGTGCTGACTGGCTTATAGTAGACGCTCAATAAGTACCCCTGGAGTGTTGACAGGATTAGAGGCCCACCCAGCTCTTCCTGAGTCCACACTGACCCCCATCGTGGATCCCTGTACCCACACAGCTGGCAAAGGTAACAAATCCAGGAGTCTGGGGCTGCCCAAGCAAAGAGATGGAAATGGCATCAAAACGGCAGAAGTATTAACTTGGTGTATTTACACCCGTAAGTGCTTCGCTGTCATCAGGAGCAGCCTCTTCATGAGATATAAGTAATTTGTGCAGGCTGATCCCGGTTTTCTCATTAATATGCAAATGAGGCATGCCAGTTGTTAGGTTAGAAGAAAGCTGTCATGTTTATTGTGACAGATTTAATGGATGTGTTTGGATTGTGCATTCAATGTGTTTTCAAGAGCATGTCTTATCTTTGTTTAGGCAGTAAATCAAAAATGTAAACAACAATTCATTAGCATCTGTCAGAAGCTCAAAGCCACATTGTTTCATTTGACAATCTTCCCAGAGGTGGGAAAAAAATCCTATATCTGACTTATTCAAGATTAGTTAGAAATCGCACTGGCTTTGCCCCTTTTTGCTCAGCAATGTGGAAACAGTGATTGAAGAACATCGGCTCAGCTCGGAGAGCTTTGAGGGTCGTGGGGACACAAGCGGGCACAGACAGCTCCATCCCAAACACCTTGGCACCTTGCAGTGACCTGGGAAAACTCGGGGCCTCAGTGAACTACAGAGATCAGGGTCCGGTTGGAAACAAAATCACTTAGAGGCACATTGCCTCATTCCACAGGACATCTGAAGCACCCTGCTAGAAGAAAACAATGGTACATAGACAGATACTTAAAAATGAAAAATAGAATTTGGGAATCACAGAAAATGCAGGCAGAGGAATGGGAAAAGACTAAGGGGGGGAAATCATTCAGATCTGCAAGTTCCATATTCTTCCATTCTTAAAATTTGGTCGGCAGACTTAGCTCTGAGCTTCCTGGGGGCCAAAGCAAAAAGAGGGACACTTTATGGGACTTCCCTGGTGGCCAGTGGGTAAGACTCTGCACTCCCAGTGCAGGGGACCTGGGCTCGATCCCTGGTCAGGGAACTAGATCCCGCATGCATGCTGTAACTAAGAGTCCGCATGCCACAACTAAGAAGTCCACATGCTGCACCTAAGAGCCCATGTGCTGCGATGAAGATCCCGTGTGCCACAACTAAGACCTAGTGCAGCCAAAATAAATAAATAAATATTTAAAGAGGGGGACATTAAAAATTTTTTTTAAATGTATTTAACTTTGTTCTGATGTATTATTTATTTTGAAGAAGTAATATATACACATAGTACCAAGTTTTAGAAGTACAAAATGGAATGCATTCAAAAGCAATTCTTCCTCTCGCCTCTGTTTTCAGCATACTAATCCCCCTTCACACTACACCTTATGCCAGTTTCTTGTATACTTTCAGAAAGAGCCTATGAGTTTATAAACATAAATGTATGAGTGTTCTTTTTTCTCTATCACACAACTTGTAGCATACTCTAATATTCTTTTATATGACTGTTAAATTTATTAATACATTTCAGACATCTATTCATTTCAATACATATAGAGTTGCTATATTTTTAAAATTGCAAAACATACTTTTGAAGAATATGCCAAAACTGAGCTAGTTCCTTATTGATTGGTTAGTCTCATTAGTATCAAACAGCATTATTGACAATGCTGTATTGATACATCGTGCAGTCTCCACTGGTTGTGCCCTGTATCTGGGTACAACTAGTGAAGCAACTGTATCTGGAAGCTAATATCTATTAGCAACAGTACTTGAGAGAAGTGGCTTTTTATTTTTTTACTTAAAAAAAATTTTTAAAACATCTTTACTGGAGTATAATTGCTTTAAAATGGTGTGTTAGTTTCTGCTTTATAACTAACTTTTTATATCCCCATATCTCCTCTCTCTTGTGTCTCCCTCCCTCCCACCCTCCCTATCCCACCCCTCTAGGTGGTCACAAAGCACCGAACTGATCTCCCTGTGCCACGCGGCTGCTTCCCACTAGCTATCTACCTTACGTTTGGTAGTGTATATTTGTCCATCCACTCTCTCACTTCGTCCCAGCTTACCCTTCCCCCTCCCTGTGTCCTCAAGTCTATTCCTTACGTCTGCGTCTTTATTCCCGTCCTGCCCCTGGGTTCTTCAGAACCATTTTTTTTTCTTTTTTTTTTTTTAGAGTCCATATATATGTGTTAGGATACGGTATTTGTTTTAAGAGGGACATTTTAAATTTTAAAATTCACTCTGTTTCAAAAGAGGGGGAAAAAAAAGGAGCGCATACTACTTAGGAGAAATGCATCTTTCCATGAGACTCGTCTCTCTAGCTTCACAGCAGTGCTACCAAGCCGAGCAGCCCAGGGCCAGGCGCGGTGGTGCGTTGCTTTCACATCCTCTGGCCTAAGCTGAGGCTCTAACATCCAAGTACAACTCACCCTTCACCTGATTTCTTCCTTCCCTCCTGGCTTTACACCGGTCCTTCAACTCTCTTTTCTCCCACAGGCAAGCTTCTGGGAAGAGCTGTGCGTCCTGCCTGTCCTGATTCCACCCTTCTCCTTGCTCTGAAGGTCTCACTGACACCCCCGCCCCGGCCTCGGGTGCCGGCACAGTGGACACCTTGTCTGTTCTTGCGGGGCCTGGGCTCCCCGCTCCTTCCTCTGGCAAAGTTCTCTTTCGCTGCCGTCACGTCTCCGGTTCTCCTTCATCCTCTGAGGGCTGCTCCTGGTTGCGGGCCCCTCTTCTTGGCCCCCTCGCCTCTTTCCCCATCTGCAACTTGGCCGGGTCTCTCTCGCTTGTTCTCTCTTCTGGGTTTCTGCCCCGCACGGCCAGGTGTGCACTGGGACCCCTAAGCTGGCATCGCCGCCGCTCCAGCACCTCAGCTGGAGCCTGGAAGCATCTGGTCTCCTCACTCCCTGAGGTGCCCACACCTGTCTCGCACAAAGCTCCTCTGCAGTCCCACGGCCCTTGCTCACCTGGACTGGGGCACAGCCTTTCCTGCACCCCGACCAGAGCCCCCTGTTTCTTCTCTGCTCTAGAGGGAGATCTTCCCAAGATGCCCATCTGAGTGGGCCCCTTTACAATAGGGCAGTGGTCCCTTCAGCCTTCAGGAGGCTCTGGGTCCCCATCTTGCTCTGTGAGCTCTGCAGAGCCAGTCACCTTCTCATGAGTCCCCGGCACTCCAGTTGCGACCCCCAGCTTACTCTGCACCTGGATGCAAACTGTCCCTTCTCCCTGGTCACCTCCTGGGCCTTGTACTGTCCTCATTGACCTTGAACCTCTGTCTGAGTCTCTCCTCCTCTGAGAAGCCTTCCTGGGCACCTCCTTGGGGCCCACTCCATCTGTCCCAGGATAGCAGCTTCATTGCCTCCTCTCCCCCAGAGAGGCCAGGACTTTCTCACATCTTTAACTGCCCATGCTCTAAACCAGCGGCCCGCTGCCCGTTTTTGTGCGAGTGGAGAAGTGTTTTTACAGATGAACATTAGCAATCAATATGACGATAAGGAACAATAACTTTGAACCTCAGTTAAGCAAAATGCTATCCTCCCAAAAAAGAATTCCTTTCTTCTCAGTAGTAGACCTGTGTTACAAAAATACGCTAAAAATTTGTCAATAAAAAATGTGGAACTTTGTTTTTTTCCTTGTTATATATGTCCCTATATAATATCCTTGATTTTGCCTCTTGGCCCATAAAGCCTAAAATATCGTGACTAGCTGGTCCTTCACAGAAAAAGTGTGCTGCCCCCTGGTCTAAGAGACACTTGAAGAATGTGACACTGATGGTGTCTGTCACTTTGCATCTTAAAACCCTTAGCTGGTTCCGCATCTTCTAAGGACAAAATCCAGCACTTTGCTCCCTGCCCCAGCCTCATGGCTCCTGCTACCTTTCTCCCACCTTCTGCCTTCAGGAACATCTCCCAGGACATCAAAACACTGCACGTTTCTCATACCCGAGCCTTCCCGAAAGCCGACCCCCGCCCGCAAGACACACACACAACCCCTCCTGGCTAACTTGCACTCATCTCAGCTCACACACCTGGTCTTCTGGGAGCTTCCTCTGAGTCCCTCGGGTTGGAGCTGGGTGCCCTGCCCGTTAGTCCATTGCCTCTGTCTCCATCACAGCACCCGGCTCTCTCTATGGTCCTGTTTACTTGACTTTCATCCCCACCTGCACCCCCAGAGCCTGTGGGTTCTGTGCAGGAAGCAACTGCGTCTGTCCCATTCCTTGCTGCCCTGCACATAGACGAAAATGACCTGTTGAGTGAACGAATGAGTGAAGGCAGAGTTCTGAGGCTGAGGCTGACCCAGGCCAGTCAGAGGACTGGAGTGGCAGCCCATCTTTCAGGCAAACTGTAGGTCAAGTTGCCTGCGGTTCGCTGATTGGTGACCAGGCAGGTGGTCCGAGGGTCAGTTCTCCAGTAATGCTGGCAGGATGACTACCTTTGGAAACAACTTGAATTGTTTCTGGACTTGAAGTACCACCAGCACCTAAAGGGAGAGGACCCAAGTTCCAGCGAAAGCCCTTTGTACCTTCTGCAATTTGCCCAGGACATTTCTATCCATTGGGATGTCTCATTCTGGTCAAGGCTCTCTAGCAGGAGTCAGGGTGGACATGTTAAGCCCAGCTTGCAGAAGAGGAAGCCGAGGCTTGGAGGGGTGCAGCAGCCTAGCTGGGCTGACTGGCTTGTTACAACTGAGGCCAGAAAACAGCTTCCTGGACTCCTGGTCTAGCACCCCTTCCATCCGCAGGCCCTGCTAAATGCTGCTGGAGAAAAATCTCCCCACAGTTACTAGAATTAGAAACGGCACTTAAGGTGGTTTCTGGTTCATAGTTTGCTTTCCTCCTTTGCTGCAGGTTCTCCCAAACTGAGCTCACATGGCTCCCCTGACATGGTGACAGAGGCCTCGCCGCTCACTTCATAGCAGAAGTGGGGTCCACAGGTAGGGACCCCTTTAATGCTTGATCACCTTTCTCTCTATTGCCTTAACTGGTCCTTGAAGAGCATTTTCCAAATCTGCCATCTACAGAACACTAGACTCCAGCAACAGGTTACCAAGCAAGAACATCCTTAGTTCAACCAGTTTGGAAAATGGTGCATACCTCCAGCCCCTCCTAGACATAAACACATGCATTAGCCTGTGGGAGGGACCACACCTCAGCGGGACCACCGGTAAACCACTGTCCTAGCCCCCCACCCCTCCCTGCCACCGTCTGAGGAAAAGTCTCTTGATCTGCCCAACTCCCCTGCTCTGCTGTCAAGCAACCTTTGGGTGAGAACTGAGAAGCGCTGTAAAGCAGCTGGGCGGGTGAGGTTAGGAGGGGCTCAGAGACACTCCTGGAGAGGGAAAGA
>NW_006796565.1:416015-432728 GCF_000442215.2 Lipotes vexillifer | reverse complement strand
GGGAAAGAGATCAGAGAGCCCACTGGGGATGGAATGTGGGGAAGCGAGTGTAGGGCGACAGAGGAAGAGGAGCAAGGAGAGCAAAAGTGACTTTAAAAAAAATTTTTTTTTGCGGTACGCGGGCTTCTCACTGTTGTGGCCTCTACCACCGCGGAGCACAGGCTCCGGACGCGCAGGCCCAGCGGCCATGGCTCACGGGCCCAGCCGCTCCGCGCCATGTGGGATCTTCCCGGACTGGGGCACGAACCCGCGTCCCCTGCATCGGCAGGCGGACTCCCAACCACTGCACCGCCAGGGAAGCCCGTAAAAGAGACTTTGAGGGAGAGGCTGCAGCGGGAGAGGGCAAGAGGGAGGCTTAGCGGAGCACGTGCCACACATGTCCTGCAGGTACCCCGCCCCTTCAAGACTTCCAGAAGAGTTAAACTCCTTCCTTCCTCTCTCCCTTCCTTCCTTCCATCTCTCCCTCCTCCCGTTGTCAGACCACTGTTGCCCTTTGAGTGTGACTGGTCCCAAAGTGGCCTGACTTCGGTACTGAGCAGTTCTGCTACAGAGAAGCCTGGTTGGCTTTTGTATCCTGGCATTGTTTCCACTTGGTTGATAACTGAACATCCGCTGACACCTCACAGGACCAAGGGCCACGGTCTGGGAAGTGGTCCTCTGCAATCACCCTCCCGTCTTTCTAGCCGCAGCTGCTGCTGCCCCGACCCTCGCTCAGCCAGCCTTTCCTTCCCCCTGGGGTCCCTCCACCTCTGTATCTTCCCTCCTCTCTCCTGGCTGCTTCTTATCAGTCACACGATACCCACTTCCCTCCTGCTCACAGCACTGTCTACACTCACCACCTGCATATCCTCCTTCCCCACTTCCCCTCCAACTCCCTGCAGTCTGGCTTTTGCTGTCCTGCTTCATTCAAACAACCCCAGCATAGGCTGTGATTGCCCCTTAATTGCTGAGCCCAAGGCTCTCCCCAGCTCTTCTCTCCCATGACTAACTGCCATCTCAAACGTGCCTTCTTTTTTTTCTTTAGTTTTATAAGGAAACTCCATACTGTTCTCCAGAGTGGCTGTATCAAATTACATTCCCACCAACAGTGCAAGAGGGTCCCCTTTTCTCCACACCCTCTCCAGCATTTATTGTTTGTAGATTTTTTGATGATGGCCATTCTGACCGGTGTGAGGTGATACCTCATTGTGGTTTTGATATAGCCTGAGAAAACCGTAATTCAAAAAGAGACAGGTACCACAATGTTCATTGCAGCACTGTTTACAATAGCCAGGACACGGAAGCAACCTAAGTGTCCATCAACAGATGAATGGATAAAGAAGATGTGGCACATATATACAATGGAATATTACTCAGCCATAAAAAGAAACGAAATTGAGTTATTTTTAGTGAGGTGGATGGACCTAGAGTCTGTCATACAGAGTGAAATAAGTCAGAAAGAGAAAAATAAATACCGTATGCTAACACATATATATGGAATCTAAAAAAAAAAAAAGGTTCTGAAGAACCTAGGGGCAGGACAGGAATAAAGACGCAGACGTAGAGAATGGACTTGAGGACACGGGGAGGGGGAAGGGTAAGCTGGGACAAAGTGAGAGCGTGGCATGGACTTATATACACTACCAAATATAAAATAGCTAGCTAGTGGGAAGCAGCTGCATAGCACAGGGAGATCAGCTCGGTGCTTTGTGACCACCTAGAGGGGTGGGATAGGGAGGGTGGGAGGGAGATGAAAGAGGGAGGAGATATGGGGACATATGTATATGTGTAGCTGATTCACTTTTTTATAAAACAGAAACTAACACACCACTGTAAAGCAATTGTACTCCAGTAAAGACGTTACAACACCCTGCCTTCTTCTAGGAGTCCCTCCTCCTGGCTGCAGTGACTCCTCCCTCCCAGGCTCCTGTCCCACAGCTGGCTCTCCGTGCCTCTGACCTAGACCCTCCTCCTGATGCCCTCCGTTTAGTCTCCTGGGAGGGCCTCTTCCTCACAGATGAGCCCAATCTAGCATCCCGCCATGTCTTCTGAGACCAGCTGGTCTGCTGAGCCCCCCACCCTGGACTCCTCAGACAGCACCCTCCTATCTGAGTCCTCACCCCACTGGCAGCATCTAAGAGGCTTTGATGCAACCCACCCCTCCCTCGTCCTGTTCTCAACCTTGAGCTCAGGGTCACCATCTCCAGAAAACTCCCTGAACTGCATGTCGGTGCCTGTGTTCCCCACTACCTGAGCACTGGTCCTACTCTCGGGGGTCCTGCGACCGTCTCCCTGGAGGCTGGGGCCGTACTCTCATCTCGTCCCCTCAGCCTGGCACGTGGTCCACACCCAGTGGCTCCCAGCCCCCTGCTCCCCTTCTTCCTCGGAACAATCTTCCCTTCATGTTCAGCTGCCTGAGGTTTCTGGGTCTCAGCCTGATGGACAGAGGTGCAGGTGGGCAGAGGAAGTTGTCATGTGGGATCGGGAAAGCCGAGGCTGGGTGCGGGGGTAGGGCACAGGTTGGAAGACTGTGGACACTATTTGCAAAGCTGCTGCACAACCTGAAACCCCAGGCAGTGGCTGAAGCTGAATGAGATGCCCCAAAGGTAAAGCGGTTCCATGGCGTTGCCTTCTCCCTGACTGTACCTGAGTCGAACCCTGCCCTCTCCGAGGGATTAGGGAGCCACACCGGCTTGGGGCCTGGGCCTGGCGATGGGCTAAAGGAGAGAAGGTTAAGAAGCTTCACTTCCTACCCTCATCAAGGTTTAAAACGAAGCCAAAAGGGTACATTAACCTTCCAGCACCGCTCGAAATTTGGCTTCACATTTAGTGGGAATTAAAGTAATTGATGAGCTTGTACTCGAGACGTAGGTTCCTGTAAATAAAAAGCTATGAGCTCTAAAAATAACACAGGTTTTTTTCTTTTCTTCTTTTTTTTTTTTTAATAAGGTAAAGATCAACAGGCAACACACCCCAGGAGGCTCCACGTCAAGCAATTAGGAAGCTGGAGAGGACGGATAAATGAAAATGTTTATTCAAAAATCAATATATTTATCCTAAAAGGCATCAGAGAACCACGTCAGTAAAATCTGGTCCTGCTGCAGTCCCCAGAGTCATTCTGGGGCAAAGTAGTTTCCAGGCAGTAAGCAGTTAAGATACGGGTTTCATCTCCAAAGTTGAAGGATGACCCTTGGGTGAGCTTTTCATTGTGTCGACTAAAAAATGTTTTAAAAATCAATATAACAGTGTAAAAAGGACCTTCTAAAGATCGAGTTAGTCCCATCCATAGCCAAGTGGGCTGCGATGAGTGATGCAGGAGGAGGATCTGTAATCCTCTAAGGCTTGCAGCTAATGAGGCGGGAGTATTTGGGTGATTCTTGATGCAAGCGGAAAAACTGTTTCTAAAGAGTTCTAATTGCTTCTGCAGGAACAGATAATAAAGACCCAGACCTTCCCATCAGCTGAGACAGTAATTGCACACTTTCCCTGACCCCAAACGGGTCCAAGTTATAAATTTTGCAGTAATACGGTAACTGTAATAACAAAGATTCATTCAACAAACATGCGTGGGACTCGTGCTGTGAGTCAGGGGCTGGGCTCCCAGCCACCGGGATGGAGATAAAGCTCACGCGGCATACTCTTTGCCCTCAGGGAGCTCCACTCTGATGTAGTGGCTTTCAAACTCTTTTTTTTTTTTTTTCCGGTATGCGGGCCTCTCACTGTTGTGGCCTCTCCCGTTGCAGAGCACAGGCTCCGGACGCGCAGGCTCAGCGACCATGGCTCACGGGCCCAGCCACTCCGCGGCGTGTGGGATCTTCCCGGACCGGGGCACGAACCCACGTCCCCTGCATCGGCAAGTGGACTCTCAACCACTGCGCCACCAGGGAAGCCCCCAAACTCTTTAACTGTGACCCATCAGAAGAGTATATATTACATCGTGGTCCAGTGCACATTCATGTACTGTCCAGAAAAAAAATTAATGAAACAATATTCATTTTTACTTTGCGTAAAAACATTTTCTATTCTGGGCTTCCCTGGTGGCGCAGTGCTTGAGAGTCCGCCTGCCGATGCGGGAGACGCGGGTTCGTGCCCCGTTTCGGGAGGATCCCACATGCCGCGGAGCGGCTGGGCCCGTGAGCCATGGCCGCTGGGCCTGCGCGTCCGGAGCCTGTGCTCCGCAAATGGGAGGGGCCACAACAGTGAGAGGCCCGCATAACGCAAGAAAAAAAAAAAAAAAAAAAAACATTTTCTATTCTAGCCTATTTTACTGAAAAAGAAAATGTGTTAGTTGCCACCTTCAAAATGGATCTCATGACCCACTACTAATGGACAGTGACCAGAAGTTTGGAAACGCTGACCTAGTGTGGGGGAAGAAGTGACAAGTGATCTGAGAGGAAGAAAGCATTACGTGTGGAGTAGAGAGGAAGGCAGAACCTCTGGCTAGGACTCAGGGAGGGCCTCACAGAGGAGGCGGCATTCCAGCTGGGCTCTGAATGATGGCGTGATGCCTGCAATTTAGACAGGCTGAGCTGGGAAGAGTGATTATATTTGTGATAGTGTCTACTTTATTATATTGTTGTTATTATACAATAAACCCTTCTAACCCTTCTCAAGGGGCTTTCCCACCCATAGCTTTATTGGATCGTCCTGGCAAACTTGTGACTGAGCTAGAGGAGGTATTAGCTGCATTTTATCAATGGAGAAACTGAGGGTCAGAGAGGTAAAGGATTTTGCTCAAGGACACACAGCGCCTAGACTTTGGCAAAGCCAAGTCTGAGCTCCCGTGGAGCCCCCCGCAGCTGAGTTCTGTTTTCCTTCTGGTGATGGGAGGCTGGGGGCTGCGTCTGGAAGTGAACACCGGGCTCCTCCCCTCTGCTCCTTTCTCTGCAGTTCTCCCTTCCCTTCCCCAGTGCTCCTGCTGCTGCCTTTCTAGCTGATGCCCTGGGTACCTTGGAGAGCACGAGGGAACTCTGACCCCCTCCAAGAGACCTTAGCTGGGTCTCCTGAGTCACAACCAGATGACCCCTCTTCTGGGGGTCTCAACTGGGAGGAAAGAACTTGGGGACCTCAAGTATCCCACCCAGACTCATGGATAACTGTCCCCACACCCACTCCTCCTAGCCCCTACCTGAAACTTCCCTTGCTCTCTCTCTGTGAATCTAATCTCCAGTCTGGAGGCCAAGGTTAAAGCCACGTCTTTCTGTTCTCCAAGTACAAGACCTGCTCTCTCCCAACCAGCAGGCTGAATCCCCAGCTTCATGTGTTTGACTTCCTTTCTCTCAAGGAACTTACAATTTAATCAGGAGTCCCTAATAGTACATGCATTCTAAATTGCCATCATTTATTGCATCTAGCCTGGGGCTTTTCTGTCTGTTAGAAATATCAGGGTTATTTCCTTCTTTTAAGAGTTTACGTTAAAAAAAAAAACTTTACAAATAATGTTTGCTGTTTAATGTTCTCCCCTGAAATATCAATCTGCAAAAATAGAAATCCTTTTTTACAATTCATCTTAAGGATAGAGTTCCAGTTTCTTATAATGTAATGAATGTACTGCAGATAATGGTCCAATAGTGCAAATGAAAGGCGCATATAATCAAAATGATAATGGAGCGTATTGTACTGCTTGTATAATAAAATCCATACCAATATGGAAATCATATCTCAAGGCAACATTCCTCTCTTTGATTTTTGTAATAATTGTACATGTAAGAGCAGGGCAGCGAGAAGTGGGGAGAACAAAGGCCTTTATTGCTTCATTAGGCAGCCGGCGTTCTGATGGTCCGGCCTGTCAACAGCCGTCCCTGAATTTCCTAGGGAAGCCTCTCCCCTTCCCTCAGAAATGATTTACCGTTCACGTCAGCTCCCTCCTCAGCTCTTTCTCTGTGAAGATTCACAATTAGGCTAAGTGAGCTGTGATGGCAATTTTGATCAGCACATTCTGCTTCCCGGGCCGGCTCAGTGTTTGGGTTAGATGGGAGCCAAGCCCCCAGAAGCTTTGGTGGGAAGAGAGAAGAGGCCTCAGTGGGGCCTGACAGAGCCTCAGAGCTGGGTCCCTTTCTGCACCCCCCCCCCCAAATTCTGGCACAAGTCGCCCCGCCTCAGTTTACCAATCCTTTGGCGAGACGTTCTATGCAACAGGCACTGTGCAAAGGAAACCAAAAGGAAGGGACAGAGGCCCTGGCCACACAGCCTCACAGTCTAGACGGGTTAGTGCATGCCAATGAGCTTGCATGGCGTGGTGTGCAATTAATGGGAAGATGTCCACTCTGGAGTCAGGCTGGGGTGGATCTTGGTTTATGCAACGACTTGAGTATGACTTTGGCCTTGGCCTTGAGTTCTGCCAGGTCCTCAGTGGCCATGTTCACTGCTCTTTCTACTATACGTGGGCTTGGTCTGTGTGTGCCCAGTCTGGGTGGGGAGATGTAGGGCTGAGGGGTCTGGATGAAGGCCTGAATGGCAGCCTTCAGAGGCTGGGCACTGGCAGGGTCTCAGTGACCGGTGGGCCTCCCTCAGCGTCTGTTCTGGCACAACCTTGCTTCAGGCTCTCCTCACTGGCCCCTCTTCTGTGTCTCCTGACCTCAGGCTGCCCTGGACTGACCATCTGGGCTTCTGACCCTTTGTTCAGGCCTCCTCCTCTCCCAGGCTTTGGGCATGGATGTGACCCTTCAGGTGGTAACCCTGTCCTACGGGACCTGTATGGGTTGGTTAACATCAGCTTTCTCCTGGCCTGTGTGGGGTGAAGTTAATAGCAGTCATTGCCAATTGCAGAGCACAATTTGGCATTATCCCAGTGGGTTCTTCAATAGACGTGTCAGGTGGGTGTTTTGTTATCCCTGTTTTGTGAATGAAGTTGCCATAGACATCATGTGCAGGCTTTTGTGTGGACATAAACTTTCAACTCCTTTAGGTAAACATCAAGGAGCATGATTGCTGGATCATGTGATAAGAGTATGTTTAGTTTCGTAAGAAACTGGCCAACTGTCTTCCATAGCATCTGTACCATTTTGCATTCCCTCCAGCAATGAATGAGAGTTCTTGTTGCTCTATATCCTCATCAGCATTTGGTGTTGTCAGGATTACAGATTTGGCCATTCTAATAGGTGTGTAGTGGTATCTCGTCATTGTTTTAATTTGTGTTCCCTGATGACATATGATGTGGAGCATCTCTTCACAAGCTTATTTGCCATCTGTTTATCTTCTTTGGTGAGGCATCTGTTAAGATTTTTGGCCTATTTTTAAATTGGGTTGTTTGTTTTCTTGTTGTTTAGTTTTAAGAACTCTTTGCATATTTTGGATAACTGTCCTTTATCACATGTGTCTTTTGCAAAAATTTTCTCCCAGTTCTGTGGCTTGTATTTTTATTCTCTTAACAATGTCTTTCACAGAGAAAAATTATAGAATTTTGATGACACCCCTTTTATCAATTCTTTATTTCATAGATTGTGCCTTTCGAGTCATGTCTAAAAACTCATTGTCCAATCCAAGGTCATCTAGATTTTCTCCTATGTTATCTTCTAGGAGTTTTATAGTTTTGCATTTTACATTTAGATCTGTGATCCATTTTGAGTTAATTTTTGTGAAGGGCGTAAGATCTGTGTTCAGACTTTTTTTTTTTTTTTCCTTTGGATGTCTGGTTGTTCCAACACTATTTGTTGAAAAGGCTATCTTTTCTCACGTGTATTACCTCTGCTTCTTCATTAAAGATTAGTTGACTATATTTATGTGGTTCTATTTCTCTCTGTATTCTGTTTTATTGGTCTATTTTCTATTCTTTCACCAATACCACACTGTCTTGATTACTGTAGCTTTATAGTAAGTCTTGAAGTCAATAGTGTCAGTCCTCTGACTTTGTTTTTATTCTTCAATACTGTGTTCATTATTCTGGGTATTACGCTTCTCCATATAAACTTTAGAATCAGTTTTCAATACCCACAAAATAACTTGCTGGGATTTTGATTGACATTGCACTGAATCTCTAGATCAAATTGGGAAGAACTGAGGTCTTGACAATATTGGGTCTTCCTACCCATGAACGTGGAATATCTCTCCATTTATTTAGTTCTTCTTTGATTTTGTTCATTGGAGTTTTATAATTTTCCTCGTATAAATCTTGAACGTATTTTGTTAGATGTATACCTAAGTATTTCATTATTTAGGTGTTAAATAGTATTGTGTTTTAAATTTCAAAGTCCACTTGTTCATTGCCATTAAAAAGAAGAAGCAATCAACTTCTCTATGCTGATCTTGTATTTGCAACCTAGCTATAACTGCTTATTAGTTCCAGAAGCTTTTGTTGTTGTTGTTGAGTTTTCTTGCATTTTCTACATAGATAATCATGTCATCTGCAAACATATATTTCTTGCTCCCCAATAAGTACACCTTTTATTTCCTTGTCTTATGGCATTAGCTAGGACTTCCAGTAGGATGCTGAAAAGGAGTGATGAGAGGGGACATCCTTGCCTTGTTCTTAATCTTAGTGGAAAATCTTCAAATTTCTCACCATTAAGTATGATCTTAGCTGTGGGTTGTTGTAGATATTCTTCATCAAGCTGAGGAAGTTTCCTTCTATTCCTAGTTTACTGAGTTTTTATCATGAATGGGTGTTCGATTTTGTCAAATGCTTTTTCTGCATCTGTTGATATGATCATGTGATTTTTCTTCTTTAGCCTATTGATATGATGGATTATATTAATTGACTTTTGGATGTTGAATCAGCCTTGCATACCTGGGATAAAAACCACTTGATCATGGTGTATAATTCTTTTCATATATTGTTTGATTCAATTTATTAACTTTTTTTTTTTGAGGATCTTGGCATCCAAGTTCATGAGAGATATTGATCTGTAGTTTCCTTTTCATGTAATGTCTTTGTCTCTTTTGGTATGAGGATGATACTGGCCTCATAGAATGAGTTACAAAGTGTTCCTTCCACTTATATCTTCTGAAAGAGTGTAGAAAATTGGTTAATTTTTTTCCTTAAATGTTTGATAGATTTCACCAGTGAACACATCTGGGCCTGGTGCTTTCTGTTTTTTTTTAATTAAAAAAATTATTTGTTTATTTATTTATTGGCTGTGTTGGGTCTTTGTTGCTGCGTGCGGGTTTTCTCTAGTTGCGGTGAGTGGGGGCTACTCTTTGTTGCAGTGCATGGGCTTCTCATTGCAGTGGCTTCTCTTGTTGCAGAGACATGGGCTCTAGGCACGCGGGCTTCAGTAGTTTCAGCACGTGGGCTCAGTAGTTGTGGCACGCAGGCTCTAGACCGCAGGCTCAGTAGTTGTGGTACACGGGCTTTGTTGCTCAGTGGCATGTGGGATCTTCCCAGACCAGGGCTCAAACCCGTGTCCCCTGCATTGGCAGGCGGATTCTTTTTTTTTTTTTTAATATCTTTATTGGAGTATAATTGCTTTACAATGGTGTGTTAGTTTCTGCTATGTAACAAAGTCAATCAGCTATACATACACATATATCCCCATATCTCCTCCCTCTTGTGTCTCCCTCCCACCCTCCTTATCCCACGCCTCTAGGTGGACACAAAGCACCGAGCTGATCTCCCTGTATTATGCGGCTGCTTCCCACTAGTTATCTATTTTACATTTGGTAGCGTATATATGTCCATGCCACTCTCTCACTTCATCCCAGCTTACCCTTCCCCCTCCCCATGTCCTCAAGTCCATTCTCCATGTCTGCATCTTTACTCCTGTCGGCAGGCAGATTCTTAAACACTGCACCACCACGGAAGTCCCTGATTTCTTGTTTTCAGTTTCATTGACTTCTGCTGTAATTTTTATTATTTCTTTTCTTCTGCTTATTTTGGATTTAATTTGCTCTTCCTTTTCTAGTTTCCCAAGGCAGAAGCTTAGATCATTGACATTAGTCCTTTCTTCTCGTCTAAGTATATACATTTGATGCTATAAACTTCCCTCTATGCATTACTTTCACTAGATCTCATAAATTTTGACTGGTTGTGTTTTCATTTCTATCTAGTCCAAGATACTTTGAATTTCTCTTGAGGTTTCTTTGACCCATGTGTTATTTCTTTCTTGACCAATATGTTGTTTACTCTCCACATATGTTGAGATTTTTCCAACTATATTTCTTTTTATTGATTTCTAGTTTAACTCAATTGTGGTCTGTGAACAGTTATTATATGATTTAAATTCATTTAAATTTGTTAAAGTGTTTCATGGTCCATAATGTGGTCTATCTTGATAAACGATCCCTGTAAACTTGGGAAGAATGTGGATGAAGAAGTCAATAGATGTCTGTTATATCCAGTTGATTGATGGTGTTCAACCATGTCCTTACTAATTTTCTGCCTGGTGGATCTGTTCATTTCTGATAGAGAGTTGTTGAAGTCTCCAGCTATAATGTGGATTCATCTGTTTCTTCTTGCAGTTCTATCAGTTCTTGCCTCATATATTTTGATGCTCTGTTGTTAGGAGCATACACATTAAAGATTCTTATGTCTTCCTGGAGAATTGACCCCTTTTCTTTATGTAATGCCCTGTTTATCCCTGATAACTTTCATTGCTCTGTCTGAAATTACTATACCCACTCTGGTTTTCTTTTAAGTGGTATTAACATGGTATATCTTTCTCCATCCACTTACTTTCAATCTATATGTGTTTTCATAAAGTGGGTTCCTTATAGATGAAATGTAGTTGGGTCTTTGTTTTCTGATTCACTCTGATAATCTCTGTCTTTTACTTGGTGCCTTTAGACTATTGACATTCAAAGTAATTATTCATATAGCTGAATTAATATCTACCATATTCATTACTTTTTTTCTATTTTTTCCTTTGTTCTTTTTCCTATTTTTGTCTCTCACTCTTTTTTCTGCCTTTTGTGGTCAAGCATGTTACATGATTTCATTTTCCCTCCTTTCTTATCAGATCAGTTACACTTTGGGGGGAGCTTTTTTTTTTTAATTTTTACACCACTTTGCAATATACATTTATTTACAGTTAATCCCAGCCTACTTTCATGTAACACTGCTTCATGGGTAGTGCAGGTACTACATAATAACAAAATAATTCTAATTCAAATACATATTTAAATTAGGATGAGAGCTGTCATCATTTCTACTCATGATGGGGATATAGTAGTTTCATACTCTGATCCACATCATTTTTTAAAATTGAGGTGTAACTGACATATTATATTAGTTTCAGGTACAACATCATGATTTGATATTTGTATGCAGCTGACCCCTGAAAAACATGGGTTTGAACTGCATGGGTCCACTTATACAGGGATTTTTTTCACAGCATATACTATCATATAAATATGTGTACAATCCATAGTTGGTTGAATCCGCAGATGTAGAACCTGTGGATACAGTGTGCTGACTATAAGACTTTAGCATAAGTGGATTTTGGCATCTGTGGTGGGTCCTGGAGCCAGTTCCCTGTGGACACTGAGAGATGACTGTTTACTGTGGAATGATCACCACAATAAATTGAGTCAACATCTGTCACTATAGATAGTTACAAAGGTTTTTTTTTTTTTCTTGTGATGAGGACTTTTAAGATCTACTCTCCTAGCAACTTTCAAATATGCAGTACAGTATGATTAACTATAGTCATCATGCTGTACGTGACATCCCCATGACTTATTTATCTTAAAACTGGAAATTGGTACCTTTTGACCCCCTTCCCCCTTTCTCTCTGTAGATCCAAGTTTCTCATGATCCAAGTATCATTTTCCTTCTCGCTAAAGATCTTCTTTTAACATTTCTTGCAAGGCTGGTCTACTGGCAACAGATTCCCTTAATTTTTGTTTGTCTGAGAAAGGCTTTATGTCTCCTTCACTTTTGAAGGATAATCTCACAGGGCACAGAATTCTAGGTTTGTGGGTTTTTTTCCCCTCAACACTTTTAAATATTTCATTCCACTCTCTTTTTGCTTGCATGGTTCTGAGGAGAAGGTGGATGTAATCCCTATCTTTGCTTCTCTATAGGGAAAGTTTTCTTTCCTTTGGTTTCTTTCAGGATATTTTTCTTTATCTTTAATTTTCTGTAGTTTGAAAATGATAACGCCTAGGTGTCTTTTGGTATTTTTCCTACTTGGTGTTCTCTGTGCTTCCTGGATCTGTTGTTTGGGGTCTGATATTAATTTGGGTGAAATTCTCAGTCATTATTGCTTCAAATATTGCCTCTGTCCCTTTCTGTGTTTTCTCCTTTTGGTGTTCCTATGATTCATATGTTACATCTTTGGTAGTTGTCCCACAGTCTTTGGATATTCTGTTCTTTTTTTTTCTTTCAATTTTTTTTCTCTCTGATTTTCAGTTTTGGAAGTTTCTGTTGTCATATCCTCAAGGTCAGGGATTCCTTCCTCAAGCTGTGTCCAATCTATTAATGAGCCTATCTGAGGCATTCTTCATTCCTGTTATAGTGTTCTTGATCTCTAGTATTTGATTTTGGTTCTTTCTTAGGATTTCCATCTCTTTGCTTACTTTGCCCATCTGTTCCTGCATGCTCTCTACTTTATCCATTAGAGCCCTTAGTATATTAATCATAGTTGTTTTGTTTAAAATTTTTTTTAATTTTTAAAATTTATTTTATTCAAGTATATTTGATTTACAATGTTGTGTTAATTTCTGTTGTACAGCAAAGTGATTCAGTTATATGCACCAACAGATCTACATTTTTTTCATTCTCTTCCATTATGGTTTATCACAGGATATTGAATATAGTTCCCTGTGTTATACAGTAGGACCTTGTTGTTTATAATCATAGTTGTTTTAAATTCCCAGTCTGATAATTCCAACATCCGTGCCATGTCTTGTTTTGATGCTTGCTTTGTCTCTTCAAACTGTGCTTTTTGCATTTTAGTATTCCTTATAATTTTTTAGTTGATATTTGGACATGATGTACTGGGTAAAAGAACTGCTGAAAACAGGCCTTTAGTAATGTGGTGGTGAGGTGGGGGGAGGGCCTTTTAGTGAGTTTGTGTTTGTGAACTTGACAAGTGTTTCTCAGCTTGCTTTTTCCTCCCCCGCTAAGGTGGGACAGAATGGCTAGAGTGGACTGGAGTGGAGTATTTCCCTTCTTACAGGTGAGTGAGGTTCTGATAAACCCTTAACAGGTTAGATTCTGGTTAACTAGTTTCTCCCCAGGGCAGGCCTTGTTAAGAGGATAGAGTGCTCTTTTTTTAAAAAAAAAAAAATTTATTTATTTATTTTTGGCCACGCTGGGTCTTCGTTGCTGCGTGCGGGCTTTCTCTAGTTGCGGTGAGCGAGGACTACTCTTCATTGAAGTGCGCGGGCTTCTCACTGAGGTGGCTTCTCTTGTTGCAGAGCGTGGGATCTAGGTGTGAGGGCTTCAGTAGTTGTGGTGCGAGGGCTCAGTAGTTGTGGCTCATTGGCTCTAGAGTGCAGGCTCAGTAGTTGTGACGCACAAGCTTAGCTGCTCCATGGCATGTGGGATCTTCCCGGACCAGGGCTCGAACCCGTGTCCCCTGCATTGGCAGGCGGATTCTTAACCACTGTGCCACCAGGTAAGTCCCGGATAGAGTGCTCTTGCATACTTAATAAAAGTTCATTTCCCCCTCCCCACAGTGAAAGCGTGAGGGGAGTTTTCTGATATTTACTAAGAGAACCTGGTAGAGCTCCTAGGGGTAAAATTCACAAAGACCAGGGGTCCCTCCTAGACCGGGTCTCCCTGGAATTTTAAACTCTTGGACTTGCCCTCATGGAGCCTCCAGCAATTTGTTCAGGTTTTTCTAGCCTGGCACTGGTTCCTATGGAGGTTTCTACTGCATTAAGTTGTGATTCTCTGTACCTGCCTGCCTGTCTTTCCAGTTCTGGGGCAGCCGTTTGCCCTGTGACTTCACTTACTGATCAGAGAGTTGTTGATTCAGTTTGTTCAGCTTTTTGCTTGTTGTTAGGATGGAGCGGGGACTTCCAAGCTCCTTACCTGTGGAACTGGAAATCTTTTTAGATATTTAAAAAATATAGCATTTGTGCCTTTTTATTGTGGTAAAATATACGTAACTAAAATTTACCATTTAAAAAAGTCAGTTCAGGGCTTCCCTGGTGGCGCAGTGGTTGAGAATCTGCCTGCCAATGCAGGGGACATGGGTTCAAGCCCTGGTCTGGGAAGATCCCACATGCCGCGGAGCAACTAGCCCCGTGAGCCACAATTACTGAGCCTGCGCGTCTGGAGCCTGTGCTCTGCAGCAAGAGAGGCCGCGATAGTGAGAGGCCCGCGCACCGCGATGAGGAGCGGCCCCCACTTGCCGCAACTAGAAAAAGCCCTCGCGCAGAAACGAAGAAAAAAAAAAAAAAAAAAAAAAAAAAAGTCAGTTCACATATGTAAGTATATTCACATTGTTGTGTAAACATGGCAAGACTGGGATCTGTCCCCAGGTAGCTGCCACTGCCGCCTGGAGGACAGTCGGCACCAGCGTGGGGCATGCGCTCCTCACCGGGCCATCCCGGTGGTGGCTGGACAGCGTTTCTGAGCTCCAGGTCTCTGGCCCCACCCCCGCCCCTCCACCAGCCATCCAGCCTGGGCCAGGGCCGTGTGGCACAGATGACCTCCCCACGACTCCTTTTCTGTCCTTGGCACCGAAGGCCCTTGCACTGCAGGGAACAGCTCAGAGGACTGGATTCTGCTCCAGGCCCCACCACTCCTGACGGTGGGACTGTCTGCCAGGCAGCAATCCACTGAGCCTTGGTTTCCTCTTCTGTAAAATGGGGCAGTGCTGCCTGCCCAGCTAGGCCCCTGGGGCTTCGGGGAGCACACACCAGCAGCACTATGTAAAAACGCTTTATGCATTGTGAAGAGACACACATACTACTTATTAATCAAGAGTTTATGTTGTAAAACAGAACTGCTTTTTGTTTTTAAAATTTGGGTATTTACACAGAAGCACTCTCACAAGCATGATCGTTTTAGCGGCTCATTTAATTTATCTTGCTGTGTAAAAAATAATAAGACGTGAGCCCCTGCGGAAGCCACCAGCACTCTCCTCACAGGTCTGAAAGTTGATTTCCGTTGTCATCCTTACATTTCCCAAGGGCTAGCTCAAGTCATCCAGTATCAGGATGGCAGCTTCGAGTTAAAAGGTAATTATTCTTCTTTATGGAGGACACAATTTTTTCTTTTTTAGTGATTTACTCTTCTTTGTAATTACAGATGTAGTGATTAGGATGTCTTGTATACCACATTACAGATTTTTAAAATATGATTTATCCCCATCAGTGATTTAAAACTCTTCCTTTATAAGTTTTTATTCCTGTTTCTGAGACAGTGTTTAGGGACTACGGCTGGGCCCAGTGCCTCTATGGGGGCTATTAGAGTCACTGTGTACATATATAATTAAGGAATATATAATTAAGGAATTTCAAAACACAGATTACCACCTTCGGGGCCAATAGCCAGCGCAGTTACCATCTATCATGTCAGCTCTCAAGACGGCTCTTTGTGTATTTGGTAAAGTAAATTAACATACAACAACTTTTCTTAAAATAATGCTCAAATTTAAGATGTAGCAGGAAGCAGGAAAAACAAACAATCAAGGGATCCAGGGAGAGTCAAAATCTCATATTTAAATGAGGAGGAAATTCCCGCCTGGTGCCTTTCATCACCTGTAGATAATGCGCGAAGCTGTCGAAATTCTCTCGGAGTCCCTCTTCACCTGCTTCTGTTTTCTGGCCAAACTTCTGTTGGGTTTTTGCATCATCTGTGAGCAGACCTTGGGCTTGGAAGGGACCTTTGGAGCCTCATCTATGACACGTATTTTAGCCTTTGGAAATGTATTGTTGTAGAGACAATGGAACAGCATTTCAGAGTTTGGAAAACAGGAGGGAAAACACCCATCAGTCTAGCAGCTGAAGACGAGCTGTCTCAGATACCAGCCCGATGGGAGGCCTGCCTCTGAATTTTATGTCCAAACTGGGACTGCTGGCCTCAAAAGCCTGCTTCTGGTTTTGGAAGTTGGTGCTTTCCCAACATTATAGCATTAAAATTTTTTTTTGCTACCAATAAAATCATGTTCAGGACTAATATTAATGCTTTAAAACATACAATTGTTCTTTGGAGCCCAGTTAACAGAAGCAAATTCTTGAAAACAGATGTGTTTGTGGTCTGATGTTGATGTGGACGAGGCTTTAGCTATTCGTATGGGTGAGATGTTTCCCCATCTCCTAAGAAGGGAATGAAATGATGATTCTTCACACACAAAACCCAAAAATCAACCATTGTTATCCTGCCCAGCAATAACTACTGGCAGTATTTTGGTGCCTGTCTTTTTAGACCTGCTTGATGTGCATTTTATTAAAAAATTTTTAATTAATTAATTAATTAATTTTTATTTTTGGCTGCGTTGGGTCTTCTTTGCTGCACGTGGGCTTTCTCTAGTTGCTGCGAGCAGGGGCTGCTCTTTGATGTGGTGCGCAGGCTTCTCATTGCTGTGGCTTCTCTTGTTGCAGAGCACGGGCTCTAGGAGCACGGGCTTCAGTAATTGTGGCACGTGGGCTCAGTATTTGTGGCTCACGGGCTTAGTATTTGTGGCGCACGGGCTTAGTTGCTCCCGGACCAGGGCTTGAACCCATGTCACCTGCGTTGGCAGAAGGATTCTTAACCACTGCGCCACCAGGGAAGTCCCTTGATGTGCATTTTATACATAAAGGTTAATCTTTTAAAAAGAAAACTGGACTTAATACTTTTCACCCTTTTTTCTCACTCCACTTTGACCACTTTCCTAAGTCAGCGAATATTTGAGCACGTGA
>NW_006796565.1:413204-416005 GCF_000442215.2 Lipotes vexillifer | reverse complement strand
TTTTTTTTTTTTTTTTTTTGCGATATGTGGGCCCCTCACTGTCGTGGCCTCTCCCGCTGCCGGATGCGCAAGCTCAGCGCCCAAGGCCCACGGGCCCAGCCGCTCCGCGGCACGCGGGATCCTCCCGGACCAGGGCACGAACCCGCATCCTCTGCATCGGCAGGCGGACTCTCAACCACTGCGCCACCAGGGAGGCCCTGAGCCCGTGATTTTTAACGGCTGCAAACGATTCCATCTCTCAGCTGAGACCACTGTTTCTGTACTCTTTTCACTATTTATGAATTTAGGCTCTTCATTTCTTTTCTTTTTGCTATTAAGTATGATGCTTCAGTGAACATCCTCTTAACGTGCATCTTTGTGCCTATCTACTATAAAACCCTTAAGATCAACTCTTAGAAGTGGGGATACTGTGTCAAAGATTATGCACATGGACATTACCATTTATTCCTCTTAAAAATAGCATTTTCCTTGGTAAAAGAAGCAAATTGCTTTAAGACAAATCTGTTGCACTGGTAGTATTCATGTAGAATATCTTGGCAAAAAGGGCTGAAGGTGAGTGCTGGCAACAGACCCTACTCCAGAGCAGAGACAGAAAATGACAAAGGGACCCAGGAGCCACAGCTCCCTGGGGAGGGGACTGCTAACTCCTCCCCAAACTGCAGGTAATCCTCAGTGGGGAGGGGGACAGCCAAGATTCTTTACCTTTTGAAGATGACTCAGTCAAGACAGGGAAATGGAATTTGGAGTTTTGTAAAAGGAGTGGTTGCTGCACAGAACTGGCTGTAGTAGCATTGTGGTTGGAATCATGATCACAGAAGGTTCTAGATGCTTTATTCAGTCAGTCAGGTTACAGAGTCAGGTTTTCACTGGGTGGAATTCTGTGGGTTATCAGCACTACGAAGTGAGCAGTATGTTGGCTACAAAGCTGTTTCTTTTCAATTTATTAGAGAAGAGCTGGGTCCCCAGGTGTAATTCATGAGCTGTTTTGACAATATATTTCCTTATGGCTCTCACCTCAGTGGGAGTCTCTGGTTCCTGCCTTCTCAGAATGCAGCCACCTGTGTCTTATGGTAACAGCTCCCTAATTTTTCTAATAAGACCACTATTCCCCACTCTCAGTCTATGTGGTGTGGATTGGGTTGGTCCTACCCTTGGCATCCAGGAGATGACACATCACCTAGACCAGATAATCAGAATATGCTATCTCCCTGGATCACCATAATTGACCTAGGAACGGGCACCTGGCCAAGTTCACAAGCTCAGAATCAATCTCAGAACTTTGCTTGAGCAACTGTTGAAAGGTGCTCCTTTTTTTCCTTGAAATTATAGTTGGACTGTTATAATTAAGATTTTTTTTTTCACCAGAAGATACCAATAAGGGTATCTATCCAAAAGCAGCAGAATACACATCATTCTGAAGTACACATGGAACAGTCTTAGAATAGACCATGTTTTGGGACACAAAACAAGTCTCAGTAAATTTAAGAAGATTGAAATCTTATCAAGTATCTTTTCCTACCACAACGGCATGAAACTTGAAATCAGCTAAAAGAAGAAAGCTGTAAAAATCACAAATATGTGGAGACTAAACAACATGCTACTGAACAATGATTGGGTCAATAAGGAAATCAAAGGAGAAATAAAAAAATACCTGAAGACAAATGAAAATGAAAATAGGACATACCAGAATCTGTGGGACACAGCAAAAATGGTTCTAAAAGGAAGTTTATAGTGATACAGGCCTACCTCAAGAAACAAGAAAAGTTTTAAATAAACAACCTAACCGTCCACCTAGGAACTAAAAAAAGAACAAATGAAGTCCAAAGTCAGTAGATGGAAGGAAATATTAAAGAATCAGAGTGGAAATAAACGAAGTAGAGACGACAACAATAATAGAAAAGATCAGTGAAACTAAGGGCTAGTTTTTGGAAAGGTAAAAGCTAAATTGACAAATCTTTAGCTAGAACACTAAGAAAACTAGAGAAAAGTCTCAAAATAAAAGAGAAGTTACAATAGATACCACAGAAATGCAAAGGATTATAAGAGAATACCTATAACTAACAAACTGGACAACCTAGAAGAAATGGATAAATTCTTAGAATCATACAACCTTCCAAGAATGAATCATGAAAAAATAGAAAATCTGAATAGACTGATCACTAGTAAAGAGATTGAAATAGTAATCAAAAACCTGTCCCAAAACAAATGTCCAGGACCAGATGGCTTAACTAGTGAATTCTACCAAACATTCAAAGAAGATTTAATTCCTATCTTTCTGAAACTCTTCCAAAAAAATTAAAGGGGTGGGAATGCTTCCTAACTCATTTTACAAGGCCAATGTTACCCTGATACCAAAACCAGACAAGAAAAACACAAAAAAATAAAATTAAAGGCCAATGTTCCTGATGAACACAGATGCAAAAATTCTCAACAAAATATTAGCAAACCAAATACAACAATACATTAAAAGGATCATATACCATGATCAAGTGGGATTTATTCCAGGGATGTAAGGATGGTTCAACATCCACAAATCAATTTGCGTGGCACACCACATTAACAAAACAAGGATAAAAATAATATGATAGCCTCAACAGATGTAGGAAAAGCATTTGACAAAATACACCATTCATTTATGATGAAAAAACTCTCACTAAAATGGTTGTAGAAGGAACATACTTCAACATAATATAGGTACTGGCACAAGGATAAACAAACAGTCCAATGGAAGAGAATAGAGTCCAGAAATGGACCCATATGTATAAGGTTAGTTGATTTATATCAAAGGTTAGTGGCACTGC
>NW_006796565.1:385524-413194 GCF_000442215.2 Lipotes vexillifer | reverse complement strand
GGGAAAGAATAACCTTTTCAGCAAGTGGTACTGAATCAACTGGATATCCATATGGAAGAAAGGAAACCTGAATCCTATCTTATACCATATGTAAAAAACAATTCCAGGTGGATCATAGATCTACATGTGAAAAATCAATAAAGCTTCTAGAAGAACCTGTGGAGAATATCTTTTTGATCTTTGGGCTAGGCAAAGATTTCTAAAAGCAGACACCAAAAGCACTCATTTATAAAGAACAAGATTAATAAGTTGGACTGTATTATAATTAAGATTTTTTTTCACCAAAAGACACCAAAAAGGGGGTGAGAAGCCTGCCTCAGAGTGGGAGAAAATATTTGCAGTAATTATATTTGACTAAGGACTCATACCAGAATTACCAAAAAACAAAACGAAACAATAAAACACCCCACCAATCAATAAGAAAATGACAAACAACTCAATAGAAAAATGGGCAAAAAACTTGAATAAATGTTTTACAAAAGAGCAATAAAGAGCCAAATGACCAATAAATATCTGAGAAGGTGCTCAACCTCATTAATCACAAGGGAAATGCATATTAAAGCCACATTTAAATACCCATTTGAATGGTTAACATTAAAATGACTCAAAAAAAAAAAAAGACTCACACTACCACATTTTGGAGAGTATGTGAAACAACTGGAAATCTTATTTACTGCTGGTGGAAATGTAAATTAGGACATATACCTTGGAAAACGTTTTAGCATTATCTACTAAATTTGAACATATACATACCCTGTGATCCAGTGCTTCAACTCCTAGGTATATGCTCAAAATAGTTAAATATATTTATTCATCAGAAGACATTGATGAGAAAGTTCATAGCAGCACTATTTGTAATAGCCTCAAACTGGAAATAACCCAGGTGTCCCTCGACAATAGAATAGAGGATTAGATTGTGGCATATTCATACCGTGGAACACTCTACAGTGATAAAAAAGAGCAAATTACAATTACATACAACAATATGGATGAATCTCCTGAACATAAATTTGAGTGAAAGAATCCAGATGCAAAAGGGTATGTACTATTTGCTTCCATTTATACAAAGTTCAAAAATAAGCAAAACAAACTGGTGGTGACAGAAGTCAGAAGAGTGCTTATCTTCATGGGTGGGGTGACTGGCAGGGGCATAAGGAAGACTGTGGGATGATCAGAATGTGCCCTGTGTTGACTTGGTTGGTGTGCTCGCTTTGTGAGCATTTACTGAGCTGTGTACATTTCACTCTGTGTATTATTCTTCATTAAAAAGCTTAATGAATGACCCCATGTATGACCATGGGAAAGGTGTGCCTGATTCAGTGTGAGGGCATTGTGAGGGGGGTTGCTGTCAGGAGGGACCATGGGGAGAGCAGGGGAGCATGGCACAGATTTACCTGTACTGCCCAAGAGACACAGGATCTGAATTTTTGCCTTATTTCTGCCCTTGGCTGTAGGATCTTGGCCAGTTGTGATGGTTTTCCGGGCCTCTCTTGGACTGCATCATGGGTTCTCAACCATGGGCTTCATGGATGGGCTTTGTAGGTCTGTAGACTCCCTGAAACTGTAAGTCTGTGCACATGTGCATTTTTCTGGAGAGAGGACCACAGCTGTTTACCTAAAAAGATTAAGAGTCACCGAAGTGATGATTTCCAAGGCAGCTATGGCTTTGCCTCCCATGGTTTTCTGGGGTACAGGCAATCTGGTAGATGGCACATTTTATACTGGGTGACAGCAGATTTAAGTCACTGGAATTAAAGCAGCTGGTGGCAGACAGAGAGTGGGTGGGTAGAGGGCCTTGGAAGGAAAGCTGAGACCACTCTTTTATCCACAATCATGGGGTTAGGTAATATCAGAGAATGTGCATGGAGAGGTGGGTGAGGGCTTTCTGTGCCAGAGATGAGGCAGTCTGTCTTCTTGTGCAAGACTGTTACAATGATGATTTCTTTTTTCCTGACAGCATCTACGAAACCCTTTGCAGTAAGAATTCCTAGTTTCTGTAATGTATCGCTTTGGGGGCACCGAGGGGTTGTCACAATCAATCACGTCATTCGTGAGCACCAGGGACAATAGGAACCGTAAGACTCTATCCCCAAAGGTCATCTTTTCTCTTGGAAAACATGTCACACTCGCTTTTAACAGCAGGAAGAATCAGAAGCAAGTTGCTGGGACCAGAACTTAGCCGGAGGATCTGCGGAACACTTTCCCTTTGCTTGAGACATGAAGCGACGTGATTATTATTATTATTTTTGGTGAGGGAGGTATCTTGTTGTAAGTGATGGATAAACACATTTTATTAATATTGATTTATGGTAGCATTTTAGAACCTTTAGAAGGTATCACATTTGCATGTTTAATGTGGTAATGTCTGAATGAGAACAGGTCCACAGGGGGCCTGGGGAGAGGTCCAGCCCCACTTTGTGCAGTGAATGGGAGAGGTGGCCCACACTGCCCATGGAGGCTGCAGCCATGGTGACCCTCCTCTGTTGGGAACTTCAGACCCTTCTCTCTCTCAGCACTGCAAAGCGTTTTCCATTGTTGTTGTTGTTGTTTTTTAAATACATTTATTATTTATTTATTTATTTTTGGCTGCCTTGGGTCTTCGTTGCTGCGCAACGGCTTTCTCTAGTTGCGGTGAGTGGGGGCTATTCTTCATTGCAGTGCGTGGGCTTCTCATTGCGGTGGCTTCTCTTGTTGTGGAGCACGGGCTCTAGGTGCGCAGGCTTCAGTAGTTGTGGCTCGTGGGCTCTAGAGTGCAGGGTCAGTAGCTCTGGCGCATGGGCTCAGTTGCTCCACAGCATGTGGGATCTTCTCGGACCAGGGATGGAACCCATGTCCCCTGCACTGGCAGGCGGATTCTTAACCACTGCGCCACCAGGGAAGGCCCTCCATTGGGTTTTATAAGGAGGAAAACGTTTCCAAGTGTTTGAACCCACAGCTCACTAAGCCCTCTTAATAACTGTGTGAACTTGAGCACATCACTCAAATTCTCTGAATCTTGACTTCCTCGTCTATAAAATGATATGGATGATTTGGCAGCTCAGAGCTGTCATGATAACACATGTGCTTGGCCGCCAAGAGCACCCAGCAAGTGGTGGCTGTTAGCATCATCCTAAAAAGCAGAATGAAACCAGGGCTTCAATAGCAAGGGCTGTGCAGGCCCAGGAAGGAGGGAGTCATTCTACAGGGGAGGTGGCGAAGACTTCAGGGACAAGACATTTGATATGAACTTTGAAGGATAAATAGGGTTTTGAAGGAAGAGACAGAGAGAGGGCACTCGAGCAGAAGGAAAAGTCTTGAGAAGAGATGCAGAAACGTGAGGATACATTGGATATGTTGGGGAAAAGGAGCTGTCTTGTGTGGCCAGAGCTGACATTATGCGGGACAATGCAACAAGAGGTGAGAAAGTTAAGGTCAGCTCACAGGAGACCTCGGTTTGTTGGGCTAGGCAGGCATTTCCAGTGAGGCCCCAAATACTCTAGTCATTCACCATGATGGTTCTGTCTTGCTAATGCACCAGCAGTATCTGGAGATGAGGAAGGTGGATTCCGGGGGCCCTTCTGAGAGGCCATGGCATCACCCCTCTGCTCCACTGGCCAATTTTATCCTAATGCTAAAACAAAGGCTAAATTAGACAGTGAAGGTAAATATACACAGAGGAAGCTACAAAATTAAAAATATAAGGGAGGGATTGAGCTGTTAATCATATTGCAGCATTTCTAAGAGGGAAGTTTATAGCGATACAAGCCTACCTCAAGAAACAAGAAAAATCTCAAATAAACAATCTAATGTTACACCTAAAGGAACTAGAGAAAGAAGAACAAACAAAACCCAAAGTTAGCAGAACGAAAGAAATCATAAAGATCAGAGCAGAAATAAATGAAATAGAAACAAAGAAAACAATAGCAAAGATCAATAAAACTAAAAGCTAGTTCTTTGAGAAGATAAAATTGATAAACCATTAGCCAGACTCATCAAGAAAAAGAGGGAGAGGACTCAAATCAATTACATTAGAAATGAAAAAGGAGAAGTTACAACAGACACCGCAGAAATACAAAGCATCCTAAGAGACTACTACAAGCAACTCTATGCCAATAAAATGGACAACCTGGAAGAAATGGACAAATCCTTAGAAAGGTATAACCTTCCAAGACTGAACCAGGAATAAATAGAATATATGAACAGACCAATCACAAGTCATGAAATTGAAACTATGATTAAAAATCTTCCAACAGGGCTTCCCTGGTGGCGCAGTGGTTGAGAGTCCACCTGCCAATGCAGGGGACGTGGGTTCGTGCCCCGGTCCGGGAAGATCCCACATGCCGCGGAGTGGCTGGGCCTGTGAGCCATGGACGCTGAGCCTGCGCGTTGGAAGCCTGTGCTCTGCAATGGGAGAGGCCACAACAGCGAGAGGCCTGCGTACCGCAAGAAAAAAAAAAAAATCTTCCAACAAACAAAAGTCCAGGACCAGATGGCTTCACAGGTGAATTCTATCAAGCATTTAGAGAAGAGCCAACACCCATCCTTCTAAAACTCTTCCAAAAGATTGCAGAGGAAGGAACACTCCCAAACTCTTTCTATGAGGCCACCATCACCCTGAAACCAAAACCAGACAAAGAGACTACAGAAAAAGAAAATTACAGACCAATATCACTGATGAATATAGATGCAAAAATTCTCAACAAAATACTAGCAAACAGAATCGAACAACACATTAAAAGGATCATACACCATGATCAAGTGAGATTTATCCTAGGGATGAAAGGATTCTTCAATATATGCAAATCAATCAATGTGATACACCATATTAACAAATTGAAGAATAAAAACCACATGATCATCTCAGTAGATGCAGAAAAATCTTTTGACAAAATTCAACACCCATTTATGATAAAAACTCTCCAGAAAGTAGGCATAGAGGGAACATACCTCAACATAATAAAGGCCTTATATGACAAACCCACAGCAAATATCATTCTCAATGGTGAAAAACTGAAACCATTTCCTCTAAGATCAGGAACGAGACAAGGATGTCCACTCTCACCACTGTTATTCAACATAGTTTTGGAAGTCCTAGCCATAGCAATCAGAGAAGAAAAAGAAATAAAAGGAATACAAATTGGAAAAGAAGAAGTAAAACTGTCCCTGTTTGCAGATGACATGATACTATACCTAGAGAATCCTAAAGATGACACCAGAATACTACTAGAGCTAATCAATGAATTTGGTAAAGCTGCAGGATACAAAATTAGTACACAGAAATCTCTTTCATTCCTATACACTAATGATGAAAAATCTGAAAGCAAAATTAAGGAAACACTCCCATTTACCACTGCAACAAAAGAATAACCTAGGAATAAACCTACCTAGGGAGACAAAAGACCTGTATGCAGAAAACTGTAAGACACTGATGAAAGAAATTAATGATGATACCAAGAGATGGAGAGATACACCATGTTCTTGGATTGGTAGAATCAATATTGTGAAAATGACTACACTACCCAAAGCAATCTACAGATTCAATGCAATCCCTATCAAATTACCAATGGCATTTTTTACAGAACTAGAACAAAAAATCTTAAAATTTGTATGGAGACACAAAAGATCCCAAATAGCCAAAGCAGTTTTGAGGGAAAAAAACGGAGCTTGAGGAATCAGAGACTCCCTGACTTCAGACTATACTACAAAGCTACAGTAATCAAGGCAATATGGTACTGGCACAAAAACAGAAATATAGATCAGTAGAACAGGATAGAAAGCCCAGAGATAAACCCACACACCTATGGTCAACTAATCTATGACAAAGGAGGCAAAGATATACAGTGGAGAAAAGACAGTCTCTTCAATAAGTGGTGCTGGGAAAACTGGACAGCTACATGTAAAAGAATGAAATTAGAACACTCCCTAACACCATACACAAAAATAAACTCAAAATGGATTAGAGACCTAAATGTAAGACTGGGCACTATAAAACTCTTAGAGGAAAACATAGGAAGAACACTCTTTGACATAAATCACAGCAAGATCTTTTTTGATCCACCTCGTAAAGTAATGCAAATAAAAACAAAAATAAACAAATGGGACCTAATGAAACTTCAAAGCTTTTGCACAGGAAAGGAAACCATAAACAAGAGGAAAAGACAACCTTCAGAACGGGAGAAAATATTTGCAAATGAATCAATGGACAAAGGATTAATCTCCAAAATATAGAAACAGCTCATGCAACTCAATATTAAAAAAACAACCCAATCCAAAAATGGGCAGAAGACCTAAATAGACATTTCTCCATAGAAGACATACAGATGATCAAGAGGCACATGAAAAGCTGCTCATTATTAGAGAAATGCAAATCAAAAGTACAATGAGGTATCACCTCACACCAGTCAGAATGGGCATCATCAGAAAATCTACAAACAACAAATGCTGGAGAGGGTGTGGAGAAAAGGGAACCCTCTTGCACTGTTGGTGGGAATGTAAATTGATATAGCCACTATGGAGAACAGTATGGAGGTTCCTTAAAAAACCAGAAATAGAATGACCATATGATCCAGCAGTCCCACTACTGGGCATATACCCAGAGAAAACAATAATTCAAAAAGACCCATGCACCCCAATGTTCACTGCAGCACTATTTACAAATAGCCAGGTCACGGAAGCAACCTAAATGCCCATCGACAGACGAATGGATAAAGAAGATGTGGTACATATATACAATGGAATATTACTCAGCCATAAAAAGGAATGAAATTGGGTCATTTGTTGAGACGTGGATGCATCTAGAGACTGTCATACAGAGTGAAGTCAGAAAGAGAGAAACAAATATCGTATATTAACGCATGTATGTGGAACGTAGAAAAATGGTACAGATGAACCAGTTTGCAGGGCAGAAGTTGATACACAGATGTAGAGAACAAACGTATGGACACCAAGGGGGGAAAGCAGCAGGGTGGTAGTGGTGGTGTGGTGAATTGGGCGATTGGGATTGACATGTATACACTGATGTGTATAGAATTGATGACTAATAAGAACTTGGTGTATAAAAAAATAAATAAAATAAAATTCAAAAAAAATATGAACTGTTAATCATATTGCAGCATTTCACAAAGAATAGGTTGAATTTTCCAATGAAACGATGACTCCAGCATATAAATTAATCTTTTGTATAGGAAGAAATGAAAGTCATTAAATGCCATTGTCTTATTTTAAAAGCAGCAATATCCTGCCTGACTGCAAGTGCTTAGAGGAGGATGATTAAACAGAAACCTTATCTTCACTGTTCCAAGGAGAAAATTGGGGAAAAGTTATCCAATCATGGATGATAAAGCAGAGAAAAAAATTCAAGAAGAGGCAAACATGGGTCGGCAGGTTATAAAGAATATGTCCCCCCCCCACCCCGTGATCTACTCACAGTCAACACCCAGAAACGTGCACAGCCGTGAAAATTATTGCATTGCTTTAACCTGCTGTCGGACGCCAATAGTAAGTTCTTTCTTTAACCCATTTCCAGGTTCCTATTATTGGTATGATTGCTATTTTGTTATCTATCCCTATAGAGGAAACTAAGGAGTTTCAAACTTGCCATGGGAATGTGGGCACATTATTTATTATTCCTGAAACTCAGTCTCCTTATCTGTCGGCTGGGTCTGCTGGGCATTATTGGCGAGGTTAAATGTGAGCAGGTAAACCAGGGTTTCTCACCATTACACTATCGACATTCAGGGCTGGATAATTCACTTTGGTGGAGACGGGGGATGCCCTGTGCATTGTAGAGCATCTAGCAGCATTCCTGGCCTTTGCCCACTAGCACTGCCCCCGCTCCTGACCCCGCAGTTGTGACATCCAAAGATTTCTCTAGACATTGCCAAATATCCCCTGGAGGACAAAGTCGCCCCCGGTTGTGAACCACTTATGTAGGTAGAGCATCTGGCTTTGTACTTTGCAGAGTCCACACTCAGTTAAAATAGTAGCTATTACTGCTACTCAGTCAAGACTGGCTTACTGTTGTTATTGCTATCACAATCTTCTAACAGTTGCTTTCAAGCCTAATGTTGTTGCTAAATATACCCAATGCGTAATGACTTAGAAATTATCCCCAGATTTCTTTCCTTTTTACTTTTTGCCAATTCAAAGTATTAAATTTCTAACTTGGAACTCATGGGTCTGGTAAAATAAGATCGTTTTCCTCCAAAGGAATAAATATTTTCCCTCAGTTATTTTATTTTTTTTTTTGGCGGTACGCAGGCCTCTCACTGCTGTGGCCCCTCCCGTTGCGGAGCACAGGCTCCGGACGCGCAGGCTCAGCGGCCACGGCTCACAGGCCCAGCCGCTCCGCGGCACGTGGGATCCTCCCAGACCGGGGCACGGACCCGTGTTCCCTGCATCGGCAGGCGGACTCTCCATCACTGCGCCACCAGGGAAGCCCTTCTCTCAGTTTTAAATTAAAATTTTAGATTCTGTATTTTCCTGGTAAATAAAGTGATGGGGCAGGTGCCATCTTTGAAGTGAATATCACTTGAACCACACCAGGTAGAATAAAGAACTATTGAACAATGACCATGTAGAAGGTACCATGGGGTATGCAACTACTCTCTAAGAATATGTTTTATGAGATACAATAATATGAATGCACATTTCAAATAATTATCAGCTTGATTACATGGATATGAAAATGGGACCAACTCCACATAGAAACATCCAGCAAAGATAGGGACAGAGCCACTTTTCCCAAATGTTTACATCTGTCTAGCTAATGGGGATTCTATTTCTTGGAGGAAGAAGAAATTTAATCACAATTAGCACTCTATTTGGATAATTTCCATTCCCTTTAGACAGGTATTTTATCACCAAAGGAGAAATTCTGGGAGGAGGAAAGAGGGTTTTCTTTCGGGTCAACTAAGAGAAAGTATCTATATTAGTTTTCTAGGGCTGCTGCAATCAATACCACAAACTGGGTGGCTTAAAACAACAGAAATGTATTCTTTTACAGTTGTGGAGGCCAGAAGTCCGAAATCACAGTGTTGGCCGGCTTGCACTGCCTCCAAAGAGGAAGCATCCTTCCTTTCCTCTTCCAGCTTCTGGCGGCCCCAGGCTTTCCTGGGCTTGTGGCCGAATCACTCTAATCTCTGCCTCTGTCTACACATGGCTTTCATCCCTGTGTCTTCTTTTCTTTTCTTTTTTTAAAAAAATATTTATTTATTTTTGGTTGCATCGGGTCTTAGTTGCGGCACATGGGATCTTTTGTTGTTGTGCGCGGGCTCAGTAGTTGGTGGGGGGTGGGCTCGGTATTTGGGGCACGCGGGCTCTCTAGTTGTGGCGCATGGGCTCAGTAGCTGCGGTGCACAGGCTTAGTTCCCCTGCGGCAGGTGAGATCTTAGCTCCCTGACTAGGGATTGAACCCATGTCCCCTGCATTGGAAGGCGGATTCTTAACCACTGGACCACCAGGGAAGTCCCTCTGTGTCTTCTTTTCTGTCTCTTCTAAGGATACACATCCAGGATGATCTCATCTTGAGAGCCTTACATTAATTATACCTGCAAAGACCCTTATTCCAAGTATGGTCACATTTCAGGTTCTGGTGGACCTACTGTTGGGGGGCACAATTCAACCCACTAAAGCATAATTTTCCCATGTGGAGCTTTTGAAAGTTAACCTGGATGGCTGATCACCATTAAAACTTCATTAAACCCAACTCTTGCCAAATGGGGGGTCTTTCCTCCCTCTTGCAGCCTTCAGATTTCCCTCAAAACCAAGGGGCAATGGGCAAAATGATCAGAGAAGAATATTTAAGCATCCTAGGTCCTGCTTTTGGTTCACCTCTTCACGGAGCTGCAGGTGTGAAAAAGGACCTCTTGGCTGTTGGTTACAGCTCCACTAGAAATGTCAACAGGAGGGACTCCCAAGGCTTTGCTATGCCATTGTAGGCTGGAGAGAGAAAACACTCTTATTGAAATTCAAGCACTTCTAAATTTGCTGATGGTGGTCAATGAACTCATCAAGATGGAAACTCTGAGAATAAACAGTTAACCTTGAAACTGGGAACACAGACAGAACTTGTAGTTTGCTTTTCCTTCTTTGAATAGCAGTTGACGTTTTTATCTGTGGCTGTGGAGGACTCTCTGTAAGTACTTCTCTTTTTGTGGGTGGTTCTTTATTGGAAATTCTCTACTACATGAAGAGCTCAGGACTTTTATGTGTAGAAATGGAGGAATTTGAGCTGCCTGATTTTTGAGCTCCTGTTCGGCTAAGATATTTTTTGACATTGTACCAATTAAATTAAAATGGAACTCCTCCCCTTAAGTCGAAAGCTTTCAATTTCTCTTCAGTTCTAAATTGGCTATCAGTTTCACCTACACCCCTTCTCCCTTCGATCCATCCACCCATTCATCCATTCACCTGCCACCCATCCATCCAGCCGTCCATCCAGCCATCCACCCACCCACTCATCCATCCATCCACACACCCATCCACTCATCCATCCATCCACCCACCCATTCATCCATCTACCCACCCACCCATCAATACATCCAACTGTCCATACAGCCATGTTTTCTCCTACCATCCCTCCCCACTTCCCTTCCTCCTTCCTACCCTGCTTCTCTCCCTCCTTTCACCCAACTCTCCATTTATCCATCCATCTGTCTGTCCATCCCTCCTCTATCCATCCCTCCCTCTCTTCCTCCATCCAACCATGCATTCATCTGTGTTTCCTCTCTCCCTCCTTTCCTCTCTCCAACTGTCTATCCATTCATATTTCCTTCCTCCCATTCATCCACCCCTCTAGTATACAGATTTAATTCACAAACTGTGGGTCAGGCACAGTGCGAGTAGGCTTTGGGGATACAGTGGTGAACAAGGCAGTTGAGCAGGGGTGGCCCAGGTTTATGTGACCTGAAGCTTATCCAATTTGGGGGGCCCTCTTCAAAAGAATACAAACTCACAAATACAAGATTGCTAGAGCGGTCTCACTGCCTCAGAAGGGGCCCATGCAAGTGAGGAGCCCTGAAGTTTAAAATTTGTTGGCTTCTTGTCCTCCCTTGCAGATATGGTCCCTGCTTTCTTGGAGCTCAGACTCTGTTGTCACCCTACAAGGGATGGGCTCCTCTGTCAAGCAGGGATCTAGGTAAACCTGGCTGGAAGCCCTGAGACCATGCCTGCAAGAATCTGGAGTCTCCACACCCCGTTTCCTTCATCATGTCCACGTCCGAATCTGCAGATTGCATTTCAGTTCTTTCCCCATCACCTGTACACAAGTTCAACCTCTTTCATTGGTTTCCACGAGATTCATCCACCCCAAGCTTTTGGCGAGCATGGCGGCCTTTTGAGGCCACTAAGCTGCCACACTGCACTTTGTACGGCCTCTGCAGTCTCACTGCCTGACCGCCAGTGTCCTGCCTCTTCTTTCCCTGCTCCATCAGCTCTCACCCTCACGGGGCAGCTCCAGCCCTTCAGGCTCCTGGAACCTTTGCTTCTGTTCCAGTGGGTTTGCCAATTAATTTTTCCCAACAAAGGTGGGCGCCTCCCTGAGAGAAATTCACATGCTAGCTGCCCGAGAATATTTTCTCTGCCTGGTTATACTGGAGGAGCATCGGGCTCATTCTATCGGAGGAGACGAGGCTGGGAAAGGAGAGCTCTGGTTGGGGCTCACCTCAGCCTTCCCATCCATAGGATGGGAGCAACTCAGGTGAAGCTGTGGGAACAAGAACTCTGGTATGTGAGGCCCCTCACGGGGTCCAAGGGGAGCAGCCTCGACAGCAACCAAAGGGCTTCTTGTTTCAGATGCTTCTCATGCCTTGGAGTCCAGGGAATGACTGCTCCTTGCGTCCACTCCTGCATGGCCCGAGGCTCTGTAATTCCTCAGATGCCTGCAGATTTCCAGCCACCATGCTCGGAAGGGTCTGATTCATCTGCACTCCACTGCTGGTGTTTTGTTTTGTTTTGTGTTTGCTATTGTGCTGGAATATTCCAACTGCTGGGGCAGGACTTCGTTCTTTGTTTAAAGCTCACCATCATCCACAGGGCTGCAGAGAATTTTCTGTGCGGCATTTTATCCATAACAGTAGAATAACCACAGAAACTTAGCTCCTAAGCAGCTCTTTTCATCATCAAAGCATTTTGAAAATATTAACTAATTAATATACAAGACAGAATGGTTAATAAGTATATTTTGAGCAAAGCAGCCACAGTGTTTCAGGGCAGGAGACCTCGGTGAGTTTGCAGGCGCTTTGGGTGGGTCTGGTCCAATGGCTACTTGACAAGCTTTGGGAATCAGAAGGGAGGATGCCCTGCCCACCACTGGGCATGTTCAGTGATTCTCTCCACTGTACCCCAGATGGGACCCCTACACATGTCTGTCCTGACTGCCAGAGCATACGTTTTCATCTCCTGCAGCAAAAGTTTGGAGGTTCTAAATGGTCCCAAAGACCAGCTCCAGATTGCCCCCGAACCATGCAACTCCCAGCCTGAAACTCACAAATGGTGCAGCTTAAACTGACCAGGCCCCCAGGAGGGCTCAGCTGAGAGCAGACCTGTTTCTTTTCACCTCAATTTACTTGGTGTCCAGTCCCATTATTACTGACATGCCATTTGGATCAAGCTCAAATATCTTCCAGTTGCCTGGAAAAGACACATGCATGGCTTTAGAGGCTACAAATGAGGGTCACTCTGAGCATCTCTGTAACCAGGCAGGAGACGGATGGCTGATGGTCCCACAGCTAGGATGTCGGGGGAGGGGCTCGAGCCTCCCCGTGATGAGCCAGTGTAGGGCTCCTCCTTTCTTTTTTCTTTTTGGTCGCGTTGCGCAGCTTGCAGGATCCTAGTTCCCCGACCAGAGACTGAACCTGTGCCCTCGGCCGTGAAAGCACGGAGTCCTAACCACTGGACAGACAGGGAATTCCCAAGGGCTCCTCCTTTCATAACAAACTAATGATTCTTAGAATGATACCCTGTCCCCACTCCATCTGGATTATAAAAATGCACATAATTTGATTACACAATAAATCAAAACCTGCCCAAATGCAGCATCCTAAAACTCCCCAAATTTACTGTGGATGCTAATTTCCAGGAGTTTGCTGTGCTACCATAACCAGGTCAGGAAATTAAAGGATCCATTAAACTATTTAGAAACATTCAATGTCAGAATCTTTATAATCTAACTTTGTAGTAACCCTTCAAAACGTTACAACCTGCATTTTTTTTTTTTTTTTTTCCGGTCCGCGGGCCTCTCACTGCTGTGGCCTCTCCCGCCGCGGAGCACAGGCTCTGGACGCGCAGGCTCAGCGGCCACGGCCCACAGGCCCAGCCGCTCCGCGGCATGTGGGATCTTCCCGGACCAGGGCATGAACCCGTGTCCCCTGCATCGGCAGGCGGACTCTCAACCACTGCGCTACCAGGGAAGCCCCAACCTGCATTTTTTTAAAAAGTATTTTCTCTACAAGAATCTTATCAGCTGTACAAAAATCCATACAGTTTTTGTACTGAAGCTATTTATTGATGTTGAGCCGCACATCTGCCTCTCCAGATGTGGCTTTCACTTGTCCGCCTGGCACACACTCCACTGCAGTGAAACAAAATGCTGAACGTGGGTCCCTCTGTCTGGACTGTCCCCATGCAGGGTCCCATCCTTCCCTCAGCACCCAGCTGAGGGTCCACGTCCTTGAGAAAGGCTTCCCTGAACTCGCAGACATCATTGCTCCCTCCGCTGCCCCCACACCCTACATTCTGCTCCACACCTGTCCTGGCACTGCGCATGCCCCCTTGAGAAGGGTGATTCACACTCACTCCGGTGATTCTTTCTGGACCTGGAGCCTCCTGAGGGCTGAGCCCCAGTCTCCTTCTTGGTCACCTCAGCTCCAGCGCCTCACACAGGGACCCAGGAAGGATGCGTCCTGGTCGGGGCTGTGGGTCACATTGTCCCTGCCCAGCTCTGCCTCTCCTCATCCTCACCCACTCAGCTGGTCGCTCAGGTGCCTGGGGCCATTTTGTCTCACGGGTCCAGAGGGTGAGGTTTCCATGACAACCCCTTTACAAGTGGATATTTGAGGTCATGGCTGCACAAAGGATGGAGCAAGCCCGAAACACTGACATGTATGTTTCCTGCATCTGTAACATCACACAGTTTTGTTGCCATAACATCTGAAAGTGTATCGGCTGGTACTGCAGCTAAAGCAACTTCAGCTGTCTTCTGGCCTCTAAATGCAGTTTTAGAGGGCCTATTTATAGCATTTCTTCTATCTCCCTTTCTAGAAAACTGAGGCTTGGTCGTTTAAGTATCTTTTAGTTTTTACGTTTTTTAAAAAAGGAATCAGAGAAGTAAAATTGGATGAGACCCCCTGCCTTAGCGATATGAATAAAGGGAATAGAATTCTACCTTCTAGATAATGTTTCTGGGTTTTCCCAGTGAGTACCTATCACCACGAGGAGCTGTGAGGAAGCAGGGCTCCCTGCTGTTGCTGAAGGAAGACTCAGTTTCCCTTTTACCTCATATCAACCCTGCCCCCTGCCCCACCCCCACCAGCGTCACAACTACTTGCCCATGGCATGTTCTCACTCTTTCATCTTTGCCAATTTGATTGTCAAAAAAATGATACCGTATAGCTTTAAAAGGGTATCTGTGTAAAACAAGCACTTTCTTAAACTGTGGTCGTGTGATCAGCTCTGAAAATTTCCTTTTCAAGCTAGTGCGGGAAGTTCCTACTTCTCCTTGACTGCGGATTGTTGGGCTAGCAATTTCTGCCTATTGGTTTTCTTCAAAAGAGGAAAATTCATGGCTACACTTACACATTTAGATGGCAGTTTTCAAAAGTAAATAAATTATGCAAACGTCCTAAAAGTCCTCTATCTGATAGTCATCCTGGGTTCTTACCCATTACTCACCTCCCATCTCTCTTTGGCCCCTTCTCCGGTGGCCTGAGCCCCCCTTCCCTCTTTGAACATGTAGGCTCCTTTCTGTCTTAGGGGCTCTTTCTGCCCACTCCGTTCTCAGAACAGGGGTTGCCATTGAGTAGAGCTTTTTGCTAAGGGATGAGTGGATTTCACAGACTCCAGAGAAGCACATGGGACACAGACAAGTAAATCTGCTTAGCTGTCCATGAACTGGGCTCAACTGACCCCAGCTCTTCGTAGTAAAGTTCTTGGGTAAACTGCTCAACATCAAGGAGCATCCGCTTTCTCATGTGAAAAGTGGGATCAGAGTACCAGGTCTGATGTGAAGTGTGATGGAATCAATGGCAAAATGCCATGCCAAGGGGAGGCATTAATTACTCTCAGATAACCGAGTCCTAAGCCAAGAGCCACAGTTAAGGTCTTTGGGGAAAGTGATGATTAGCAGATTATATTTCATTTTAGATTTTGTTTTAAAAGTGCCGTTTGGGATGAGTGACTGAATGAAAATTCCCAGTCCTTGATCTTTGCTGTCCAGTGAAGTTGGGCTGGTTGAGGACAAGAAGTGTTTGCTGTGTGGTCTGAGGGTGGCCGTGGGCACTGTACCCAGGGGAGGGGCAGGGGGAGGGGCACTGTGTGGCCTGGTTAGCCTGGAGCAGCTTGCCTCCATCCAGCCCCCACTGAGTGTCACTTACTCTGTGCCGGGCACAGTGCTGGGAACAGGCAAGCCTGACCCTGGGCCTGGCTGCGCTTCTGGGGGAGACACAGAAGCAGGGCTGGCATGTAGCCAGTCCACCTCTATCTGGCATATCTGCCAGCATCTGTCCCATGTGTCCAGGTGGGGGCCATATGTGTTGTTAAAGATGTTGAATATCACCCTGCATGTAGGTAATGCCCATGTTCTATTAGTGTCAGGTACCCAGTGGAAAAGGGGGGCGTGCTAGACTCAGGAGACAGCAGGTGTGGACTGGGCAGGGTGGGAGGGGCCTTCTAAGGACATCATAGTGAAAGGGATGAAAATACATACGCCACTGTCTGTCAGTCAACCAGAAGATGGGAAGCATCCTAATAAAAATGCAAAGTACTGTCCCTTCATCCATAAACCTGTCTGTCTGTTCATCCGTTCACCTGTCTGTCCTGCAAACATGGGCTGAGTGTCTACCATGTACCAAGCACCACATCCAAAGTTGACACCAAAAACACAAAGACTCTGTCCTCATCCTCCAGACCTCACAGCGCAGTGGACGGAGACAGTTGCTCACGTGAACTTGATGAAAGTGACGTCAGAGCTTAAAGTCAGCAGAGGCTGTGCCTATTGGCGAGGGTGTTAAGTGGGGACCAGAGAAGGATTTGGGGGAGTCCAGGAGAAGGGCCTGGAAAGATGAGGATGGGCAGGATTCAGGTGGGTGGGCGATGACGACGGGAGGAAGGAGGACAGTCCGGGAGGAAGGCAGGCGTGAGCGAAGGCAGGAAGGTGGGACCCCATGTGCATGTTTGGAGACTGCAGGGGAGTTGGGTTTTCCTGGAGAACAAGGTACTAGGGGCTCTCTAAAGGAGGGGTGGGAGATAATGGCCAACACCCAAGTGGGGCATACTGTGTGCTGAGCCCTTTGTATCCATTACCACACAAAAGTCTTGCTCTAGCCCTGTGAGGGGAGCCATTTACCCGCCTTTTCCCCACATGACAATGAGAACACTGAGGCATCTGCCCAAGGGCAAACAGCTGGTGAGACCCCAGTGACTGAGATTTAAACCCAGGTGCTATGGACTGAATTATCCCTCCCAAATTCATATATGTTGAAGCCCTAACACCCCACATGTTGGTAATTGGAGATGGGGCCTTTGGGAGGTAATTAGGGTTAGATGGGTTCATGAGGGTGGGGCCCCCATGATGGAATTAGTGGCTTTAGAGGAAGAGGAAGAGCAAGAGGTTGCTATCGCTCCAGCATATGAGGACATAGTGAGAAGGCAGCCAGGAAGAAAGCTCTTGCAAGGCGCCTAATTGGCTACAGCTTGATCTTGGACTTTCCAGCCTCCAGAACTGGGAGAAATAAATGTGTGTTGTTTAAGCCCTCCAGTCTGTGGTCTTTTGTTACAGCAGCCTGAGCTGACTAATACACCAGGTTTGTCTGTGCCTGATGACTCCTCTCAACCAATCTGGGGCCACCCCAGTTTCAGCCCCTCAACAAGGGTTCCCCACGCTCCTTCACCAATGCCTACCACAGAAAGAGCTGTTCATCCTCTTCCGTGGGATGCACTTGGCTTCGGAGTTTCTCTGAGTTCTTGGACCCCACTCCCCCAGATAAAGCTGAGTGTTTCCTCATGGCAAAGCTAGGAAGCCAACCCCAGGCTGCAAAGCTCAGCTCCACCCCTGGGCTGCTTTTCCCCCAGAGAACACACCACTCTTTAAAAGAATCCTTCCTCCTTGTTACCTTCACGCCAAGGTTATCTACTCAAGTATGTACTGAGTAAATGAGGTTGTTTGGCTTATGGATACAAATAGATACTGCTTTTTTGACTTGCAAAATGAATTTCACCGTGACTGGCTCAAACTTAAGTATGCTAATGCTCAATGAACCAGTTGTCTATTTATTTCTGTTTATGCCTGCAGACCCATTAGCAACTTTTTCTTGTTTTCTTTTAGAATATTAAACGATTCCAACATATTCTAAAAATTAGTTGATTAGCTTGTTAGGGCACATTTTAACTACTAACTCTGCCGAACCAAACGAGAAAATGAAGGTAATTTTGTTTGCAAGGAATGTATGATTCGGAGCTGACTGTTGAAAGATGTGCCACGTCAACGTAATGAGGGAGTGTAATATCTTAGTTTGCATCAATATGGAAATGACCGCATGCTTTGACAGACCTGATGCTGAAGGCAGCACCCGCCTGCTCATTACGCATTCCGGCTCTGATTATGAAAAGTAGTGTGTTTTCTTTTAAAGAGGAATCCACATTATCAATCAAACCACACCAATTATTTCAGAAAGGGATCACAGTGAAACAGACGTGGGGGCTTTTCAGCTAGGACAGCGCCTGATAGGCAGGCTGATCTTAAAGCGTGTGATATTTTTATTCCATGACAGTTGTTAGTATTAATTAGGAACACTAACGAAGTATTTTGTGCCGTGGCACCCAGACAACCTGCTTTCCCTGCTATCATCTGGACCTTTATTATTTTGTTTTAATGAGCCCTGTCTTAAATAGTATCAATGCACTTCTAGTGATAGCTCTCTCATCCAGCCTGATTTTCCAATGCTCTTCAAACAGGGTTGTCATATCAGAGAAATAAGGAAAGGAAAGGGGAGGGAAAAAGAAAGACAACAGGAAAACCCTAGCCTGTAATGAGCCAAACCAAAACAGAGGTATGCAAATGAGATGCTCATTGCAACGGGATATGTTTCCTTGTGTGTGTGTGTGTGTGGCATGTGGGTTTGATGATTACCCACTTATTAGTTTTTTTTGTTTTTTTTGCAGTACACGGGCCTCTCACTGTTGTGGCCTCTCCCGTTGCGGAGCACAGGCTCCGGACGTGCAGGCTCAGCAGCCATGGCGCACGGGTCCAGCCGCTCCATGGCATGTGGGATCTTCCCGGACCAGGGCACGAACCCGTGTCCCCTGCACTGGCAGGCAGACTCTCAACCACTGCGCCACCAGGGAAGACCCACTTATTAGTTTTATTCTAACCTTGCAGCTAGGTTAGAGGGAAAAGTCCAGGGGCCAGAACTGTGGCTCATGAGCCATGCTTAGGAAGTGGTCACTATTGTTTGCATTGATCCCCACTGGACTGCCAGCTGTGTGGGGAGGGGACAGGTCTCGCTCGTGTCTGGAGGTATTCTTGTCAGGTTATTCCCGAGACCTGATACAAAGTTGGCACTCCGGAACTGCTTGCTAACTGAATGACTGAAAGGAAGGAGCTTTCTCCTTCTAGTTTGAAACCTCCATCTAGATATACTTGGAGAGACAGAAGCACATGATTTTCTTGAACAAAACACAGTGAAAACCCTAGAAGAGGCCTGGGGGACACTGATTTAACATGCAGGAATCAAACAGACCTGGACACACTTAAGGTGTGACATCAGGCATGTTGGGTCACATTTCCCATCCTCAGTTTCCTATGGAACAAGCAGGGGTGTGAATCAGGGATAAAATAAGGGAGGTGTTGGCAGAGGACGCATTCCATCCTCAGCAGGTCATCGCTCAGTACATACTTGTTGAATGAATGAATTGGGAAAGAACAGTGCCCCTCTTGGTTCTCTTGCCCTTGAATTCCCAGCATGGGACACGTCAACCAGAGAGATCCTGATGGCTGTGTTTTTCCAGCGGTGGAACTGCTGGGTGGTCTGGGTGTGGGTGTGGATTTGCATGGACCTGCCCGTCCATTCCGTCAGCACTCCAGGACAGTACCGAGAAAGCCCAGAGAGACACGTGCACTCACTGAGCCCTCTCCCTCCGTGGGCACTGAAGCCTGACTGGGCTCCCATCAGTGCTGCTTTCCTGAGTCAGACCTGTTCCGGCGTGCTGCCACTACAGAGGTGCATGAGAAGGCTACTGAATAGCAGGTCCCTGCAGTTTTGGGTGCTACAGAGACCGTGGAGTCTCTGGCAGTGGGTGCTGAGTGGGGGACATCTCCTGGACCGAGAGACTCAGCATTGGTGTTCTGGGAATTCCTGAGACCAGTTCCTGGAGAAGGCTTTCCTTTTTTTTTTTAATTAAAAAAAAAAAATAAAGCAGAGGTTTTTTTGGTTTTGTTTTTGTTTTTTTTGGCTGCGCTGGGTCTTCGCTGCTGCTCTAGTTGTGGCGAGCTGGGGCTACTCCTCCTTGTGGTATGCGGGCTTCTCATTGCGGTGGCTCCTCTTGTTATGGAGCACGGGCTCTAGGCACGTGGACTTCAGTAGTTCTGGTGCATGGGCTCAGAAGTTGTGAGTCGCGGGCTCTAGAGCGCAGGCTCAGTAGTTCTGGCGCACGGACTTAGTTGCTCCGCGGCATGTGGGATCTTCCCAGCCCAGGGCTCAAACCCGCGTCCCCTGCACTGGCAGGCAGAATCTTAACCACTGTGCCACCAGGGAAGCCCAGAAGGCCTTCCTTTTGCAGAGCAACATCCCCCTCCCATCCTGCTCCAGAAAGTACCACAGTGCTTTCAATTAACCAAACTCGTTTTTGCCTCCTGCCTGACGCCCCTCGGTCCCATCTTGCACCAAAATCTGCTTGTAGTCAGCTGTGGGATCACAAAGGTGGTATTAGATCAGGCCAACAAGTGCTAAACTGCACTTCTAAATTGGGAGGATTTCTTTTAAGAAAGAGGTGGATTGGCATGGTCATTTCCTCCCTCAAAATCCAAAAGGGCAACGCTCGAGGGCCTGACCCTGGATGAGTCAGAGGTGGCTTTAGGCTTGGTGGTGCAGTGGGATGGGGAGGAGGCGGACTTCAGAGCTGGCCAGACCTAGGTGTGAGTCCCCTGACTCCACTCAGCAGCTCTGTGACTTGGGGACAAGCACTTAACCTCTGTGTGTGCCTCAGTTTCCTCATCCTCTAAAGGTTGGGAGAACTGACCAGGAGCAGACAGGTAAGGCATACGGCCCAGGCCCCCAGTAACCCATAAAGCACTGCTACGTGTCAGGTGCTTAAGTGCTTTGCATAGATTAACGCGTTTAATCTCACAGCAATCCTGTGGCTGCGATTCTACCCATTTTGCGCATGAGGAAACTAAAGGTCAGGTGTTCTTTCTCTTTTCCCTTGGGAATTATGAGCTGGTGGGAGGCACTGACATATACCAGTTCCTGTAAATAGAAGCGGGCTGGTAAGCCCATCAGAGGGCTACAAAAGGGACTGGGAGAATGGGGGTTAGGATTCACTTAGCTTAGGGATGGTGGGAAGGCTTCTTGGCAGTGGTGGGTTTTAACGGGGCCATGAGAGACCAAAAGAATGTTGCCGGGTGGAGGGGGAAGAGGGTGGCTCGGTTGGAATGGAAGCAGCGGCAGACGGCGGGGGTGGGAGGGGTGTGGGCGGAGCGGCGGCCCTGCTGGGATGTAGCTGGGTGCTAGCTGTGTGTGTGCGCGCATGGGTGTTTGCACGGGTGTGTGTGTGCATACGCATGCGAGTGTGTGTGTGTGCATTGGTGGGGGACGGAGGAGGAGGAAAGCTCGGCCAAGCCCTTTGAGATTTATTCTGCAGAAAGCGGTCCTATCTTGCAGGTGCAGACTGTGAACCTAAACCACCTTTTAACTCTCTGTTATCGAATCTGTCCATCTTCTTAATAAGATGTTTTTAATGGCAGTGAAAGCCTGCCCTTTCCGATCAAGGTGGGCCACTAGACTTGACATTTAATGGAAAACAGAGACCAGGTCTGCAAGAGAAGGTGGGCAACACAAGCACACGTTATTACAGAGATGATCCTATAACGGGGGTGGACATGTCGGGCTTCTGCTTCAGGGACTTCGTCCGTGCCCGGCTAAGTCTATCTATAGATGCAGCTGAATTGCTGCACACCAGCAATGGCTGGCAGGCAGCAGGACAATGCGGGGAGATTCTGGCTTCTCCGACAGTCTGCTGACACATCACTCCCGTCGGGAAGTTTAAGGGACATCTGGGGGAATAGCTGTAACAGAAGGTCAAATGTGCTAAGTACCCCAAAAGGGGCATGTGAAGTGCTGGTGGGGGCATGGGCATTTTCCTCCGGGGTCTAAGGGAACAGCTCTATGGGGCAGGTGGTCCTGCAGCATCTGGGTGGTCATCCTATTAGCGGAAGCAGCCTGAGCAAGATTTCCTGGCCAAATGGAGTGAGCATCAGCCAGTAGACAGAGTGGGCACTGATGAGACAGGAGACGAGGAGGAGAGGCTGGCAAGGACTGGAGACCTGGCGCAGGGGCCGGGGGGCGGTTCCCGAGGAGCTGCTCATCTAGGGCAAGGGGCCTGCAATTCTGATCCAGGAGGAAAAGGCTTTACCACAGCCATTCCCAGGCTCAGGATTTCTCGGCAGCCTCTGAGGACCCCCGGAAAGGGGGAGGGGCAAACGGGCGGCCGGGGTGCTCAGGCTGTAAGCAACAGAAACTGACTCTAGACCTAAGCAAAAGGGAATTTATTGTAAAGTTGATCAGCATCAACGGGAAGACCGGAGACCTGGCTCAGAAGGAGGCAGAAACCAAGGAAGCTTGTTGGGGCTGGGTGGGAGGACGGCATGGGAACGGTGGGAATAGCCTTGCGGCAGGAACGCTGCGATCTCCATCATTCCTGGCTAACTTGTCTCCCTGCTCAAGATTTTTGCTCAGCAAGGGCTCAGTCTCAGAGCCTCGCACAAGCTACAGGTCTGCCCCTTGGCTTGGGGATGGAGAGCCCTGTCTCCAATCCCACAAGTGAAGTGAGTTCCCTTGAGGAGACTGGAACGTTATCACAGAGGGGAAGAGATGCGTGGCCTTGAGCTGCTCCAGAGTCCAGCACAGCTGGACATGTGGTTGGTGAGGCTGTGGCCCACACTTGGTTCCCAGAGCACTGCAGCAAGGACAGGTTGTCCTTTGCCCTGGTGACCCCAAGTACCATGTGCCCCACATGGGCTGGTGGCCTGGTGCTCTGGGCCAGACGGTTCCAGTGCCCTCACACTGCAGAGTGCGCACATCCTAGCTGCAGTAAACCCATGTCAAACAGGAGACAACTGTTCCCAGGCCTTTGCAGGAGCAAAGGCAGGACAACGTTTCAGCAGCTTAAAAAAAACTCTTCTAGCGTAAGCTATTACTCTACCAGGAATACTGAAATAAAAGCTGGGAAGATATGACATGTTCTGATAGACTGAGCCATGCAAAAATGACAAGCCATGTGACAAGATGGTACTTTGGGGTTGGGGATAGAGTTGGAAATAATTACAGTATAACCGAGCACAGCTTTCCCACCCCTCTCGCTGTGCTGCTGGGCTCTTGTATGTGCAGACTGAAGAGAAAGGGGAATCATTTGACTCTAATTTCAAGCCTTGTTCCTCTAGTGGTTCCTTGTGGAATGATGTTAAATAATGATAATTATTACAGAGCCTTGTGCTTTGAGCTACTCTTGTCAGTGGCAGCTGTGGCCTGTGGGGTTTGCCATTTCTCTCCGAGATTGGTTTGTAAGGCTGGTCTACAGATGTTTGCAAATTATTTCCTCTTAAACTTCATCACTATAATTTGGGCAGGTGTCACCAGATGAACATGGATATCTTGAGCTTGGCACTATAGGTCCAACAGTTTGGACTTTTCATAGTCATGGAAAATTAGGAGAGCAGAGATTAGCACACAACCAAGCCCCCAGTGATAGTCCGTGAAAATGTTATTCATTCCTCCTCTTGATCCCTTCAACTCTGTTCCATTCAAACATGTATGATGACCCTTACTGAAGCTCAGCTCTGCACCTGGTGCCCAGCCTGGGGCTGAGGACGTAAGGTGAACGGGACGTGCTTCTCCCTCCAGAAGTTCATAGAAAATAAAGCCGTTGGTTATAATAGTGTGGAAGGCATTCTAATAAAGACATGCACATGGGGCTTAGGAATTAGAGAATGGGCTCCCAAGCCAGCTTGGAGTGGACAGGAATCTAAGAGAGGATGATGCTTGAGCTGGGAATTGAAGGGTATGTAGAAGTTGGCCAGAACAGAAGTCTGTTCCAGGCAGGGGGCTTCATGAGTCATGACATGGAGGCATGCAAGCAAATTGCAAGTTTAGGGAGAAATAAGGATGACAGGGTGGCTGGAACAAGGCAAGACCCTATTTTTAGTTTTAAAGCTATTATATTTTCCTGATTGTTAGAATAGCAAATATATAAAGATAACTGCGGTCAAATTTTCGGTGTCCTGTGTATCCTCCCTCACATCTTCCCTCTTCTTCCCCTCCTCCTCCTCCTGTGGCTGTGTTTCCTTCTAGTCATTTCTCTCTCTATCCCTCTTGCTCCAGAATTGGGATAAAATTGAACATATAGTTTTATACTATTTTATCACTTACTGATTATGTTATGGACATTTCCTTTGTCATTAAATATTTAATATCTCATCATATGGATGTACCATCATTTTTGAAACCATTTCTCTATTGTGGAACATTTAGTTTGTTTTCAGTTTTTGCCTTATAAACAACACTGTAATGAACACGAAAATAAGAACTTTTGTCCACGTTTCTGGTGATTTCTTTAGGATAAATTCCTAGAAGTCTAGAAGTGGAATTAAAGGGTATGACTATTTCTAAGGTTCTTGATCCACATCATTAATTGCTTTCTTTAAAAAAATATTCACACCAACTTCCAGGTAAAGATGGCAGATTGAACATACTAATTTTGCCCCCTCTCCCCAACTACAGAAAGGGGATTTTTAAAAAAAGGCATAAACTTGAAAAAACATGGAAGGAGAACAGCAGCATAATCTGGGAATCTGGGAAACAGATGGACGAGTCGTAACTGCTTTAGTAGATTTGAGAAGACTGACTCCCCAGCCGGCGGTGGAAAAAACAGAAAACCAACTCAACGTAAGCAGCCAAATCCTCAAAACATGCAGGAGTAGGTGGGACAAGTGGTTCTCTGGGAAGCTGAAAGTTGTTCCAGAGCAGCTGGATCCCTAGATCTGCCCCGCTACTCTGTTGGCTGGGTGTGGAGTGAATCCCCTCCACCCCTCTACCTTGCAGAAGCTTGGACATTATTCTCTGCAGAAAGTAAAACTGAGCAACTCTGCACTGGGCCATCAGACCCAACATGGGCTAGGATGGGAGTGCTGATGGGCTAAGTGAACCTACACGCGGTGGCTGTGGGGACCCCCAGATCTCACCTCCCCCGACTCCTGGAACACTGACAGCCAGGCTAGGACCTCCAGGATGGAGACTGAAGGAATTTTCTCTAGGGAGTTTGTCCAGCACAAGGGGAAAGACTGTAAAGACGCTGAGGCACAGATATTTTAGATGAACTTACAGGAAAGTTCATGTTTGATGTTCCCTAGTTACACACTCAGAGTTTCTAAACAGATGTTTTAGTTCTTCATGTTTAATCATGCAAAGGTGACCAAGGATTACCAGACATCTAAAGAAAGAGGCCAAAGCAAACTATCAGAAATATTGACCCCCACCTCACACCACACACAAAAAATCAACTTCGGATGAATCATAGATCTAAATATGAAAGGTACAATGATAAAGCTTCCAGAAGAAAACAGGAGAATATTGTCATGACCTTGAGGTAGGCAAAAGTTTCTTAAAAAGGATTCAAAAAAGGCACTAGTTATAAAATAAAAAATTAATTAATTGGAGTTCATTAAAATTTAGAATTTCTGCATTTCAGAAGACACCAGTTAGAGAATGAAAAGGTAAGTCACAGAGTGGGACTAGACATTTGCAATTCATACATTAGACAAAGGGCTTCTAACCAGCTTACACAAAGAGCTCTTACAAATCAATAATTAAAAACCAATTTAAAAATTGCTTGGAGATTAAACGCCTTCTGGAAATAACGACTGGAAGATAAAGTTGAGGAATCTCAGAAAAATAGAGCAAAAAACCAATGGATGAAAAATTAAAAAGAAGATGAGTGGACCAGTTCAGAAAGTAGGAAGAGAGAAACAGAAAAGAGAAAATAATAAGCGAACTAATTCAAGAAAAATTTCCCAAAGAAAAGGACACAGGTTTCAGATCGAAAGAACTCATGTATTTACCATGAATCAAAATAGAGCCACATCATGAAATTTCAAGGAATTGAGGACCAACAAGCTATGAGCTGTCACAGAGGAAAGAAATAAAATAAGCCCATTATAAGAAAACAAGTCACATTCACAGGGACAGGTGTCAGACTGGCTTTGGACTTCTCGGCCTGGAAGCAATCTGGAATCTAAAAGATAACAAGCAATGCCTTCAAAATATGGCAAGAAAATGATTTCCAACCCCAAATTCTACTCAGCCTAACTATCAATCAAATCTGAGAGTACAGTAAACTTATTTTCAGACTTGGAAAGTCTTAAAAACTTTAAATCCCATATGCCCCTTTCTCAGGAAGCTGCTGCAGTTTATATTTTACCAAAATAACAAAGTTAACATAAAGGAAGATTGGGAGACAAAAAACTGGAGAAGTACCAAGGAGAGAGGCAAAGGAGCCCCCCAAATGATGAAGGGCCCCAGCTGAGAACGAAACATGGAGGGCAACAGAGCAAAGCAGTGTAAGTTGAGACAAGGGTGCAAGGTTGTCACCACCAAGATGACTTCTGTCCTTTCACTATCTTTTTATTTTCTGCACTAAAAATATTTTTTAAATTGTGACAATATACACAACATAAAAGTTGCCATTTCAACCATTTTAAGTGTACAATTCAGTGGCACTGACTACATTCACAAAGTGGTGCAACCGCCACTACTATCTATTTCCAAAATTTGCCATCACTCCAAACAGAAAAGTTGTACCCATTAAGCAATAACCCCCCATTCTCTCCTCCCCCCAGTCCCTGGTAACCTCCATTCTACTTTATATGAATCTGACTATTCTAGGTACCTCATATAAGTGGATTCATACAACATTTGTCCTTCTGTGTCTGGCTTACTTCATTTAGCATATTGCTAGTAGAAGTTTTACCACATCATGGCATATGGACTTCAATCCTTTTCTCTGTTGAATAATATTCCATTGTATGGATATCCTATATTTGTTGATTCTCATCCTTGTAAACCTGATGATGCCCAATGGACCTTTCCTGTGTTTGGCATCTTGGGCCATCCCTGCTGCCTGCATCAGCTCAGGATATTCATTGCATTTCACAGAGGTGTCCTGGTTTGACCTCTCCTTGATGGCTAGGGGTAAGTCATGGTGAGCTCAGGGGCAGAAAACAGCCCACTTCCCCAGACCTACTCCTGCTGGATCCCCAATATGTGCCCACACCCACACCCTGCCTAATACCCCGACTGGGGTGAGACCAATTTCCACGAATTACTCATGGCTTCTCTCACTGACATCACAAAAGGGACTCAATAATTCTCAGAATCTGGGGCCAGACCAGATTCTGGGTTCAGGGAATCTGAACCCAGAGACTTTTGCATCTTATCATCTCTTGGGAGCCTTCCTGTAACAGCGAGAATACTGTCCTTCTCACTCACACTGTCTGTCACTCAGCAGACAGTGAGGTCTATGCCTGCTACTCAGTTTTCATATCAATTGTCATTAGATTCATTTATATCTAAGCAGTTGTTGATAAAGCAATAAAAATATTTGAGAAAAAAGAAAGGTTAAACTAGCCTACGTCTAGTCGAAGAAAAGTATCCATTTCACTACACAATATACATTTTTACTATTTGCTAATTTGATGTGAGACATAAAGGTATTACAGTTTTATTTTTCTTTGTTTTGATTATTGGTGAGACTGGCCAATTTTTCTTATGTTTATTAGTCGTTTATACTTATCTTACATTCTTCAGCCCATGCATTAAAAATTTTTCACATTGAAAGCAATGCTGAGTGTGTAGGGGCAACTTTTCATAACAATTCCTACTTCCTTAGGTACTTTTGCCCACCCGTTAGCATACTTGTAGAGGAAACGGTGGCTGTAAAATGGGGCTATGTAAAATCCCTGGACCCAGTGATTGCCATCAAAAGTATAATGCTGGTTATCCGGAAAGTCAAAGTTGCCACAGAAATTAATAAGCAAAATGTGGAATCACTACAAAACCAGGAGGAGTGTTTCTTTTTCCTTCTAATCACATCCATAGCAAGCACAGGGGTTCATGAAAGCCCACCAATGCTCTGTGTGCAGAGACAGGAATGCTTCTGGGATCTCAGGTAGGAGTCTCTGGGGGATACTTTAACCTGTTGGCCTGCAGCT
>NW_006796565.1:378315-385514 GCF_000442215.2 Lipotes vexillifer | reverse complement strand
TCCTGCTGAAAAAATGCACAAGATCGCATCCACTGGTGTGCTGGGAAAAGTGACAGGTGACCAGTTTATAGCCTCACGTGATTATCTGCCAAGGGGTCAGCATCTCTGCTTGTACCTTTTCCCCCTAACGGAATTCCTTAATTATTGTCATGTGCGTTTAAAGCAAGGAGATAATATAGACACATGCCAACGTTTGTGCCAAGTGGCTTTTAATAACCTTGAATGTAACTTAGGTGTCCTGCAGGGAAAGGTTAAGCCAGGTCCCATTCACTTGAAGGAATATTATATATTTGTTAAAATTAGGCTTACTGGGAGTCTGTGATAAGACAGAAAAATGCTTATAGAATGTTGGTAAATAAAAAGAAATCAGGACACACTGCTGCATTACTGTATTATCACAACCACATAAAAGAAATAATCCAGCACAGAAAAAAAATCCTGGAAGGAAATGCTATGAAATGTTACACTGGTTGTTCCTGGAAGTGAAACTATAGGTAAGTACCCACACTCCAATTCTTCCCACATCCACAATTTTCTTTAATGTGAAAATTACTACTTTTATGATGACAAGCATTTGTTAGAAATAAGAAACGGGTGTAGGCTGTCCTGTGTTTAGTAAAACCACCAGGAGTGCTGACAGTTTTCTCTCAAGAGCTGCCTCATCTCCCCGGGCTTAGTTGTGCAGACATATTTGAGAGCATTGCAACTTGCTTCTATGTTTGTTTTAAAAACAAGAGCAGGTGAAAGTGCCGGACATGTGGATTCTGTCACTCTGCCAGGTTGTGTGTGAATTAGCACAATCTTTCTAGAGGACAATCTGGAAACACTCAAGAAAAGCCTTGTGATTCTGCATATCTGTTGATGGAGCAATTCTACAAATAGGGATTTCTTCTAAGGAAATAATCCTGGATGTTTTTAAAAGTAGAGTTGTAAGGTTGTCCATCATAGCAAAGCTTAAAGTAATGAACAACTGGAAACAACAAAAGGAGGCTGGTTAAATAAATTATGCTACATTCACGTAATGGCATCTTATGCTTCTGCAGGATATCGAATAAAATGGAAATTATTCAAAATATACTATTATATGAAATAGGCTGATTATAGAGTGGTATATCACTGTGTGATCCATTTTGTACTGAAATACACGTGTGCTAATTAAAAGTAATGGAAAAATATACACAAAATTGGTAACTATTGCTCTATTTCTGGATGGCAGAAATAGGGGTGATTATTTACATTTTGGTTGATAGGTTCCTTCATTCATCCAACAAATGCATCTTACCTGTCTTACTCCATGGAGCAGCTTTTGTCAGCAGGGGTGTGTCCTGGGTGAGGCATGTGCTGCGTGAGGTCTGTTGTGCTGGCCTGTGAGCTGCTCAGCGCACAGGGCCCCAGCCATGCTGAGAATCCTTCAGAGTCCCAGGTGAATGGCGTAAGCCTTCGGGAAGCAAGCAACACAGTAGATTGGTCAGTGCCAACGGGGCTTTTAAGTGGATCACTGCTTACTCTAAAGGGATTGCGGGGAAAGAAGGAAGTCCTTTTTTCTGGCCTTCCTGAAAACAGTGTGCCCTGAGGAATCTTTCAAATCACATTTTTCCCCCCAGTGGTCTAACCATCCATCAACCCACCCACCCAACCACCCATTCATCTACCTACCCATCCCTCCATCTATCTATCCACACACAAATATGACCACTCATTTATCTACTTATCCACCCATCTACCCATCCACCCACCCACCCACCCACCCATCAACCCATCTACCTGCCCATGTATCTACTCATCCACCTAAACATCTATTCACTCATCCACTCACCCATCCATCATCCATCTATCCACCCACATGAACACTTATCCACCCATCCAGCTGTTTACTCACCCACTTATTCATCTATTCACCCATCCATGCATCCATTCTTGTAACCATGCATGCATCCATCCAACTGTCCTTTTTCTTTCTTCATTCACTTCAAAAACACTGACTGGGATCTACAACTTGCCAGACCCCATACTTGGTTGGTGCCATACTTGATAAAGGACACATGCTCCACCCTCAGGGAGTTCACAGTGGAGGTTGTCTCCATCACTCACATAAGGAAGGATTGTTGGCATCCTTGGTGTGGCCTAGTAACTAAGTGGCAACCTTGGGGCCCCCACCCAGACTTGGTTGGGAGGGTGTGTGGGGATACGGTAAACAAACTTCCTGGGGGTGGAAGCATTTGGGAGTTTCCTCTGATACTGGGAAGGGTTTTGTGCTGGGACCTGGACTCCATTCCCTCAGACTTCCTGGGGAGTGGCAGGCCCTTAGGGTGGACAGGGGTATGGGTGTGCCTGGGGGGGTCATACAGAGCCCTTTGTGCCCAAGCTCTCCTTTCTGGGCCCATGAACTGCACCATGGAAGCCAACATGGTCTGGAGACCGGATGGCTCTTCCAGGAATGTTCTGATAATGCAAGACCTCTAGGGCCTTGGTGACTCTAGGAAGGGGATCAGAACTCCCAAAATGACTGAAATTGAATCACCAGCTAACTCAGTCCATGGGGCTCTGACAAGATTCAATTTAACTCAGAAAAATAAAGATGATGACATTTACTGAGTTTTTGTTGCTATGGACTAAAATTCCACCATCTATGCCTTTCTCGATCTCAGGGAGTTATTCAGAGACCTGGGTCAAAATCCGTCGATGTTTAAAATTTTAGTAGATCTGCAAGATTCTTTCCAAAGAGGTAGCAGTTCACACTCTCACCAACTTCTCTGTACCCTCGTCAGCACTGGATATTACCAACACTTTAAAATTTTCACTCTATGATGAGTTAAGAACATTATGCTAACATGCATTTCCCTGACTACTGATGAGGTTGAGCATATTTTCATGTTTATTGTTTACTTGCACCTTTTCTTCTGTGACTTGGCTTGTTATAATTGCAGGTGCTTTGCCCATAGACTCTCCCTATTTTTGGTACGTCCCTGGGAAACCTTTCTCAGTTATTACATATGGAATTAGGTGTTCGGTCCTTTGGTAACTGCACTTAGCTCGGACCTCGACCATAGCATTTATTTTGTTTGGTTTTGTATGTGGGAAGTTGATGAATCTGTTTACTTCCTGCTTCCTTTCTCAAAGGATTGGAGGCTGCATCATATGTAGTGTTTGTCTATTTGTGTCTTCTGCCAGACTGAACTTGATGGCAGAGATTGCGACCCATTTAGCTTTGTGCGTATCCCTTCCACTACTTAGCTGAGAACTCTGAATGACATCTCAAAGCATTTTCCTACACATTATTTATAGATCATAATTTTTAAAAAGAAGTACCTTTACAGTGGAGAAATTTGGCAGATAGTGCCTTACCTAAGTGGTCAGTGCCAACATCACCCATAGAGGGCTGAACTAACATGGGTACTTGGGACCCGTTGTCACGTGTCATGGTTCTGCCCAATGTGTGTGGCCCGAATTTAATGACTAACCCAACAAACTCCAATTGAGGGCCACACTTCAGAACAACTGGCTGTTTCCTTCAAAGCTGTCAGTGTCAGGGAGGCAGACAGGCTGCAGATTTGGTCCAGGCTAGCCATGGACACCAGGGCCATGAGAGTTAATGCACCATGCGTCCAGGGAGTGGATACTGAGTCAGAAAAATGATGCTTCACAAGACATTCTTGGAACAACTGAGGATTTGGGTATGGACTCTATGACAGTAGCATTGTGGCAAGGTTACATTTCCCAAATTTGATAATTAGACTGTGGTTACACGAGAGATTGCCTTTGTTCTTATGAATCTATGCTGAAATATTTAAAGGTTGCAGGTCATGGTTCTGCACCTTATTCTCAATTAGTTCAGCAAAAAAAAAAATTCATTACGTATGAGGGGGGAGGGGGGAAAGGGAGGGATGGAGGAAGAGAGAGCACACAAATGTGGCTAAATATTAATAATCGATGAACACAGTTGTATAGGTAAATGTATATGAGCACTTATCACTGTACTATTGCAACTGTTTTTAAAAAATAGCTTTGGCATTTTCTAAAATAAAAGGTTATTTCTTATGCTGGGCCAGGATATCAACACCCTCACAAGCTGTATCGAAATCAAGCGTCTTTTCTGGAGGGGTCCAGGGCTGGGGGACAGGCTCTAGCACCTGCCAGAGTACATTGTCTGTAACATGAATGCAGGTTCATAGCAACGTCTCTGCATCAACTTTCATAAACTTCAGAGGGCAAGAGGGTTTAGAATGCTTTCTATTACTTCTTTCATCTTATCTCTTACTCTATCAACCCAGCATTGATTTATCCAAAACCAAACTCAAACACAAGGCTGTTGCTTAAAAAGAAGCAGACCCTTGGCCATTTTCCAGGGAGTCTGATCAGCTCAGCTGGTCATTCCAGAAGACACTGCCCCAAACGTTAGATTTGAGTCATGCACTGGTTCTGATTTCCGTTACTCTCAGTAGATGTCTATTCTGAGCAAGTTAACTGAACAATCCCTCTCTCTTCTATCCTGAGTTTTGCAGATATGAGCCATAGAAAAGCTTTTGGTTGCCAGATGTGAAATGGAATTAAGATTCGTGAAAGAAGTGTGATTTACGGTGGCGCCAGCGCAGTGGGTGACTGACAGGTGACTGGTGTAAGATGAGCAACAGTGAGTCCAGGATCCATGTGCATCTCACCTTGGTGTAAATTGGATTCTCACTGGGAACACACGCACATTCACAGCAACCTTTTCTTGGGTTCGTAGGGCTGTTTCTAGAATTGAGAGACTGCGCCTACACCTTGAACAAGTTAAAGGAAATTGCTGAGGAGAGCAGAGTTACACTTAAGAGGTCTTCTCCTTACAGCCAGGGTGGCTGGGAATATTAGGGGGAGAGAGGAACAGACTGATGGCGCGTGGGTCAGGGGTTCAGGGCTGCTCAGGCAGTGCCGAGGAGGAAGTGTTTGTGAGGCTGCGTTAGAACGAGGCAGACAAGGAGCTGGGGGGTGATGGTGAGGGCAACGGAGGGGGTAGGAAGGAGCATATCCTGGGAGCAAAACTGGCCAGCCTGGGGCCCAGGGTGGTGCTACCCCAGGGCGCCTGCACTGGCTCAGCTCAGTGGGCGTTCCAGCTCCCTCGGGAGCAAAGGATGAATCTGGAGTAAGGGCTGGAAAATAAGAACCTGGATCCATGGTCTTGGGAATGGAATGATTTAGTCTGGAGAAGAGGTGGGTGTGGGGTTTGGTCGGATAGGCCAATATGTGAGCCAGGCCCATTTAGATGCAGAGAATAAAAGTAACCATTTCAGAGTCCCTGCCATCGGGGGACTGAGGGACACAGGTGAAGCTTCTCCCTCATCGAGGGTAGTGGCTCCAGGTACATGGATTTCACAGTCTAGCTTGATCAAGAACACAAAATTCTGGGCACTGACCTTGAGTTGCCAACTCTTCCTTTCTTTGAGTCAGGAAGACATTTAAAAATCCCACATTTACCTTCTCCACTTACCATCATTTTAGAAAACTGGGGACTTTCCACCATTATGAAAGTAGGAAGGACCAGCCCCCAGAATGGAGGACAGCGCTTTACATGGAATACGTTTAGTTTGGTAGGAACGCATGTCTTCTTTACTTTTCTCATTTTGTTCAAACCAACGCAAACTTCATGGAGCGGAGCCCGTGGCTTCAATGGGGCAGATTAACCCCAGGGCCCAGCGACGCTCACCTGTTAGCTGTGTGGCCGCCCTCCAGAGGGCCCCGGCCTTCTAATTAACCGGGACAGGGATGCCTCTGTGGCTCCCTAACAAAGGGACTGAGGTAATTGGAGGCAGGGGACTCCTGCACTTAATGCGGTGATTTGATTGGTGACCTTTACTTCCCATTTTAAGTGGAAGAATGAACAACTATAATTGTGTACTGTGTTATTTTTTCTGTATTTAACCTTCAACATTACCTCCAGGCGAATACCTGCTCTTCCTTGGGCTGCTGGAAAGGGCTTCCTTGTTTATTCATTTAATTCTCAGCCCTCCCCCCGCCCCACCCCAAGCTGACATTTTCAGCTGAAATGGAAGAAGGGAGAAAATGGTAGGTAAATCTTTGAGCTTCTCTGTGTCTTGATTCTGAGCTGAAGACTTTCTCTCCTGTTTCAGAGGACCTGAGCTACTTGACTGGATATTTCAAAATTCTGGCCCCATGTCCTTTAGGCGGACGTTAGGGGTGCACTGTGGTGACTCCCTCTCACACGGTGCAGCACACCCACTCCACCCCCTCACATGGTGCAGCAGCAAGCAGTGTGGGGAACTGGCTCAGATCAAGGCAAGATGGGTGAGGGGTGAAACTTTCCTCTTGTCGATGAACGAGGACTCAATTCTGGCCAATGAGACCAGAGTTTTTTTCTGGCAGCTTCTGCAAAAATTCTTCCCGACTGTGAGAGTGCCAGGATTTCTTTTTCCCTCTGAAGGTGAACAAAGAATGCTCTGAATGCCGCAGTCAGCTGTCCCAGAACCCCTGGAGGATGAAGGTGATGATGAAGATGGGAGACCCTGGATTTGCGTGATACTGTCGGCTGCCCCGTCAACACTGCCTGGCATCCCATCTACCTCGAGTTTGGTGTCCTGTGAGCCTGTGACTTCCAGTTTGTGCAGGGGTTTTGTTTCTTGCAACCAAAAGCCTCCGAACGGATGCCATGCCCTACTTTTTTCCCCTTGTTTAACCTGAGTAGGTGCTCTCCTGCTTCTCATGAATTCCTCCACCATCCCTTCTGCATTCTCTGGGGACTTGTGTGTGTGCTCAGAACTGTTAGAGAAAACTGATTAATGAATTGTCCCTTCTCCTTCCTGTGTCTCCCAATTTCCTCCTTTCCCCTATTTGGGTGATCTGAGCCCCATACCCTCCAAGTCCCAGTTCAAATGTCATCTTCCTGACTCCCAGGAAGATGCCTCCATTGTGCATTGATTAAGGGGCGGGGGGGACCAGCCAGGCAGCTTCTAAGGGATGAACATTATTAGGAATGGTTTCAGTGTGTGAAAAAGATCTGACACCAGTGGCTTAACGGAGACAGGTACCTATTTCTCACTTACATGGAAGTCTGAGCAGGAACGTGGTTCTGCTCCATGAAGTCGTCAGGGTACAAGTTCCTTCTCTCCTGTGGCTCCACAACCCCTCACGTGTTGCCCTTGTCTGCATGGTCCAAGACGGCTGACCACCATGTCCTCACTTTGACTAGCAGGAGCGGGCAAAGGGAA
>NW_006796565.1:362793-378296 GCF_000442215.2 Lipotes vexillifer | reverse complement strand
GGAAAGAGGAAAGTGTATCTTTCCCTTTAAGATACACCCTTACTTTGGCTCACATCCTATTGGTTAGAACTGAATTAAATAACCTTAGCTAGCTGCACAGGAGTCTGGGAAATGTAGTCTTCATATTCTCAGTGCTTGTGAGTCCAGCTAAAAGTCTGATTACAGTGAAAGGAGGAGGGATTAGGCATAGGGGCAACTTGCAGTTTCTTCAGAACATCACTGGCATCAATCACAGATCGGTGCTCGGTAATGCATGTTTTCACATGACTCCTTACCCAACAGGTGAAATGTTACCTGGCTCCATTCCCGCTAAAGGAGAAAGAAGCTAGTGTAACGGGAAACTCCTTGCTAGTGTCAACCCACTGAGCAATTGTGCAGCGGGCTCAAGCAAGGCAGAGAGCAAGCTCAGGCCACATCCTCTATCTTAAATATGACCTCATTCCCCCACTGAGACTTGCCTGGTTTGGTAAAGCTCAGAACGAACAGAACGTACGATACAGCAGCATAAGAACTGCCCTCTCCGACACAGCCATGCTGAGCCAAGGTGTCACGTGCAGGCTTCTGCACACAGCCCGCCAAGCTCAAGAATCAGGTGCAGCCATTTCACGCTAGGAACTCTTGTCTGAGTTGCCGGGAAGAAGACCACTGCATGCGGCACCCGAGGAAAAAAGTGCCAGGCTTGTATGCTGTCTACTGATTAATTTTAGAAGACAAAAGTGAATACACACATCTTGACTTGAGTGTCCTGTGAGGAGCCTCAGCACATGTTCTGAGCTGAGGGGTCGGCTCAGCCGTTTCACGAGGAGCTCTGGTATGAAGGGCCGGGGGCCAGTCCTCTGCATGGGGCCTGCTATAAGCAAATGAAACAGACTAAGCACAAAGGGAAAAACGGTGGATGGCCTAGGCCTGAAGTGAGATTGCCAGATTTACGTCCTTTCCAGAGGAAAATGTGGATCCTCTAGCAACAGGAGTAATGGAAGATTTCCCTAAATCTGCCCTCAAGATTTTCCTTGATTGATCTGTGGGTATGGAACCCTTCAAAAATGAATAGTGTGACAAGAGAGGACCTTCAAGATGGTGGAGGAGTAAGATGTGGAGATCACCTTCCACCCCACAAATACATCAAAAATACATCTATCTATCTGTGGAACAACTCCTACAGAACACCTACTGAATGTTGGCAGAAGACCACAGACTTCCCAAAAGCTGTGGGGCTCACAGGGTCTTGGTGCTCTGGCTGGCTGTCAGGCCTGAGCCTCTGAGGTGGGAGAGCCGAGTTCAGGACATTGGACCACTAGAGACCTCCCGGCCCCATGTAATATCAATAGGCGAGAGCTCTCCCAGAGAACTCCGTCTCAATGCTAAGACCCAGCTCCACTCAATGACCAGCAAGCTCCACTGCTGGACACCCTACGCCAAACAACTAGCAAGACAGGAACACAACCCCACCCATTAGCAGAGAGGCTGCCTAAAATCATAAGTTTACAGACGCCCCAAAACACACCACTGGACGCGGTCCAGCCCACCAAAAAGACAAGACCCAGCCTCATCCACCAGAACACAGGCACCAGTCCCCTCCAGCAGGAAGCCTACATAACCCACTGAACCAACCTTACCCACTGGGGGCAGACACCGAAAACAATGGGAGCTACAAACCTGCAGCCTGCAAAAAGGAGGAGACCCCAAACATAGTACGTTAAGCAAAATGAGAAGACAGAGAAATATGCAGCAGATGAAGGAGCAAGGTAGAACCCCACCAGACCACACAAATGAGGAGGAAACAGGCAGTTTACCTGAAAAAGAATTCAGAGTAATGATAGTAAAGATGATCCAAAATCCTATAAATAGAACAGAGAAAATACAAGAAACGTTTAACAAGGACCTAGAAGAACTAAAGAGCAAACAAACAATGGTGAACAACACAATAAATGAAATTAAAAATTCTCTAGAAGGAATCAATAGCAGAATAACTGAGGCAGAAGAACAGATAAGTGACCTGGAAGTTAAAATAGTGGAAATAACTACCACAGAGCAGAATAAAGAAAAAGTAATGAAGAGAATTGAGGACAGTCTCAGAGATCTCTTGGACAACATTAAACACACCAACATTTGAATTATAGGTGTCCCAGGAGAAGAAGAGAAAAAGAAACAGACTGAGAAAATATATGAAGAGATTATAGTTGAAAACTTCCCTAATATGGGAAAGGAAATAGTCAATCAAGTCCAGGAAGCACAGAGAGTCCCATATAGGATAAATCCAAGGAGAAACACACCAAGACACATATTAATCAAACTATCAAAAATTAAATACAAAGAAAACATATTGAAAGCAGCAAGGGAAAAGCAACAAATAACATACAAGGGAATCCCCATAAGGTTAACAGCTGATCTTTCAGCAGAAACTCTGCAAGCCAGAAGGGAATGGCAGGACATATTTAAAATGATGAAAGGGAAACACCTACAACCAAGATTACTCTACCCAGCAAGGATCTCATTCAGATTCGACAGAGAAATCAAAAGCTTTACAGAAAAACAAAAGCTAAGAGAATTCAGCACCACCAAACCAGCTTTACAACAAATGCTAAAGGAACTTCTCCAGGCAGGAAATACAAGAGAAGGAAAAGGCCTACAATAACAAGCTCAAAACAATTAAGAAAATGGTAATAGGAACATACATATCGATAATTCCCTTCAATGTGAATGGATTAAATGCTCCAACCAAAAGACATAGACTGGCTGACTGGATACAAAAATGAGACCCGTATATACAAATGGAAATCAAAAGAGAGCTGGAGTAGCAATTCTCATATCAGACAAAACAGACTTTAAAATAAAGACTATTACAAGAGACAAAGAAGGACACTACATACTGATCAAGGGATCAGTCTAAGAAGAAGATATAACAATTATAAATATTTATGCAACCAACATAGGAGCACCTCAATATATAAGGCAAATGCTAACAGCCATAAAAGGGGAAATTGACAGTAACACAATAATAGTAGGGAAGTTTAACACCCCACTTTCACCAATGGACAGATCAACCAAAATGAAAATAAATAAGGAAATACAAACTTTAAACGACACATTAAACAAGATGGATTTAATTGATATTTACAGGACATTCCATCCAAAAACCACAGAATACACTTTCTTCTCAAGTGCTCATGGACCATTCTCCAGGATAGATCATATCTTAGGTCACAAATCAAGCCTTGATAAATTTAAGATAACTGAAATAGTATCAAGCATCTTTTCCAAGCACAACACTATGAGACTGGATATCAATTACAGGAAAAAAACTGTAAAAAATACAAACACATGGAGGTTAAACAATATGCTATTAAATAACCAAGAGATCACTGAAGAAATCAAAGAGGAAATCAAAAAATACCTAGAAACAAATGACAATGAAAACACGACAACCCAAAACCTATGGAATGCAGCAAAAGCAGTTTTAAGAGGGAAGTTTATAGCAATACAATCCTACCTCAAGAAACAAGAAACATCTCAAATAAACAACCTAACCTTACAGCTAAAGCAATAAGAGAAAGAAGAACAAAAAACCCCAAAGTTAGCAGAAGGAAAGAAATCATAAAGATCAGATCAGAAATAAATGAAGGAAACAATAGCAAAGATCAATAAAACTAAAAGCTGGTTCTTTGAGAAGATAAACAAAACTGATAAACCATTAGCCAGACTCATTAAGAAAAAAAGGGAGAAGATTCAAATCAACAGATAGAAAATGAAAAAGGAGAAGTAACAACTGATACTGCAGAAGTACAAAGGATCATGAGAGATCACTACAAGCAACTCTATGCTAATAAAATGGACAACCTGGGAGAAATGGACAAATTCTTAGAAAAGCACAACCTTCTGAGACTGAACCAGGAAGAAACAAAATATAAACAGACCAATCACAAGCACTGAAATTGAAACTGTGATTAAAAATCTCCCAACAAACAAAAGCCCAGGACCAGATGGCTTCACAGGCGAATTCTATCAAACATTTAGAGAAGAGCTAACACCTATCCTTCTCAAACTCTTCCAAAATATGGCAGAGGGAGGAACACTCCCAAACTCATTCTACGAGGCCACCATCACCCTGATACCAAAACCAGACAAAGATGGCACAAAGAAAGAAAACTACAGGCCAACATCAATGATGAACATAGATGCAAAAATCCTCAACAAAATACTAGCAAACAGAATCCAACAGCACATTAAAAGGATCATACATCATGATCAAGTCGTGTTTATCTCAGGAATGCAAAGATTCTTCAATATAGGCAAATCAATCAATGTGATACACCATATTAACAAACTGAAGGATAAAAACCATACGATCATCTCAATAGATGCAGAAAAGACTTTTGACAAAATTAAATGCCCATTTATGGTAAAACCCTCCAGAAAGTGGGCATAGAGGGAAGTTACTTCAACATAATAAAGGCCATATATGACAAACCCACAGCCAACATCGTTCTCAACGGTGAAAAACTGAAACCACTTCCACTAAGATCAGGAACAAGACAAGGTTGTCCACTCTCACCACTATTATTCAACATAGTTTTGGAAGTTTTAGCCATAGCAATCAGAGAAGAAAAAAGAAATAAAAGGAACCCAAATTGGAAAAAGAGAAGTAAAACTGTCACTGTTTGCAGATGACATGATACTATACATAGAGAATCCTAAAGATGCTACCAGAAAACTGCTAGAGCTAATCAATGAATTTGGTAAAGTAGCAGGATACAAAATTAATGCATTTGCATTCCTATACACTAATGATGAAAAATCTGAAAGAGAAATTAAGGAAACACTCCCATTTACCATTGCAACAAAAAGAATAAAATACCTAGGAATAAACCTACCTAAGGAGACAAAAGACCTGTATGCAGAAAACTATAAGACACTGATGAAAGAAATTAAAGGTGATACACACAGATGGAGAGACATACCATGTTCTTGGATTGGAAGAATCAACATTGTGAAAAGGACTACACTACCCAAAGCAATCTACAGATTCAGTGCAATCCCTATCAAACTACCAATGGCATTTTTCACAGAACTAGAACAAAAAATTTCACGATTTGTATGGAAACACAAAAGACCCCGAATAGATAAAGTAATCTTGAGAAAGAAAAATGGAGCTGGAGAAATCAGGCTTCCTGACTTCGGACTATACTACAAAGCTACAGTAATCAAGACAGTATGGTACTGGCACAAAAACAGAAATATAGATCAATGGAACAGGATAGAAAGCCCAGAGATAAACCCATGCACATACGGTCACCTTATTTTTGATAAAGGAGGCAAGAATATACAATGGAGAAAAGACAGCCTCTTCAATAAGTGGTGCGGGGAAAACTGGACAGGTACATGTAAAAGAATGAAATTAGAACACTCCCTAACACTGTACACAAAAATAAACTCCAAATGGATTAAAGACCTAAATGTAAGCCCAGACACTATAAAACTCTCAGAGGAAAACATAAGCAGAACACTCTATGACATAAATCACAGCAAGATCCTTTTGGACCGACCTCCTAGAGAAATGGAAATAAAAACAAAAATAAACAAATGGGACCTAATGAAACTTAAAAGCTTTTGCACAGCAAAGGAAACCATAAACAAGACGAAAAGACAACCCTCAGAAAGGGAGAAAATATTTGCAAATGAAGCAACTGACAAAGGATTAATCTCCAAAATTTACCAGCAGCTCATGCAGCTCAATATCAAAAATACAAACAACCCAATCCGAAAATGGGCAGAAGACATAAATAGACATTTCTCCAAAGAAGAGATACAGATTGCCAACAAACACGTGAAAGGATGCTCAACATCACAAATCATTAGAGAAATGCAAATCAAAAGTACAATGAGGTATCACCTCACACCAGTCACAATGGCCATTATCAAAAAATCTACAAACAATAAATGTTGGAGAGGGTGTGGAGAAAAGGGGACCCTCTTGCACTGTTGGTGGGAATGGAAATTGATACAGCCACTATGGAGAACAGTATGGAGGTTCCTTATAAAACTAAAAATAGAACTACCATATGACCCAGCAATCCCACTACTGGGCATGTACCCTGAGAAAACCATAACTCAAAAAGAGTCATGTACCACAATGTTCATTGCAGCACTCTTTACAATAGCCAGGACATGGAAGCACCCTAAGTGTCCACTGACAGATGAATGGATAAAGAAGATGTGGCACATATATACCACGGAATATTACTCAGCCATAAAAAGAAAAGAAATTGAATTATTTGTAGTGAGGTGGATGGACCTAGAATCTGTCATACAGAGTGAAGTAAGTCGAAAGAGAAAAACAAATACCATATGCTAATACATATATATGGAATCTTAAAAAAAAAATGGTTCTGAAAAACCTAGGGGCAGGATAGGAATAAAGATGCAGACATAGAGAATGGACTTGAGGACATGGGGAGGGGGAAGGGTAAGCTGGGACGAAGTGAGAGAGTGGCATTGACATATATACACTACCAAATGTAAAACAGATAGCTAGTGGAAAGCAGCCGCATAGCACAGGGAGATCAGCTCGGTGCTTTGTGACCACCTAGAGCGGTGGGATAGAGAGGGTGGGAGGGAGAAGTAAGAGGGAAGAGATATGGGGATATATGTATATATATATAGCTGATTCACTTTATTATACAGCAGAAACTAACGCACCATTGTAAAGCAATTATACTCCAATAAAGATGTTTAAAAAAGAAAAGAACAAAAAGAGAAATGCCCTCCCCGCTGGCAGCAAAGCCTGGATGAGAACTTTCAAATGCAGTTGAGGTCAGCATTTGTTGCCATCTCCATGTAGAACACCTCTGTCCTTAGCACATGTGAGGGACTGATGCCTTCCAGCCTGGGGGTCTCAAACCTTGTCTGAAGGAAAGGCCATGCCAAATAAGCTGTAACATTATGTTGATTACATGCAATAAATTGCTTATTTCAATCATAAAAAAGCTACGCTAGTCTTATTAATAGGAAAAGAATTTCTTCTGCCCTTCTAACTGTTACACAAATATTTTAAATGTGTTGCTTTGAGGGAGGGCAAGTAATTATCCTGCTCCCAGGTAAGCCACATGTTTACTGGATTCAGACAGACTCTGGATTTTCATTATTTGTTAGTAAATCTCCCCCACACCTTCACCCCCCACTCCCCCATGGACTAAGGCTCTTGAGGACAAGAATGTGCCTAAAATCTCAATATCCCCAGATATTGGTAAAGCCTCGAGAGAGCAGAACAATGGTCCAGGCTGATCAGTATTAGGATCTGGATGAAGGTTTCTGTGGCCAAATCAGTTGGAGCATCGCTGCCTACGACATTCAGCTTTTGGAAATTCATAGCCCACATTTGAATACCAGAGGCCCTGAGAAGGATTGCTGTAAATAACTCAGTTTAACTTTGTTCAGTCCAGTGTGTCTCAGACTTATATAACCACCCTTTTTTTGGGTTATAGTTTGGTTTCTTTAAAAAATTATTACTGTGATGTATTTTGAGCATGCAGAAACTCTAGAGACTAGAGTAAGTACCCTGGTGCCTATCATCCTCTATGTTCAGTGTTAACATTCTGTCAAATTGTTTTGGATTAAAAAAAGAAGTCAAACACTTATTGAGTTGATGAGGAGCCTACAACCGGGAATGTTGGCCTACTGTACTTGGTGGGCTCCCCATGAGACTTGGCCCCTGTATTCATGCTCCACACCAATACTAATACGCCTCCGGAAGCATTTACAAATAAATTAAAAGGAAGGTGGAGTCTGGGAATCCTGGCCTGGGGACAGTGGCTCCCATCAAGAGAGCATTGAGAAGAGAAGTGACCAGGGGCTTGGAGGTGGCAGAGGAGGCAGAATGGGAAGCACAGATGTGGTTAGAGGAGTAGAAGGGGAAGCTCAAGGTTCATGGCCCCAGGAGCTGGGGAGGGAGGTGTGAGTAGGCAGCTGGCTGCCAGCAGCGCTCAGCATGGTAGAGCCGTTGAAGAAAGAGAAGCTGTCCACAAGGTCACTTGGTTTAATTATCCGACATCTTGACTGCGTTCCTGAGATATGCCAATTCCGGGCTGGTTACGGGATTTCAGCACTATTTGAGGAAGCGGCTTTAGTGTAGTGCTGGGGAGGGAAGCCAGGTCTCAGGTACTTCAGGTGGGTATGGGAGCAGCAGACGCAGAGGGACTGGAGATCAGGCCTGGCGGCCCTGGACGGGGCTGCAGGGCCAAGTGAGAATGTTCGTGTTAAGATGGTGGATTGAGAGAATCACTGGGGACAGAGGAGAAAAGACCTCAAAAAGAGGAGAGCGGGAAGGGGCCAGTGGGGGAAGGACTGATTTGGAGTTGGGGGCAGGGTGCCTTGCATGAGCGGCAACCAGGGCCTTCTGAACCCAGCTCACACGGAGCCAGTGGGTTCCCTTTGGGGGTTGCTATTTTGGATGAGGCCAGTAGCTGGCAATCACAGCTTCACTGATTTCTGACTAGGGAGGAGGTGGTCCTGAAGGATGTGTTGAACACCAAATGGTCCCAACTGTGTTGAAATCCTTCAGGGTTACTCATTACTGTCTCCCAGTTGTGTGCTCTCTCCCTACATTATCCAACCCAGGGGGCATCTGGCAATTTGTAACCATTTCTCTCCGATCACTGGGCCCCAGATCAAGCCCAAAGGATTGAAGGATGTCACAATAGTTCTGATGCCTCTCTGCCACCACTCTGCTGGCCAACGAGCATTGGCATATGTGACTCCATTCTGTCCAAAACTAATTCGGTGCTTAAGAACGCAAGCACTTTGCAAAGACCATCTGTTTACACTTCTGCTTAAGGAACTCCACTCTCCTGTAGCCTCCTAGGATTGGCTTCAATAAATCCTGACACGGAGGGATATTTTTTTGGCGGGCCTAGAAATTGAATGTTTTCCAAATGGTGCATTACTGATATTAAAACTGATTTGTGCGTCACCAGCCATCAAAGAAATGTACTAAATAATATCTCCAGGAATGAAAAGGCAATTGAGGAGCTTGTCCATGCGCATTTATCAGCAGAAATACTGGCCTCAGCTGTAAAACTCAGCAAGAGAGAAATCTATGGATCCCGACACACAAAGACACCCTAGGTATAGGCAGACTTAAATCCACCTCGAAACAGCTGACAAAAAGCCAGCTGTCCCAGGCAGCCCTAGCTTCACTTCCTTCTCCCAGCCTGTGGCTACCAGGCACAAACTGAAGATTTTTGATGAGGGAGGCCTGGGCACGATTCCCGACCCCAGCTCCCCACACACAGGGACCGCGTGTGATCTTGCAGAAGCTACTCAAACACCCCAAAGTCTCCTGTCTCCTTGGGAGTAAAGCGTCGTCCTCATAAGGTTGGGTGAATAATAAATGGCAAATAGCACACAATAGTTTGATACATCTTACTTTACTTCCTTTCCTATCTACAGCTCTGTGTCCCTCCAGCATGTGTGTGGACAATGAGAAGTCAGTCAGTTTACCCTGCCTTCGCTGGGGTGGGTTTGCTTGCTGACTGTTTGCTGTCTCAAAGAATGTAATTTCCTAACGCTAAACAGAGTAGGGGATACTTAATCAACGTTTTGTTGAATGCTTAAGGATCGCATACAGTATAATTCGGTGAGTAACTTAAGTAAAGAAATGGCATAAATATTTAAAGACTCGAGGATGCAGCTGTAAATCTGTATTGATTTTGCTGCTGCACGTTTTATAGAACATTATGAATTTCTGTACATCATCTCAATAAAGAAGGACAGATCTCCCCATGATTTGAAGGCGGGTCACAATTTCTGTTGGTCATGGAGAGTGGAGTCTATCATCTGCCTTGTCATCATTAGGGGTTTCCAGGCCAGTCAGGGGGCTTCCAAGGGTGACTGCAGCAGATTTCTGCTGAATTTTATAAAACTATTTAAATATCAGGACTACGGTTTTCAAATCAGAATTATCAGAGGTACATGAAATATTTGACTCAAATTTTACTTTTGGAATACTTTACTGACAAGTTTTTTAGGACTGTAATTAAAAAAAAATCATGTCCATTCAAATGTGTTAGAGTCCAATTTTAACCAGGTGGGGCTACCACTCCAGTCACATGGACTGACCCTGGAATAAGGCTTCTGGGGTTATCCCTGTGCACAGGTCTGAACTTTCAATAAATGTGTTGCTGTGAGGGAGACTGTGGCTCTACCCTGGTCTTTTTCTGAATTTAGGTGTGTACACCTCATCTCAGAACCCGTATGTTGTGTCCAGTTAAAGGCTAGGCAGATTCAAATGCATCTGCGTGGCACATGTTCCCATGATGCAGAATCTGTCAGGTTGACAGTTACATTTCTGCTATGATAATGCTGACTTATGATAGTTTTAGAACTTGTGAATTTTAAGTGTTTATGTCTGACTTATATTCGACAAAACGTGGAGACAGTCGAAAGCAGAAGCAACGTATTATCTAACGGAAAGCAGAGGAGACTATCTTCATGATCGTGGCTTAGGCAAAGGTATCTTAAATAGGATCCACACACTCCCACAAATTCTATCCACAAAAGAAGATTGCCAAAGTTTGACTTCATTAAAATTAAGAACTTTTGCTCATCAAAATACTAGGGAGTAAAGGGAGTTAAGGGAGTGAAAAGGCATATTGAAGACCCAAGAAGATACCTGCTACACATGTAACTAACGAAGGACTTGTATCCAAAATATATAAAGAGGTCCCACAAGTCAATAAGAAAGAGACGACCTAACAAAAATGGGCAAAAGGACTTCCCTGGTGGCTCAGTGGTTAAGAATCTGCCTGCCAATGCAGAGGACACAGGTTCGAGCCCTGGTCCGGGAAGATCCCACATGCCACGGAGTAACTAAGCCCGTGTGCCACAACTACTCAGCCTGTGCTCTAGAGCCTGTGAGCCACAACTACTGAGCCCACGTGCCACAACTATTGAAGCTCGTGTGCCTAGAGCCCACGCTCTGCAACAAGACAAGCCACCTCAATGAGAAGCCCGCGCACCCCAACGAAGAGTAGCCCCCACTCGTTGCAACTAGAGAAAGCCCGCAATGCAGCAACAAAGACCCAATGCAGCCAAAAATAAATAAATAAATGGGCAAAAGACTTGAACAGGTACTTCACAAAAAGGATATTCAAATGGCACATAAGTATGTTAAAACTGTTTGACATTACTCATCAGGAAATGCAAATTTAAATCACAATGAGACATCACTGTACATTCTCCAGAATGGCTAAAACTCATAAGACTGTTAATACTAAGTGTTGGTGAGGATGTGGAGCAATTAGAACTCTCCTCCTTTGCTAGTGGGAGAGTTAATTTGTCCGTTCTCTTTGGAAAACTGTTTGGCAGAATCTAGTAAAGCTATGCAAGCATAGATTCTATGACCTAGAAATTAGAGTCTTAGGTAAATACCCAAGAGATGTAAGTGCACATATCCCCCAAAAGAATGTACAGAAGTGTTCATACCAGCTTTATTTTAAAACTGGAAACAACCCAATGTTCATCAAGAGTAGATATACAATGGACTACTACACAGAAAGGAAAAAGAATAAATATTGCTATAGGCAACACATGGATGACTCTCACAGACATAATGAAGAATGAAAAAAAGCCAGACACAGAAGAGTATATACAATGTAACCATTTATAAGATGTTTAAGAACAGGCAGAACAAACCTATAAAGGAAGAGGTCAAAATAGTGATTGTGTGTGTGCGTGTGTGTGTTCACACTTGTGTGTGTTTGTGTGGTGTGACTAGTAAAGGAGAATGTGAGAGTGTTCTAGGGCAGCGGTGCCCAACCTTTTTGGCACCAGGGACCAGTTTTGTGGAAGACAATTTTTCCACAGACAGCTGGGTGGGGACGGTTCAGGCAGTAATGCGAGTGATGGGGAGTGATGGGGAGCGGCAGATGGAGCTTCACTCACTTGCCTGCTGCTCACCTCCTGCTGTGCAGCCCGGTTCCTAACAGGCTGCAGACCGGTACCGGTCCACCGCCCTGGGGTTGGGGACCCCTGTTCTACGGTGTTATATCCGTTCTATTTCTTGATCAGGGTGATGATTACTTGGGTGCAGAAATATGTAAAACACTAGACAACAGATCAGGGTGGAAACTTTTCCTGTAGAGAGTTGGCTGCTAAACATTTCCTAGCATACCACTAGCTCCCATTTCTTTTCCATCTTTATTGTAATGTTACATATATGTAGTAAGAAAGTATGCAAATCTTAAGTCTTCTCTCGATGGATATTTTTAAATATTTTTTGAGTTCCAGGAATTGCAGAGACCTGTAAGAATCATGTGTATCTGCTTTTAGAATTGGTGAGTGTTAACAGGCAGAAGACAGGGTGTATTTTAGGTAACTATTACAGATGATAATCACTTTTGTTCTTGTTGGGCATGAATCCACGATAAGTATCTGCATGGCTAAAATTTTAAAGTATTTTAAAATCACTTTCTGTGGCATAATATAAGCATCTTATAACCCACTCAGTCTCTGTTATTTTAAAAATCTTTCCCCCTCTTATAATTGCCTTGCTTAATATACCGTATATTTTTTAATTATCCAACTTAGAGGGTTTGGGAAGACCTAAAAAAATTGTCATGTGTCAGAACATTAACAGCATATTTAGCAGTATTTTTTTTAAAAACCAAAGGCCTAGAGGATAAACTTATCAAGTGTACATTACAGATATGATTTCTTTAAGTGTTTGTTTCTGCTCCATTTCAAACATCCTCATTGTCTAAACTGATGGAATTTTATTTTAATTAGTCTTAAATTCCAGGAGAGTGATCTTAATGTATAAGATGTGGCAGTTGACCAATGGTAAACCATGAGCCCAGTTCTGTCAGAGTGAAGCTGATAGCCTCACAATGGCCTCTGGAGACTCAACTTCGGCCCCAGGCTTGTTGTACCAAATCGAGGCCAATAAAAGTTCTTGCTTTGGTAAGACATGGGAAGAGTCTGGCACTTTCTTCAAAAGTGCCTTTTTAAAAAAAATATTTTAAAGTATTTATTTATTTATTTATTTTGGCTGCGCTGGGTCTTATTTACGGCATTCAGGTCTTTGTTGCGGCATGCAGGATCTTTAGTTGCGGCACACGGGATCTTTTTAGTTGCAGCATGTGGACTTCTTAGTTGTGGCATGTAAGCTTCTTAGTTGTGGCATGCACGTGGGATCTAGTTCCCTGCCCAGCGATTGAACCCTGGCCCCCTGCATTGGGAGCACGGAGTCTTACCCACTGGACCACCAGGGAAGTCCCAAAAGTGCCTTTTTAAAAACATGTTAAAGGATGCAAGTAAAAGGAAAAAAACTCTTGCAATGGATGTCAAAATCCCAGCAAGTTATTCTGTGGATGGCAACAAACTAATTGTAAAGTTTATATGGAGAGACAAAAGAAGAAGCCAGCGCAACACTGAAGAAGAAAAATGTCAGAAGACACTACCTGACTTCAAGGCTTATTATAAAGCTATAAACAGTGTGGTTCTGGAGAAACAACAGACAACTAGATCAACAGGGTAGAGGAAGAAACAGAGAAATAGACCCACATAAATAGAGTCAACTGGTCTTTGACAAAGGAGCAAAGGCAAACAATGGAGAAAAGATAGTCTTTTCAACAAATGGTGCTGGAGCAACTGGACATCCACATGCACACAAAAAAACCAAAAAAAGAATCTAGACATCTGCAGTGGATGCAACCAGCTTATTTGATGCTGGGAGGTGGAAATGTTGGATGACACGCCAGAGCAGGGCTACCGAGGGGAGCGAGGACATCTTTCCTGAAAACTCTAAGAATAAGAAATCCTGCCTAATTAGGAAGGTCAGCATGGCCTTCTAAGGTTGCTGGGATTCCACAGCATTTTTCACCCTCTGACTAGGCTGCCTCTTGCTGCTCTTTCTTTATTGTGCCCAGGGGTGATGCAGAACAATCAAAATGTGTTGAGGCTTATTATACCCAACCAGGGGCTTCCTCTCTGAGCAAAGAGGAGTGCAAAATAAATACTCATTGGCTTTTTCCAGGCTTATCTAAAGAGGCTCGTTAATGGTTGCTTCCAAAAAATATATTTCGCCTCTTTGAGTAGAAGAAAATCAATAATAATATTAGGTTTATGTGAAGGTCAGTCGGTTTAGCACTTAGTGTCTCTCAACCTCAGGTTTTAAAGGAAGCGATGAACCAAGATTATTTCTGACAGTCCTGCATGGGAAATGTCTCCTGCATGGGAGATTCTTGGACTTAATAAAAGATTTATGGTGGAAATTCTGCAAGTAATATCTTGTTAAAATAACTTCTGTGCTAACCTCAAGTGACAAGTGATTGCTCAAACTTGTTCCTACGGCTCCTGGGCCTTCTCTGTAATCTTTTATTAGCTCTGTTCTCCAAACTTGAAATACAAGGGACAACAATTGTTTGGTCCAGTATCTTTGATATGAGTGTCTCTCTGCTGTATTTAGAGATGTGTTCTCTTTTTCTGAATTACAAATGAAGAAAATGTCACCACTTGATGGTAATGGCATTTAAGTGCACTCTGAATGTTGTCTTGCTTAAAAGACCCTTATAAGCAATCTTAAGTGATAGGCAGAGCGTGTTTTCTGGGATAGAGAAGACAGTGGGAAGCATTCATAGCTCTGGTGGTGAGAGCCGGAAGCACTGCTTACCCTTGGTACTCTGGGAAATGCTGTACTAAGATCTTTATTGTTATAAAATTAAAGAACAGCACAAGTTCTGGATATTTCAGAGAGGAAGAGTAGTCAGAATCATCTGGTGATTGTGGGCCCTAGTTGTCTATGGTTATGGACTGAACTGTGTCCCTACAAATTCATATGTTCAAGTCGTAACCCCCAATATTATTATATTTGGAGATGGGGGCTTTAAGCAAGTAATTAAGGTTAAATAAGTTCAAAAGGGTGGGCCCTAATCCAGTATGATTGGTGACCTTATAAGAAGAGGAAGAGACACCAGGAATGTGCACACACACACAGAAAAGGCTGCGTGAAGACACTGAGAGGAGGTGACCGTCTGCGAGCCTGGGAGAGTCCTCATCAGAAACCAATCCTGCTGGCACCTTAATCTTGGCTTTCCAGCTCCCAGAACTGCGAGAAAATAAATTTCTGTTGCTTAAGCCACCCAGGCTGTGACACTTTGTTATGGCAGCCCTAGCACATTAATATATCCACCCATCGGGCGAGCCCGGCCTCCTTTGCAACTCAGGCATGAGTATGTGGCCCATTCTAGCTAGTGAGAGATAAAGGGAAGTGTCCTGGAAGCTTCTGGATGAGACTTTCCTCCTGATAAGAGAGGAGAGAGAGACACATGTGAGGAGAACCCTTCACCCCTCTCTTCTTGCTTTTGAATGTTATCGTGCGAGGACGTGAAGCCTGGAGCTGCTGCAGCCACCTTAAGACCCTCTGGGGCAGGCCAGGAAAATCTCCGGGGCGTGGTTCCAGAGCACCGATGCCGTAGAGCCACTGGTCAGCCCTAGGAACTGCTAGGGCT
>NW_006796565.1:359435-362783 GCF_000442215.2 Lipotes vexillifer | reverse complement strand
AGGGCTGTTCCCCTACACTCTTTGGAATTTGAGAAAAATAAACCCCCTATCTAAGCTACTTTACTTGAATATACAAGCCTGGGTTGAAATACGCTAAGTGATACTGTGATGAAAAAACAACAGTAACAAAGGAAGTCTACTGAAGTCTCATTCCACATGGTACCATACCAGAGGATTTGTCTCATTCTGGAGAATTCTAATTAACCCAGGCCATTAGAAAGTTGAATCTTCAGCTGAAAGGTTTCTCAGTGTTGGCAATACCTACTGACTGTAAGCAGTTATAATGGCTGTGTGTGCTTCCAACATAATTGGCATGGACTGACACTCTGCATTGCCCAGTTTTTTTCAAATATTCCCCTAAAGATCACTAGAATTTTCCCCCTTTCAATTTCCTCCATGAGCATCCAACCCATCATCTTGCTTTTGTATAGTTCCCATGGCCTCCCTCTTGGGCCAAGTTGCTTACTTTTTATTAAAAAAAATTCAAATCGAAGTAACACTTGTGTATGGTTACAAAAGAAAGTTGTACGAAGGGACTTATAATGGGTCTCTGGCCCCACTGTTCCCCTCCCAATCCTGCTCCTCGGAGGTAATCACTTAAACCATTAAATCATCATTTATTAACTTTATATTCCCACGTTCCCCTTCCCATTTAATTATAATCATTTAGTTTTTTATAGTTTGTACCTATACTTAATTATCTACAGTTTGGCAGTTTCTTAAAAAGTTAAACATAAATTTGCCATGTGTCCTAGTAATGATTCATACGTAGGTGTTTACCCAAGAGAAACAAACACGTATGTCCACACAAAGACTTGCATGAGAATGTCCATAGCAGCACTAGTCATAATAGCCAAATGGTGGAAACAACCCAAATGTAGACCAATGTATGAACGGATAAATAAGATGTGCTATAGCCATACGAAAATATTATTCACCAATAAAAAGGAAAGAAGTACTGGCACATGCTACAACATGGATGAACTTTAGAAACATTAAGCTATGTGAAAGCAGCCAGACACAGAAGACCACATATTGTATGATTGCATATGTGCAAAATGTCCAGAAAGGGCAAATCTATACAGACAGGAATGTTAGTGGTTGGCAGGAGCTGTAGGTGGGAAGAGGGAGTAATTGCAAATGGGCGCAAAGTCTCTTCCTGAGGCAACAGAAATGTTGCACAGCCCTGTGAATTTTTTAATAAGCACTGAATTGTACATTGAAGGAGTGAATTTTATGGTATGTAAATTATACCTCAAGAAAGCTGTTAAAATATTAAAAAATGACATAATTCTTGATTTCTTGTTCCGTCACATAGAAACAGTGCTCTCTACTTTCCCTTCTGTAAGTTGGGACTGTTATTGCTCCATTTCCCTACCCCTCACCTCTCCTCTTCCCCTTTCCAACTTCTCCAAGTTGTATACTTTACTTTGGTTCTGCAGGGAATGCCAACATTTTATTCTGTCTATCTATGAATAAACTCTATAGAATTAAAGTCGATAACAAGCATTTACATTAGCATGATTATGCAAATATTTTTCAGAAAAGAACTTACACTATGACTGCATTTCCTTCTCAATGGTTCCAATGTCCTTTTTCCTGGACCACTCAAAAGGGAATAGTCAAATGGATTCTGCATTCCATCAATTCATTAAAATAATGTCACACTTTACTTTTCTTCATATTTGATCAATGCCTCCCTTTTACCTTTGAATCCCTCCCCTGCCCCTGGATTAAAAAAAAAAACTTTCTATTTTAGAATAGTTTTAGATTTACAGAACAATCTTGAAGGCAGTACAGAGAGTTCTTATGTATCCCACACTCAGTGTCTGCTATTATCAACCTTGTACATGAGTATAGTACATTTGTCTCTATTAATGAACCGATATTGCTATGTCATTATTAACTAAAGTCCATCCTTTATTCAGATTTCCTAAGTTTTAATGTAATGTCCTTTTTCTGATTCCTGGAACCACAATACATTTAGTCATATGCCTCTTTAGGTTCCTCTTGGCTGTGACAGTTTCTCAGACTTTCCTTGTTTTGATGATCTTGACAGCTTCGAGGAGGACTGGTCAGGTATTTTGTAGGGTGCCTCTCTATTGGAATTTTCTGATGTTTTCCTCATGATTAGATTGGGGTTATGGGCTTTGGGGAGGAAGATCACAGATGTAAAGTGCCATGATGATTACATCATATCGAGGGTACAGACCATCAGTATGACTTATCACTGTCGATGTTCACCTTGAACACCTGGCTGTGGTTGTGTCATCAGGTTTCTCTGCCGGAAGGTGACTTTCCCACCTCCCTTGCTGCCCTCATTGGAAATAAGTCACCATGGGCAGCCCACACTTCACTAGTGGGAGTCAGGCTCTACGTCATTCAAAGTGGAGCACCTACGTACGTTGTCTGGGATTCTTCTGCGCAGGAACTTTGTCTATTCTCCTTCATTTATTTACTCAATCCTTCGTTTTTATTAGTATGGATTCATGAATACAGCATGGAGTTTTCAATCTCCCTAAATCTATGTAAACATAGTGAGAGAAACGCTATAGCAAAATCCCAAACCCATGGACATTTAAGACACAACTAGGTAACATCAGATTGTCTCTATTCACCCCAAAATACAGGTGGGTGGGAGAAACACCGAGAGCCATAAGACTTGCATGTCATCAGTGTCTGTGCAGGAGGGAAGTGGAGGAGGAGATGGAGTGTCACTGAATGAATCTCCGTACAGGAGGCCCCAAATACCAGGAGGGACTCATGGGAAAGAAGGAGGGGAAAGCAGGCAGTAGCAGCTGGACTGGGGTTGGTGGTTCTGCCCTCTCTCAGTAAGAGTCAACCGCAAGGGGCTGTGGTACGAACTAAAGGGGTCCCTCATGAGGGAGAAAACGCTGGGAATATAATGAAAATTGAGCAGGATGTGGACAAGAGAAAGGGGGGAAAGAAAAATCCAGGTCAAAAGGGGGCAGAGGAACAGAGGCAGGAAAGCCCAGAAAACAAGCCACAATAATTTGGGCACCACAGACAAACAACAGAAGAGGGAGCTCTGTGATGTTAGGAAAGCTTTTTTTGGACCCTTCCTCATTCTAAAAGTTCAGGAGAACCAATTTCCCATAAAAAATGAGTAACAGAAAAGTATCATGGCCAAAATTCCAAAATTATTCCCAAATTATCATTATTTAAAAAGGAGAGCAGAATAACAGCCCTACAGACACCTGTGAGAAAGGCATACTCAAGAAACAGATCAAAACTGCAACGCAAGAGAAGAAAATGTGAGCCAAGGGTTTTATATTGAGCAAAACTAACTTTCAGGCATGAGGATCATGGACAAACTATCATTGCTCC
>NW_006796565.1:354494-359425 GCF_000442215.2 Lipotes vexillifer | reverse complement strand
GCATTCCTGAGGAACCCCCTGGAGAGAAAACTTCAGACACCCCACATGACTAGAGAGTCATCAGCAAAGGACTGGCAGTGAGCATTAAATAACAGTCAACTATAGACCGTAGACTAAATGAGGGGTCAGAGGGGGCACATCTAGAGCATAATGGCTATGTACTCTGGCAATAGAGTAAGACTATCATAAAGGGGGAGAATGGGAGAGCGTATGATAAAATATTTAATATTTTTAGTAAGCATACTGGTGGTAGTATTAATATTATTATTCTGGGGTGGTTGTATGTGCAACATGGGGAAAATGTAAAAGAAGACACAATACTTTAAATAATAAAGTAAGACAGAGCAATAAAATCAAGTATATCAGTCATTGTATTAAATATAAACAAACTAAATTCCACCATTAAAGACAGAGGTTGTCATATTAGGTGTTAAAAACCAATGCAGCTTAATACAATATAAACATATTTAAAAGTAAGTGATCGAAAAAGGTTGAAAATAATGAGCTGGTAAAGCAATACTAAGCAATTACAACAAAAAGGAAAGCTGGAGTATCAAAACCAGGCAAAGTAGAATTTAAATCCATGATGTCACAAATGGCAGGATTTCCTTCTTTCTTATGGCTGAGTAGTATTCTCTCTCTCCCTCTCTGTGTAGCATATTTTCCTTATCCATTCATCTGTTGATGGACCCTTAGGTGTTTCCACGTCTTGGCTATTGGAAACAATGCTGCAGTGAACATAGGAGTGCAGTGCAGATATCTCTGAGATAGTGATTTTATTTCCTTCAGATATACATCCAGAAGTGTGACTGCTAGATCATATGGTAGTTCTATTTTTAATTTTTTGAGGAGCCGCCATATAATTTTTCATAGTGGCTGCACAAATTTACATTCCCCCCAACAGTGCACCCAAGGGTTCCCTTTTCTCCACGTCCTTTGCCAGTACTTGTTATCTCTTGTCTTCTTCTTCTTTTTTTTTTTTTTGCGGTACGCGGGCCTCTCACTGTTGTGGACAGGCTCCGGACGCGCAGGCTCAGCGGCCACGGCTCACGGGCCCAGCCGCTCCGCGGCATGTGGGATCTTCCCGGACTGGGGCACGAACCCGCGTCCCCTGCATCGGCAGGCGGACTCTCAACCACTGTGCCACCAGGGAAGCCCTCTTGTCTTCTTGATAATAGCCATTCTAACAGGTGTGAGGTGATATCTCATTGTGGATTTGATTTGCATTTTCCTAATGACTCGTAATGTTGAACACCTCTTCATGTATAGTTGGCCACTTGAATATTTTCTTTGGAAAAATATTTGTTCATGTCCTTTGTCCATTTTAAATCAGATTATTTAGCTTTTTTTTGCTATTGAGTTATATGAATTCCTTATATACTTTGGATGTTAACCTCTTACCAGATGTATGGTTTACAAATATCTTCTCCCATTCTGTAGGTTGCCTTTTCATTTTGTTGATGGTTTCCTTTGCTGTCCAGAAGCTTTTTAGTTTGATGCAGCTCCACTTGTTTCTTTTGCTTTTATTGCTTGTGCTTTTGGTGTCACATCCATAAAATCATTGCCAAGACCAAGGTCAAGGAGCTCTTTCCCTAAGTTTTATTCCAGGAGTTTTATGGTCTTACATTTAAGTTAATCCATTTTGAGTTAATTTTTGTGAATAATGTAAGATACGGGTGCAGTTTCATTCTTTTGCATGTAAACATCTAGTTTTCCCAGCATCATTAATTGAAGAGACTGTCTTTTCTCCATTGAATATTCTTGGTTCCTTTGTTAAATCTTAGTTGATCATATATGAGAGGGTTTATTTCTGGGCTCTCATTTCTCTTCCATTGGTACAAGCCATACTCAGCACACCCCTGTGTGAACTGGACAAGAAGTAATGAAGGATAAAATAAGTGTGGGTGGCCTGCTCCATCGTCAAGTTGTGACTAGCAGAAAAAGTGAGCAACAAACAAATCAAAAGAGCAGTTTTCCATGAGCTGACCCTTTGTACACAACAAATGACCAACTTAAAATAAAATATTGGAAAATAGCTGTTCCTAAGATGGGGACTGCTTTTATTTCTCAGCTATGCCTGACTCTTGGATTATTTCCAAATCCAAGTAAAATATCAATGACAGTAACAACAATGACAAAATAGAGAGTTTGAGGAGGATGCAGGACAAAGTGTATCCCACCTGTTGAGTCCATGGGCTCCACAACCAAGCAGACCTAGGATGCCATCTCCACTCCCACCCAAACAACTACCGGAATCCAAAGGACCCGGCCTTCCCAGCAACTGACCCTCAGTGACCCGGGCCCACACACTTAACTCCCATGGCCTATTTCCCATCAAAGGGATTTTCTTTTGTGAAACACATCAATACCACTAGATGAGCTTTGCTTAGGCCCCACTCTAGACAAATTAAAATTTCCCTATGATTCTAATCTGCCCCCAAGGTTAAGAATCACAGCTCTGGTTGGTGTACAACACAAACTGACTTCATCGCGAGGGATGAGTCATGCCTTTTGGTAAGTCCTCAAGGGGCATCACTGAAAAATCAAAGCTCACCTGTTAAGAAAATGCTTCTAGCAGCTGCATAGCACAGGGAGATCAGCTCAGTGCTTTGTGACCACCTAGAGGGGTGGGATAGGGAGGGTGGGAGGGAGGCTCAAAATGGAGGGGATATGGGGATATATGTAAACATATAGCTGATTCACTTTATTATATAGCAGAAACTAACACAACATTGTAAAGCAATTCTACTCCAATAAAGATAAAAAAGAAAAAAAGCAAATGCTTCTAGTGGCTTCAGTTGTCACTACAAGACCCTTGAGGAAATGGTTTTGAGGTTGATCCACATGCCTACGGCCACACTGGATCCTGAAGGGCCCAGAGGCATGGCCTAATGACAAGGAGCTGGCACTCCTATCCCAGTTCTGCAGTGACTAAGAATGCGCAGCTCCTATAAGGTGAATGGATGTCATCCAGGTTCTTATAGGACAGTGTGCAGAGAAGCTTGTTGCTCTTCTAAGACCTGGCTGGATGGAAATGCCCGTAAGTCCTGGCAGGTCTCAGGGATTCAGAGAGACCGTTTCCCCAGAGCTCAGGCAGCCAACTCACTCTCAGTCCACTCTTGCAAGGCTTGTGTTCACATTCATGCTTTAGCTGCCCCAACATTTCAGGATCTGGCATCCAAGTCCACCTGATCTTATCAATGATGCTTTTTCCTTAATGGATTTTGATCATGTTTACTCAGATTTTGCCTTTCTAGACCAAAGAGGCCCACAGCTTGCAGCCTGATCTCCTCAGCAGCTCCAGCATCACTTCTGTGGCCCTTCCACAGGTAGCCTAGTCTAGGTCACAGTTTTACAAGTATGTAGATGGGTAAACACTGTCCAGTCTTATTTTGTTGCTTATATACACGGAGACTGTTGGTTGGAAATAATAGAAAACCCAGCTAGGAGTGACTTAAACAAAAGAATATTTATTATCTCATGTACCAAGAATTCTGGAGGTAGACTGGTTCAGGATGGGTTCATTAAGCAGCTCAGATATTATCAGAGGCCCAAGTTCTTTCTACTTTCCATTCTGTCATAACCCTCCTGTTGCCTGTTGTTCTAAGGCTTGTTCCCTAATGTTACAAGTAGGTGCCCCAGTGCCCAGCTCCTTGGACAGACACACAACGTGAGCAGCAGAGGAAGAGCCTTCTCTTGTGGGTTTCCTTTTTTTATCACCTCTTATCATTCCTTTTGTCAGATCTTGCTCTGGAGCTTCCTAGAAAGTTCCCTTGATATCTCATAGGCCAGAATTTCATCATACCCCCACCCCTAAGTGATCACTGGCAAAGAGAATGTATTTATCATGAATGATTTAAACTCATATTTACCCTTCTGAGCTGCCTGCCTGAAGTACAATGCCATCTCACAACAAAGAAAATTGGGGTTAGCAGCAAAGGGGGAGACATGGTCGTAGGGCAAGCAACTAATCATTGCCTCACAATGGCTTGATCAGAGCAGTGCACTTAAGAATATAACTAACCTGCACATGAAAAGCTGCTCCTCATCGCTAACTATCAGAGAAATGCAAATCAAAACCACAATGAGGTACCACCTCACACCGGTCAGAATGGCCATCATCAAAAAGCCTACAAATAATAAACGCTGGAGAGGGTGTGGAAAAAAGGGAACCCTCCTACACTGTTGGTGAGAATGTAAACTGGTGCAACCACTATGGAGAACAGTATGGAGGTTCCTTCAAAACTAAAAATAGAGCTACCGTGTGATCTAGAAATCTCCCTCTTGGGCATATGTCTGGAAGATGAAAACTCTAATTTGAAAAGATACAGACACCCCAATGTTCGTAGAAGCACTATTCACTCTAACCTAGACATGGAAGCAACCTAAATGTCCATCAACAGATGAATGAAGATGTGGTATATATATATATATATATATATATAAATATATATATATATATATATATATATATATATATATATATATATATCTCCACACAATGGAATATTACTCAGCCATAAAAAGAATGAACTAATGCCATTTGCAGCCACATGGATGAACTTAGAGATTATCATACTAAGTGAAGTAAGTCGACAGAGAAAGGCAAATATTATATGATATTACTTATATGTGGAATCTGAAAAAATAATACAAATCAACTTATTTACAAAACAGAAACAGACTCACAGAGAAAACAAACTTATGGTTACCAAAGGGGAAAGAGGAAAGGGAGGGGGAGGGACAAATTAGGAATTTGGCATTAGCAGATACACACCTTTTCTAATATTCTAGCTGCTTGTGTCTGCTGTAAATTATCTATTTCTTTGGCTGACCTTCTAGGCCAGGAGTCAGAGAACTACACTTACAGGGCAAATCTGGTCCACTGCCTGTTTTTGTATGGCTCTTGAGCTAAGTAAGGATTATTATAT
>NW_006796565.1:332190-354461 GCF_000442215.2 Lipotes vexillifer | reverse complement strand
GTGGCCTCTCCCGTTGCGGAGCACAGGCTCCGGACGCGCAGGCTCAGCGGCCATGGCTCACGGGTCCAGCCACTCCATGGCATGTGGGATCCTCCTGGACCAGGGCATGAACCCACGTCCCCTGCATCGGCAGGCGGACTCTCAACCACTGCGCCACCAGGGAAGCCCAGGATTTTATATTTTTAAATTGTAGAGAAAAAAAAAAAGAATAGTAATATTTCAAGGCAGGGGAAAATAAACAAAATTCAAATTTCACTGTTTATAAAGTTTTATTGATGTACTGCCTTGCCCACTCATTTACATATTGTCCCTGGCTGCTGGTGGGCTACAAGGGCAGAGCTAAGCAGTTGTGACAGAGACTGCATGGCTTGCAGTGCCTAAAATATTAACTATCTGGCCCTTTACAGAAAAAGTTTGCTGATTCCTGTTTGAGAATATCAGCTCAGGTTTTAGCCATGCTCATTCAACTGTTCAGATGGTCCACTGAATTTTTCGATAATAGTATTTTTAATTTCTAAGAACTTTATTTCTCTGGTATGCTATTATCAGATGGATCAGCTATTTTGTTATGGGCTTAATATTCATTTTTGTTTTAAGTAAGCTTTTCATACAAGTACAAAATAGAACACAAAGTGTAAAACTCAGTAAATTTTCACAAAGTGAATATATCCATTTAACCAACTAAAAGGTAAAGAAAAATAAAATTGGGAGCACCCAAAAGCCCCCTCTGGACTCCCATATAGACTTCCCACCAAAAGGTAACTACTCTTCTGATTTCTAACTAGGTTTTGAACTTTATATATATAGAACCATTCACTATGTATCTTTTTATGTCTGGTTCCTTTCACTCAATATTATGTTGGTGAAATCCATGTTGCGTGCATAGCAATCAATTGTTCATTTGCATTGCTAAATATTATTGCATTATATGGCTATATCACAACTTATTTAACAATTCTGCCAAAGCTGTTTCCAATTTGGGGCTATTAAAAATAGCACTGCTGGGTATAAAGAACTTGTGGTTGCCAAGGGGGAGGGGGAGGGGGAGAGGGATGGATCGGGAGTTTGGGATTAGCAGATGCAAACTATTATATATAGAATGGATAAACAACAAGGTCCTACTGTATAGCACAGGGAACTATGTTCAGTATCCTGTAATAAACCATAATGGAAAAGAATATTTTAAAAGTATATATATATATAAAACTGAATCACTTTGTTGTACAGCAGAAATTACCACAACATTGTAAATCAACTATACTTCAATAAAGTAAATAAAAAATAAAAATAGCAGTGCTATAAATATTCTTGCACATGTTTTAGGGAACATGTTGGGTACATTACCGTTAAGCAGGAATAGGTTGCTGAGTCATAGAATGTTCAGCCACAGCTGATACTATCACATTCCCACCAGCAGTGTATGAGAGTTCCACACCCTCACCAGCACTTGGTAGTACTCGTCTTTTAAATTTATGTCATTCTAGTGGATATGTGTTAGTATTCATGTGGTTTTAATCTGCATATCCCTCATGACTAATGTGTTTGGAAAATTACCCTATGTTTATGGGCCATGTGGGTAGCTCCTTTTTGTGAAGTGTCTGCTCAAGTCTCCTGCCCAGTTTTCTTTTCAATTGTGTCTTTTTCTTATTGGTTCATAGGAATTCTTTATATATTTTGGAAATGACTCCCTTGTCACCTCCTCACAGGTTGCCTTTTTTATCCTCTTAATGGTCGTTTTTTTTGTTTTTGACCAGAAGTTCTTAATTTTTGGCGGTCTAACTTAATTTTTAAATTAAAAATTTTTTTCCTTCAAGGTTAGTGCTCAATGTTATGCTTAAGAAATCTCTGCCTACTGTATGGCCATGAAGATATTTTCCTATTTTTTTCTAAAAGCGTTTTTGCCTGCCTTTTCACAAGTTGATCTTCAATTAACTTGAAGTTGATTTTGCTAATGATGTGAGGTGGTGGTTATGATTCATTTTCCCCACATGGATATCCAGTTGACTCAGCTTCATCCATTGAAAGGATCATCTTCTTCTGTTACACGGATGTGTCTCCTCTGTCGTAAGTATAGTGATTGTACACGTGTGTGTCTCTTTCTGGATCCTGTGTTCTGCTCCACGGCTCTATCTGCCAATACCACGCTGCCGTCAGTGCCGCGGCCGTCAGTGCTGCAGCCTGGCAATAAACCCTGACACCTGGGAGTGCCGTCTTCTGCCTTTGCTATTCTTCAGGATTGTCTTGGTTATACTTGACTCTTATCATTTCCTCATAAATTTTAGAATCAACTTGTCAGTTTGTATACACATTTAAAACATTTTCTGAATTTTTACTGGGATTGCATTGAGTCTATAACTCAATTTGGGAAGATTTTATATCTTTATAATATTGACTCTTCAAATTCATGAATGTGGTCTTCCTCCCTCTCCCTTCCTTTAAGTCTTCTTTCATTTCCACTGATACTGTTTGCCTTTTGTTGTATGCAGATTTTGTAACACCTTTTTGTTAAACTTATTCTTGGATATTCTGTTTTCTGATGCTGTAATAAATGATATCACTTTTGAATTTAATTTACTATGTGTTTGTTACTGTTACCACTGATTCCTGTATCTTGACCTTATATCCAGTGACCTTAAATTCACTTAGTTTTATCATCTTTTACATTTCTAAGATTTGAACACGTCTATGAATAACGGCAGTTTTATATTTTCTTTCTCTATCCTTAAACTTTTTTCCTTGCCTTATTGCACTGGTGAAGACTTCTAGTACAATGATGAAAAAAAGTATATACATATAGCTGATTCACTTTGTTGTACAGCAGAAACTAATACATTGTAAAGCAATTATACTCCAATAAAGATATAAAAAAATAATTATCAAAAGTAATACTGGGCAATCTTGTCTCATTCCTAGTCTCAAGGGGGGAAAGATTTCAATATTTCACCGTTAAATTATGATGTTTGGTCTAGTTCTTTTGGGGGGTACTCTTTCTCAGTTTAAAGAAGTTTCCTACTATTATTTTTGTTATGAATGGATATTGAATTTTATTAAATGCTTTTTCTGAATCTATTGAGATGATTATATAAGTTGATAATGTGGCACATTATTTTGATTGAATTTAGAATGTTAAACAACTTTGCATTCTTAGAATAAATGCTACTTAATAATGATGTATTATCCTTTTAGTCTATCATTGAATTTGATATAGTTGGATTAATAGCTACCATTAAACATTAATGATTTCTAACAGTTTCCATTTCTTGCCCTTATTCTCTGTTCCTATTTTTTTGTGACTTTTAACCTTTGTTTTTCCCTCAGCATTCAAGCATTTTATTTAAAAATTTTTTAAAATTTTTTTCTAAAATTTTTAAAGGTTACTTTCCATTTAGTTATTACAAAATATTGGCTCTATTCCCTGTGTTGTACAATACATCCTGGAGCCTATCTTACACCCAATATTATGTGCTTACTACTCCTCCACCCTATGTTGCCCCTCCTCCCTACTGGTAACCACTAGTTTGTTCTCTATGTCCATGAGTCCTGCTTCTTTCTTCATATATTCAAAAACTGTTGTCTTTTTTAGATTCCACATATAAGTGATATCACACAGAATTTATCTATGTCTGACTTATTTCACTTAGCATAATTCCCGTTAAGTCCATCTATGTTGTTGGAAATGGCAAAATTTCTTTATTTTTTATGGCTGAGTAGTGTTCCATTTTATATATATATATATATATATATATATATATATATATATATATATATTCTTTGTTCCTGTTTGTCTTCCACTCTTGCTCTGCCTTTTGTTGTTTTAATTGAGCATTTTAATAAATTTCCATTTTTTTCTGCTTTATTAGTATATCAGTTATACTTTTTTTCCCCCACATTTTTTAGTGGTTGCCCTAGAGTTTGCAGTATATACTTACACATAATCCAATCCACTTTCAAATAACACTGTATTGCTTCACAGGTTGTGCGAGTACCTTATAATAACAAAATAACCCTCATTTCTCTTTCCTAGCCCTTGTATCGCTGCTGTCATTCATTTCACTTGTATGTAAACATACATTATGTATATGATTATACATACATATGATACCTACATTAAGCATACATAATTGAATACATTGTGCTATTATTTTGAACAAACTGTTATTTGCTGGATCAATTAAGAATAAGAAAAATAAAAGTTTTTATTTAACCTTCATTTATTCCTTCTTTGCTGCTCTTCCTTTCCTTATGTAGATCCAAGTTTCCGACCTATATACTTTTTCTTCTCTCTAAAGAAATACTTTTAACAGTTTTTGCAAGGCAGGACTACTGTAACAAATTCCCTTGACTTTTGTTTGTCTGAAGTCTTTATTTCTTCTTCACATTTGAGGGATAATATCACAGGGCACAGAATTTTACCTGGGTTGGCCAAAAAGTTTGGTCGTTTTTTCCCATAAGATGGCTCTAGTAGCACTTAGTTGTCTTTAGCTTAATTCGAAACAATTTTGTTACACTGTATTGTGACAGCTGTCATATCAGCATGTATTTTTAAAAACTTATTAAAATTGGTGAATTTTTGTGTAGCCATTTTAATATTGAAGATGGAAGAAAAAAGCAAAATTTTTGGCATAGTATGCTTTATTATTACAAGAAAGGTAAAAACACAACTGAAACGCAAAAAAATCTTTGTGCAGTGTATGGAGAAGGTGCTGTGGCTGATCGAATGCGTCAAAAGTGGTTTGCGAAGTTTCGTGCTGGATATTTCTTGCTGCACAATACTCCACGGTTGGGTAGAACAGTTGAAGTTGACAGCGATCAAATCGAGACATTAACTGAGAACAATCAACGTTATACCACACGGGAGACAGCCGACATACTCAAAATATCCAAATAAAGCATTGAAAATCATTTACACAAGCTTGGTTATGTTAATTGCTTTGATGTTTGGGTTCCACATAAGTTAAGCATAAAAAACTTCTTGACCATATTTCTGCATGTGATTCGCTACTTAAACGTAACAAAAACATTCCGTTTTTAAAACAAATTGTGACGGACGATGAAAAGTGGATACTGTACAGTAATGTGGAATGGAAGAGATCATGGGGCAAGAGAAAGGAACCACACCAACCACACCAAACACTGGTCTTCATCCAAAGAAGGTGATGTTGTGTATATGGTGGGATTGGAAGGGAGTCCTCTATTATGAGCTCCTTCCAGAAAAACCAAACAATTAATTCCAACAGGTAATGTTCCCTAAAAGCAGCACTTGACGAAAAGCTTCTAGAATTAGCCAACAGAAAATGCATAATCTTCCATCAGGATAATGCAAGACTGCACGTTTCTTTGATGGCCAGGCAAAAACTTTTATAGCTTGCCTGGGAAGTTCGATTCTTCTGCTGTACTCACCAGACATTGCACCTTTGGATTTCCATTTACTTTGGTCTTTACAAAATTCTTTTCATGGAAAAAATTTCAATTCCCTGGAAGACTGTAAAAGGCACCTGGAACAGTTCTTTGCTCAAAAAGATAAAAACTTATGGGAAGATGGAATTATGAAGTTGCCTGAAAAATGGCAGAAGGTAGTGGAACAAAAGGGTGAATATGTTGTTCAATAAAGTTCTTGGTGAAAATAAAAAATGTGTCTTTTATTTTTACTTAAAAACTGAAGGAACTTTTTGGCCAACCCAAATAATTTGGTGGTCTTTTTCTCTCAAGACTTTAAATATTTTACTCCACTCTCTTCTTGCTTGCATGGTTTCTGAGGAGAAGTTGGATGTAATTCTTATCTTTGTGTCTCTACAGGTAAGGTTTCTCCCCCCACCCCGCCTCTGGTTTCTTGCAGGATGTTTTCTTTATATTGGCTTTTCTGTAGTGTGAAGATGAGATGATTAAGTGTAGGTTTTGGGGCATTTACCCTGCTTCGTGTTCCCTAAGCTTCTTGGATGTGTGGTTTAGGGCCTGATATTTATTTGGGGGAAATTCACAGTCATTATTGTTTCAAACATTTCTTCTGTTCCTGCCTTTCTTCTCCTTCTGGTGTTCCCATTACACATATGTGACACCTTTTGTAGCTGTCCAGCTGTTGTTGATACTGTCTTCTCTTTGCTTTTCAGTTCTGAGGATTCTACTGATATATCTTCTGGCTCAGAGATTCTTTCCTCCACTGTGTCCAGTCTACAAATAAGCTCATCTAAGGCATTCTTCACTTCTGTTACAGTGGTTTTAATCTGTAGCATTTCTTTTTGGTTCTTTCTTAGGATTTCCATCTCTCTGCTTACATTGCCCATCTGTTCTTGCATGCCCTCTACTTTATGCATTAGAACCCTTAGCATATTAATCAGTGTAGCTTTAAATTCCCAGTGTGATAATTCCAACATCCCTGCCATGTCCTGTTCTGATGTTTGCTCTCTCTCTTCAAATTGTGTTTTTTGCCTTTTAGTATGCCTTATACTTTTTAATTGGACATGATGTACTGGGTAAAAGGAATTGCTGTAAATAGGCCTTTAGTAATATGGTGGTGAGGTGGGGGGACGGGATGTGTTCCATTGTCCTATGATTAGGTCTCAGGTTCTAGCAAGCCTGTGCCACTGTGCTGTGTGCTTCTCAGTTTTTTCCTCCTCCCTTAGGTGGGACAGGATGGCTGGAGTGGAGTGGGAATTTCGCTTCCCCAATTCAGTTAGGCTCTGATGAAACCCCAGCAGGTTAAGCTCCTGTTAACCAGTTTTCCCTGAGGACAGGGATGGACAGAGTGCTCTGGTATTTGTCAACGCGGTTCCTTTTTCCCTTCCTCTGCTGGAATCCTGAGGGGATTTTTTTTTTCCCTCTGATATTTACTTTGGGAATGTGGTAGAGCTCCTGGAAGTAAATCTGACAATATTTTGGGACTGGGTACCCCTGGTGTTTTCAACTTCAGACTTGTCCACATGGAGCCTCCAGCAATTTGTCAATTATGGTTCAGGTTTTCCTACCCCAGCACTGGTTCCCTCCATGGTTTCTGCTCTGAGTCTCTGCTCTGGTAAGTTATGACCCACTGTACTTACCTGTCTGTGTCTCCAATCTTGGGGGCAGAGGTTTGCCCTGGGTTCTCCCCTCTCTTATGGATCCCAGGAGAGTTGTTGTGTTTTCATTCTATTCAGCTTTTTACTTGTTGTTGGGATGGAGTGGCCACTTCCAAGCTCTTGATGTGCAGAACCAGAAGCTGGAATTTATCATTGAATTTGATTTACTCATACTTGTTTAGGTCTTTTGCACCTATGCTCATGAAGGATATTGGCCTGTGATTTTCCTTCCTAGCTAACTGTAGATTCTAGAATGGCTTGCTTTACATCAGTGGTTCTTACTGGAAGAGAGACTTGCCAGTTTATAAACCTCATCTATTACAGTCTGGAAAGAACTGTTGTGGAGAGCACCTACACATTTTGCCAGGCCAGTTGGTATGTGTGTTTGAGCCCATCCAAGGGTTTTGTATTTCAGTAAATTGTATCACCATCCATTGGTGGGTCAGACCGCAAACAGTATTCGTCACTGGTTCCTCTCTTTACCCCAAACGTGGCATCCAACATACAGCAATTCCTGTTGGTGGCACCTCCACACATATTCAAAATTCAAAGTACTTCTCACATCTTCACTGTCTTAGCCACTGTCTTCCTTTGCCTGGACCACTGTAACTGTCTCTTAACTCATCTCCCTGCCTCACTCTTGCCTTCTTCCCCCACAAATCATCCTTCAGTCAGAAACCAGAGAGATCTTTCTAAAAATCTATATCTAATCATGTCACTTCTCTGTTTTTACCCATCCAATGGGTTTCCATTGCAACTAGGATACAGTGCAACCTTCTTACGGGGTTTCAGATAGGATGCAGCCCTTGTCTACCTTGCACATCTCATTTCCTCCTCCTTTTTCTCTTGTTACTGGGATCCAACCTCCTAAGTATTCCATCAAATTACCAGGTGTTATTCTCTTTACAGCCCTTATCTCTATACAACCATATTTGTGTCGTGGTCATTTTCTGCCTGCCTTACCCCACTCCCTAAGAGCTGGACATTCACTGACTGCCCAGTACTTAGGACAGTGCCTGATCCTGGAGGGTGCTGGAGACGGGTCTGTTGACAACCTGCTTTGTGTAACCGTCAGTCTAGTTCCACCTGCAGTTTATCTTTCAGAGTTTCTTTAAACTCTCTGCTTGGCTGCAGACTCCCTTTCTTGTTTTTCAAGACTGCTTTTTAAAATCTTTAAAAAAAAACAACCTCTTTTTCACTTCAATGGAACCTTGCAAGGTAAGAGAGTCAGGTGCATGTACTTAGCCTGACCATGATTTTGGTAGTATCAGCCCTCACAATTATTTGGTTTTCTCTGGCACTATTTAATGTATTCATCCATTTCACTAGTTATCGACTGCTTGCTGTGAACCAGGTACTGTGCTGGGCACTGGGGAAATACCAGTGAACAAAACAGACAGATTCCTGTCCTTGTAGCTGGGAAGACCAGCAATAAATAATTAACATAACAAGAGAAAAATTATATAGTATGTCAGGAGGTGACAAGTCATATGGAAAAAAGAATTAGAGCAGGCTGAGGGGGGGGTCCGAGGTAGTGGGTGTGGAGGTGGGGGCAGGTTGCAATATTTGGTAGGGGTGCCAGGCGAAGTGAAAAGGTGAAATTTGAGCAAAGACTTGAAGGAGGAGAGAGTTCACCAAGTAGGCATCTGGGAGAAGAGTGTCCAGGCAGAAGGAATACTAGGCTCTAAGGTGGGAGCCTGCCTGGAGTGTTTGAGGGACAGCAAGGGGGCTGATGTGACTGGCACAGAGTGAGTGAAGGGGAGAGATATAACAGAAGAGGTTAAAGAGGGACAGGCAGCCAGAATAGTTAAGGTTGTCGCTATAGACTGAATGTGTGTGTCCCCCCGCCCCAAATTCATATGTTGAGATCCTGAACCCTAATGTGATGATATTTGAAAGTGGACCCTTTAGGAGGTGACTAGGTCATGAGGGTGGAGCCCTCATGAACGGGATTAGCACACTTATAAGAGAGACCCTAGAGAGCTGCTGCACCCCTTTCACCATGTGAGGACAGAGTGAGAAGACGACCATCTAGGAACCAGGAAGTGGGCCATCACAGAATCTGCTAGCACCTTGATCTTGGACTTCCAAGCCTCCAGAAATGTAAGAGATAAATTTCTGTTGTTTATAAGCCACCAAGTGTATGATATTCTATTATAGCAGCCGGAATGAACTAAGACAGCTGTAGTTGCCATTGTAAGGGCTTCAGCTTTTACTCTGAGTAAGATGGTGGCCATTGGAGGGTTTTGAGCAGATGACTGTTACGATCTGACTTATATTTTGAGAGGGTTTCTCTGGTGCTGTGTTGGGAGTAGGCTCTGGGAGGGCAAAGATGAAAACAGCAGAAGATCCATTTGGAAGTTAGTGCAGTGTTCCCCACCTGCCATTTTAACAGGGCAATGACAATGGAGATGGTAAGATGCGATCAGATTCTGGAAATGTATATTTCTAATATTTTCCTATATGTTATTACAAACTTTTTTAAAACGATTAATTCATTTGTTTATTTATTATTGGCTGCGTTGGGTCTTCGTTGCTGTGCGCAGGCTTTCTCTAGTTGCAGTGAGTGGGGGCTACTGTTCATTGTGGTGCGTGGGCTTCTTACTGCGGTGGCTTCTCTTGTTGCGGAGCACAGGCTCTAGGCACACAGGCTTCAGTAGTTGTGATGCGCAGGCTCAGCAGTTGTGGCTCATGGGCTCTAGAGCACAGTCTCAGTAGTTGTGGCTCACGGGCTTAGTTGCTCCACGGCATGTGGGATCTTCCCAGACCAGGGCTCGAACCCATGTCCCCTGCATTGGCAGGCAGATTCTTAACCACTGTGCCACCAAGGAAGTCCCGAAACATTTTTATAAATACAGAAAAAAAGTAGTCTTTTAAAAATTGTCTTTTCTCTTGAAAAATGGGTCACATTTTCCTGTTTCTTTGTATGTTGAGTAATTTTGGATCGTGCGTATTGTGAATGTTATGTTGTAGATACCCTGGGTTCCATTATATTCCTTTGAAAAGTGCTCATTTTTATAAGCAGGCACTTAACCTGGTTGGATTCCCAGTGTGAACTGTCTGCCCTGAGGTGTGTAGCTGCTTAAATATGAGTTCAGTTCTTTTTGCATCAGCTGGGCCTCTAGAATCTGCCTTTTCATATGTGATTTGGCATCAGCCAGAGATGTGGATTAAGTTTACACCCAGAATTTGGGGCTTCATCTTTATTGTTCTCCCTTTTCCAACATTTTCCCCCTCATTTTCTAACAGATATGGTTTTTTGAACTCTCTCTCCTTGTTCTTCAAATGAGAAAGACTAGAGGCTTTCTACTGGACTTTTAACTGCTCCACGGGCTGTACATTTGAGCCTTCGCTAGGATAACACCCATCAAAAGTGGGAAACTCATCCAGGGTCCTTCACTTCTTCCAGGTGTTCACTACCCTCCAGAATCTGTCTGCTCTGGGTTGCTCTCCAGTGCCTTTGGGTAATTATATTTTTATATTTTATTATCTGAACAAGTCTATTTGATTGGAACTTCTCAGTAATAACCATAATTGGATATATTTTGAAGTCAGAATTTGGGGCTTGAGAGAAATTTGGTTTTCCTCCAAGGAGTTTTAACTAGAAATATGTAAAGATAGAGTCAGTACCAATTGAGTTGGGTAAGACTGGGGATGATGCAGATTTGGGAGGGAAGATCAGAAGTTCAGTTTTGGACATGCTGAGTTTGAGATGTCTGCTGAGTAGGCCATTGGACAGGTAAGCTCTGAGTTGAGGAGCTATTGCTCGACTAGAAACATGCATATTTTAACAGCATATAACTTTTATTTAAAGTCATGGGACTGGGTGAGATAATTGAGAGAGTGAGTGTGGACACAGAGGAGACCAAGGACTGAGCTTTGGGCACTCCAACATTAAGTGGGGAAAAGAACCAGCAAAAGACTAAGAAGAAGCAATCAGTACGGGAGGGAAACTAAGAGTGGTATCCTGAAAGCCATACAAGGAAAATGTATCACAGAGGAGGAAATGCTTCTAATAGGTCAAGTAAATGGAAACTGAGAACTGGTTTAGCAGCATGGTGGTCATTGGTGGTCCTGATAAGAGCCTTTTTGATGGACTTCTGGTGGTGAACATCTGACTACAGTGGGTTTAAGAGAGAACTGGAGAGCAGGACTGGGAGTATGAAAGGGTTTACTTAGAAGGGGTTTGTCAGGAGGTGTGGGGTAAGCATAAGGATGAGGGTATTATCAGGGTGGTGCTTAGAAGCACATGATGCCTAGAATTGTTAGGGTAAAAGGGAAACCAGAAAGAGAATCACAATAAAAGCTCAGCTGCCCCCCAAATTCTCAAAATGTGGAAGAAACTAGGAGATGGGATGAAGGAGTGAGAAGGCCAGGAGGAATTAAGGCGATAGTGGTCAGAGAGTGGTGCCCTGACATTTAGTATTTCCACACTGGAGCAGTTCAGTGTGATGAACAGGTCCGGAACGTAGCCATCAGAGTGGATGGCAAAGGTGGATGGAGGTCCATGGAGCTAAGGTAGTTGAGGAGTCATAAGGCCTGAGATGGATGGGGCGTGCATGCAGATGATGAAGTCATCCACATGTTGGAAAGGTCTGGGGTGGGGGGAAAGACTGGCTCACTGGACCCAGTTGTCAGCGCGGGATGAATGAGGGGAAGTAAGTAGGAGATGAGAAGATGACAGTGAGGAGACGTGGTTGAGGCAGGTACAGCCGGATGGTAAGAGCCCAGCAAGCACGGGGGTTACATGATGGTAAAGGAATGATGGTTTTGAAGTTTTACCCCCACCATCCTTGCCCCTGTGGTGATGGCACATAGAGAATGAACATTCCCAAGAGATCAGGGCTTTGAGGAGAGCAAGGCTTAGGCTTAATTACTCTTATAAACACTAGGGGGATTATTTTTGCTCCATCATTCAAGCCTTCAATAAAAATAGTCAATACCAAATACTTTTCAGTCCCAGAGCTGTTGCTGCTTGACATTCTGTGCTCATGATGTTTCTGCAAATTGACTCTTCAGTATTTTGTTTTACTTAACTTGTCAGGGTTAGTGGTAAGCCAATGAACAAATATTTTCTCTCCCCAGAGTCTTCTCCAACTTTGAAATATTGTTACTTCCCACCTCCTCCCCTGCCCCATCTCCCCTGGGGCTCAGCTGCCTTCGGTCCTTAGCCCTTCTGAGCATTCAGGTCTCAGCTGAGTGCAGTTGCCCTGGACAATCCCCCCAACCTCCTCCCTAATCTGTTCTTTATTTCAACACCCTCTGCTTTTCTTTCATAGAACTTACTCCAATTTGTAATCAATTTATTTATAGGTTTCATTTAAAAATAATCTGTCTCTCTGATTAGAACATCATTTCACTAGAAGCAGCATCACCTGTCTTGTTCACCACCCATATTTCTGGTATCAGCCATAGTGCTTGGCACACAGCAGGCATCTAACTTGTTGGACAGGTAATAGTGTCTCCATTTTATAAATGACAACAATGAAACATGGAGAAAGTGATGAAGCCTGGATTCCAGCCCACGTCACCCAACGTTCCTATTTCCATAATCCCTCCTGGAATTAGGGAACGGCTTATTCTCTAATTCATCATGGTGGGTTAAAATGGCCACAAATTCTTTATCACATTGAGAGGTGGTGCATATGTCCCATTCCTCTGATCCAGGCTGGTCCTGAATTGACGACAAGGATGCTGCAGAAGGGAAGCTGCACCAGTGCCAGGCTCGGCCTCCCAGGGGAATGGCGACTCTGCACCCCTCCCTCTTGGAACACTTACTCTTGGGGTGCCTGAACTGCCAGGTGAGACTACCTTTCTGGAGAGACCACATGGCAATACCATGTGGGGAGGGAGAGTGGCCCAGCTGACCCAGCTTCTCAGTAGAACCCCTCCAGATGACTCCAGCCCCAGCTGCCAATCGGCTGCAACTTCATGTGCTCGCAGGTGAGAGCAGCAGAAGAAACTTCCCGCTGAGCCTGTTACCCCACAGCACCACGGGAGATAAAATGGTTGTTGTTTTAGACAGGGCGGTGACTGGGGTAAGGCAAGAAGGCACCCAGGGCACAGGTATAAGGAGGAAGGAGGTGCCCACCCTGTACCTGGTGGACCTTGAGAACGAGTATCTCCTTAAACCCAGTGCCCTAGGGGCCTTGCTTAGTCCTGGACTCTAGTTTTCAGCCATTCAGTTTGGGTGGTTTTAACCCAGCACTAGAGAATTAAAACACTGTGGTACCTAGCACAGAGCAGGTGCTCAGGGACACACAGGAATGGAATCAAGTAAGGTACAAATCACAACTTCCAAATAAGGTAATTTCCATAGGAATCTCTGGCCCTGAAATATTTTGTATCGAACTTTCTTTGACACATCATTCTTATATATTTCCCTGCCATTCTAAACTCTGTCATTTTCTTCACTTCAGCAAACATTTCTGTGCATCTACTTTGGGGTCAGCACTGTCCAAGGTGCTCGGGGAAGGGTGGGGAGAGGGCAGGGGAGACAAATGAACAAGACGTGGTTCCTGCCTCCCAGGAGCTGAGCACAGAGCAAGGCAGCCTTCTGTGGACGGCTGAGGTAGCAGAGTAGGTTCCTATAATCCCGTGGATCATACATCTTGTCCGTAATGTAACTGTAAATACGTCAGTCATACTTTTCCATTTTTATGTTGACATAACCATGCTTTTCTTGTTGGAATGTCTAACGGAGGTTTGGCCCCCAAGGGCTGACTGGGCACCTGGCTGGCTGCCCCTTCCCGTCCTTGGGTCTGGGGGGTCGTGTCAGTGTTGTTTCTCTTTCTTCCAGCCTCTTCTCCCCCAGGCAGGGATGCAAACTCTCTGTCTCAGGGGCCAAGCAGGAGATGCAAATAAAGGTCAAGTGGAGGGCAGGCCCGTGGCCAAGCGAGGCCCTCGTTCCCTCTGAAGGAAGGCAGGACTCAGCAGATCCTGCCTGTGGAAAACACAGGCTCAGTGTTCTACACGGCCAGATCTTAATAAGAGATGGACCTCTGGATTTTTCCTTGAAATTGGCAAAAGAATGGTGATAGATGAAATAAAACTTGTCTGTGGTCCCCACTGGACAGGGGTCAGGGATGGTGGACATCTGGCCTCTAGCTCTCTCAAGCCACTGGCTGTGTAACGTTGGCCAAGTCATGTCCCTTCTTGGGTCTCATTTTCTTCATCTGGAGAGTCATGAGTCTGGAAGTTTCCATCTCCAAAGAGTGATTTAGCTTCAGGATTTGGGGCCCCCAGTACATGGTCTAACATATACTCTACTAGGTGGTCAATAAATTGATGTTGAATTAATCAAAGAATGAATTATTCATCTGGCCTTTTTGCAAAGATAATCAACCTCAGAATAAAGTCTTAGACAAGTTCCTCCTTTTTCTTAAAGAATTCTCCATTGTTTTCTAAAAACTTCCTTTGATGCCGTTTGCCACCCCCCTAGTTTTCAGTTTCTTTTTTCCATGAAACCTTAGCTTTCGGAAAAGCAGACCCCCAGACCCCTCTGCAAATCTCTGGTAGTGCCGGATGGCATGGTCGTCCACCCTTTGGCAGAGCTTCTGGGGTGGTCCTGATGTGCTCCCACGGTCCAGGGCCACTGATGGGAAGACCACACCCCTTCCATATCAGATGGGTGTGAGCTTCTGAGAACTAGACTCCCCTGAAGAAACAGCCCAGGGCCAAGAAGGACGCCAGGCCTGTGGAGATGCCCTTAGTGGCTCAGCAGCCAGTAGGGAAATCGCTGGTGGGGTTCACCCGTGGCTGTGGAAGGACAGGTGGCTTCCCCAAGCATCTCCAGTCCAGGTGATGGCATGGCAGCTGCACCTTCTCCTTATGGAAACCCCTACCTGTGCAAATGAAGTCAGCCCTAACAGAACAGGATCACAAAGATGCTGCAGATTAAGATGGGGTTTTCCAGTACACATGGAATCACAGAAATTTTAAACTGAAGGGACTTTAGGAAAGAGGACAACTGGAAAAAGAGACTGACTATGTGTCACCCACTCTTCTAAGAGCTCTATTTCACTCAATCCTCAGATTAGATGAGGCATTACTGTACCACTTTACCAGTGAGAGATGGAAGGCAGGTGAGGAAGGTAATTTCCCCAAGATCACGTCATGTGGCAGCTGCAGAACCAGGACTGAAACTCAGAATTGTCTGGTTCCAAAGTCCTCATTCCTCCAGAGAAATCTAGAGCCAATTTACCAGCTTCGTCTCCTTCACTTGATAGGTGAATAAATGCGAGCTCAATGGCTTTGCCAAGGTCAAGACTGAGTGTGAGAGTAGCTGGGGCTGCTCATGCCCCATGTGTTTTCCATGTCAGGTGTGGCCAACCGGAGTCCTTTGGCAAAGCATCCAACTCTGGGTGACGCCAGGCTGGTGGAGTCAGGTCCCCAAGCACCAGGGATAGAAACCCTTGTGCCACTGCCCCCTTCTTCATGGCACCCTCAACCCCGACTCATTTTGGATCAGGCCAAGCCAGTGACCTTCCAAAAGAAGCTACTGGAATGGGCACCAAAGGCCACCCTGAACACAGCTTGGGACAAAGAGCTCGTGGGCAGCGGCCCACAGAACCGCTTCTCCTCTCCCCTCCCCTTGGAGCCGGCAGGCCTGTGGTCCAGGGCTTGCCAGGGAAGCAGCGGTGACCCTGCTCTTCTTTGCTGACCTTTCCCCCTCCACCATCCACCTTGACCTGTGAGTTTCTGTGAGCTTCACAGCCGTCCTCAGATTCGTTCCAGCCTGGAAAGTTCTCCTGCCGCTAAGCCACCTGTCAGCCGGCACCTCCTACACCAGATGGCCGTCCCCTCCCGCCCCCTGTGCAGTCCAGCCAAGCCCAGGCCCGGCATGGACAAAAGAGGTCCCGAGTGCCTGCGACCAAGGTCTAAGTGTCCATCTGGACGCAGGTATCACAGAGCTGCGGCGCTGCCACAGAAAAGACTTTGGCAGGAGGGAGGTTCCCCGGCTTCTGGCCCTTGATCCCTTGTCAGTCTTGCTTCAAAATCAGACACTGTGTTCAGACGCCCAGCTTCTCGGGCAGGTAGGCAGCCCGCCTGGAGAAAGCCTTCTAAACGCCTCCTCAGGTGGGGTGGGTCTGCTTTAGCAACCACTGAGGGCAAACCATCCCCTTCCTTTGCCAGAGAGAAGCCTGACCACAGATGGCTCCCCGCTCTGCCTGTGCAGGGCCTTGAGGTCTGGTGTCCCAAGGTCATGGCCAGCAACCCCTTCCTGCCCCACTCCCCGGCAGTTCCCCACCCCCGCTCCTGGGAGCGCCTTGAACTTTTTTCAGTGCCATCCCTCCCAAAGGCTTCCTTTTAGCTCTCCAACTTGACCTCATACTGTGAGTCAGTCAGATGGAAACAGGAGGCAATGTCACTGTATCAAATTGTTTACAAAACAGAAAACTGTAGAGGGAGCTGTGCTTTGCTTTCCACACTGAGAAAACGAAGGGATCCACTTCTTTTCAATTCTCCCCTTTCTCTACGTGAGCATAAGAAGGCTGTTGAAATGGCCTTGTGAAAAGCTTGTTTTTGCTTTCAGCCAGACCCTCTCCCTTCAAATCCCACTGGTAGGTAATATATTCTGAATTAAAAAAGAAAAAAATCCCACTTCATTCTGAGTTTCCAAACGAGCATAACCCACTTCTTATTCTAAACAAGTGAACAAACATTAGTCTTCAGGGCCAAGATGTCAGTGTTAAAAAAACAACAAACCATAAGTCCAGGTCTTTACTACAAGCATTAGTTGATAACTGCAGAGTATCCATGCTTTTTCCTTACATCTTTTATTTCTTCTCGAGCAGTAGCTTCAGGAAGCATCTTCGTTTTCATTCCAGTGTGGCCTACGTTGGAATCAACTTTTCAAAATGGCACCAGAAATATCTTATCAGTTTCCACAGTAACTGGTAAAATGGAACCCATAAGAATGATCATTTTCTTTTATGAGAGACATGTTGGACCAGGGCAATCTTATTTATATTAAGCCTGTCTGGGATGGTGGGTGGATTTGGCATAAGTGAATTAAATGTTGAACTCGCAGTTCTACTGGACTTCAGACAAACACCCATGTCGATTGAACACTGATTTGCTGGCACTCCTCAAATCATTGTTCTGCTATCTCAGCATCCCAACTCTTGCGATCTTTTCCATTTGCTTCTTTATGGATGGGCAAGTCACCTGACAGTAGCCGCCTGGACAAAGCTGGCGTTGCAGTTTTGCCACACTCGCTCGGCCGTCACCTGACGCCTGCCATCACTTGCCAGCCTCATTTACACATTGCCAATTCTAGGGGGAGAATCAGATCTAATTTGAGCACCGTTTTATCTGCTTATTTTACACACAGATGTGAGTACATTTCTCTCTCTATTACATAAGTATTTAAGCTTTCATTCCAACTGTCTTTAAGCAGTTACTACAGCAAACAACCAAATAGACAACCCCCGCGGTGCCAGAAATACCTTTTCATGGGCCTTGTTCTCCAAAGGCTCTCAAAAACAGAATGTTGTGAAATAAAGCAAGACTAGTGCAGGTTACAATAAAGTCACCCAAAATTAGCCAAGTGTCTCTCTGAACTATTTCATATATTCTGAAAGTGCGTGCTGAGAAGTGCTGGGTGGAGTGAGTCTCCTATGTTCCCAGTTTTGGCTCCTCCAAATGAAATATTAATAATATTACTACTGCTACATTTGGCAATATAAGGAAGCTTACAGTAATAAGTTGCTTGTACTCACTGCAGGTTAGCAGAACCACAATTTATGTGGTATAATAGGTGTGTCCCCAGGCACATAGATTGATCAGCAAGTTACTGAAACCTTTGAGGATAATTCATTCACCGCAGTGAAGGTTCACCAGGAGAAGTGGATAAAGTGCTGCATCAGCAAAACCTTGCTCCCATGAGTCAGGACTCAGTTATTCTTTTTGGCTGGATGATCCCAGATGCAAATGACTTACTGTTGGTGTCCATGTAGTCAATGGGTACAAATAAGCCATTTTATGGGTGCAAAGGATGTGTCTCTGAGTGCAAAGAATTTCAGTCTGACTGATGTCTCTGGTTATTCTGGTGGGCTCTGTAGAGAGGACTGCCATGTAGTACTGGAGTTTAGAGGCAGGAGGCACCCCACCAGGATGGGAAAGATGAGTCAGCTCAGGCTGCTATAATAAATACCTGGGGGTGGGGGCTTAAACAACAGACATTTATTTCTCAGAGTTCTGGAGGCTGGAAGTGCAATATCAGGGTTCTAGCATGGTTGTGTTCTGGTGAGAGTCCTCTTCCTGGCTTGTCGACGGCCACCTTCTTGTATCCTCACATGACCGAGACCACATAGCAAGTACTTTCAGTTTTGTGAGCCATATAGTCTTGTAACACTAATCTTAGTCAGGAAGGCTCTACCATCATGACCTAATTATTTTCCAAAAGCTCCACCTTTAAATACCATCACATCAGAGGTTAGGGCTTCAACATGTGGATTTTAAGGAGACACAGACATTCAGTCCATAACAGAAAGTGATGGTTATAGATGCCTTTTGGAGAGGGAGACTAAGAGGATGACTGATGAAGGACCAGCAGGGGGCTGAGAAGTATAGAAGCAGTCACACTAAGCTTTGGTGGCTTAGAGAATTTAAAAGGTTCCCCTACCTCATCCTGCCACGTTGAAGGTTCTTTGGAAATTTAAACTGCTCTATGCTCCATACCCTCAGCTTACCATACCCCAAAGCTAAACACTTGAGCTGAAGTTTGTGATTCTAGGTCCAAAACTGAGGGGGAAAATGTGGTTCCTCACTGAACTTAAGCCCAGAGGAGACTCTAGAAGGAGAGGGTTCTGGTGAGCAGAGGGCATACAGGAGAGCAGGACTGCCACTGTCCTACTCTGCTTGACCCAAGAAGTCTGGCAAATGGAAGCTCTTTAGGTAGAACCATCTTCAGGCACCTCTTCACTACATAAGTCACCAGGATTAATAAGATGAGAACCCCCTGAAGCTCCTCAGATAAAACATCTATTTACCAATGACATCATTATTTTCGCCTATGGTAGGTGTCCTTGTGAAGGAGTTTCCTTTTGCACAAGAAGACTTGCTTCTTTAGGATCGTTTGGGGTTATGCAGAGGTAGTGCACTAAACAGAATTCTGGGCTCAGAAGTTGTTTCCCATCATGAGCTGCTCAGGTCTGGAGATTCAATAGCTCCTGGCCACTGTCTCCTTATTTTCTCCCTGGAGCCCAATCCTACAACCAGAGGGGTCAGCAAACTTTTTCTGGAGAGGACAAGATAGTACATATTTTCAGTTTTGCGGGCTATGTAGTCTTGTAGCACCTGCTTAATTCTGCTGTTATTGCATAAAAGTAGCCATAGACAATATGTAAACAAATGGGTGTGGTTGTGTTTCAATAAAACTTTATTTACAAAAACAGGAAGGGGGCAGGATTTGGCCCCTGCTGTAGTTTGCTGACTCCTAACTTAGATGATGTTGGTTGTTCAGCCAGCTCAGACAATAAATCATTCATTTGTTTAACTATGCATCCACTCTGTATCAGAAACAGTTCTAGGTGTTTGGCATATATCAGTAAACAACAGTGACAAAAGTCCCTACAACTCTGTGCTCTTAGAACTTACATCTTGGTTGGGGAGGCAGACAACAAATCAGTGTGATGGTTCCCTTCTATACATCTGCTCTCCATCTTCTCCACCGCACCCTGGAGATGTTCTGTGCTCCGGTGGCCCACATGGGCTGTGTCAATACACTCTCTTGTTTCCAACTTCCTCCCATTGGGTCCAGCCCATGAGAGGCACAGGCAAGGAGGATTTTTATTCCTCCAGCTTCTCAAATAGTCCATAATACCTAGTTGGGTGTATATCTGTATACAGATATCTATAGCTGCATACATAGGTGTATTTCTAAGCAGCATAATTGTTCTCAAAAGAACATATTAGAATCCCAATAGCACAGTGGTTAAGAGTATGGAATCAGACAGACTTGGGTGACTTCTTGGAGCTTCCGTCTTCTCAAGTGTAAAATGAAAATAATAATATGCTGCCAAACTCATAGGGTTGCCACGAGTGTTAAATGTGATAATGCAGGTGAAGTGCATAGCGCAGTGCCTGGCACATAGAAGAACCTCAGAAAATGATAGCAGTGATCAATATATAATATGTGGTATGTTGCAGGTCATGTTGGTGAGTTAATTTAAATATTGTGCTTACTATGAACACATCCTTTCGTGTCATGAGTATAGTAGGCCTAAGGGCAGGTACATGGAGAGATTAAGTTGGCTTTGGTACAATGTGTCTTATACTGATCCATGATCTGGGGGGGGGGGCTCATTAGGAGACCCTCCCCACCCCCACTCCCACCGCCACCACAAACGATCCAACCAAACAAACAAAAACACAATGGGTTCTCACAGCCACCAATCCTGAGACAACTACACTCAGCTTGAGTCCTTTCCTTAACTCCTGGGTGGGTGACAGACCAAGGACCATTGCTGAAGTGAGTAGTGTCATCTGCTTTATGTGCAAGAAGAAGTGGCATGAGTGACAATATATATGGACTCCTGGGCAGTGGCCACTAACCTGGGCAGCTGGCTGGGATTGGAAGGTCAGAGACAAGGCAGTGGTGTCGAGGCGCATGGATGGACATATGTGAATGGGCACAAAGTGTGAAGATTTTTTTAAAATAAATTTATTTATTTATTATTTATTTTTGGCTGCATTGGGTCTCCGTGCTGCGTGCAGACTTTCTCTAGTTGCGGTGAGCGGGGGCTACTCTTAGTTGCGGTGTGTGGGCCTCTCATTGTGGTGGCTTCTATTGTTGCGAAGCACAGGCTCTAGGCACACGGGCTTCAGTAGTTGTGGCTCGTAGGCTCTAGAGCGCAGGCTCAGTAGCTGTGGCTCATGGGCTTAGTTGCTCTGCGGCATGTGGGATCTTCCCGGACCAGGGATTGAACTCGTGTCCCCTGCAATGGCAGGTGAATTCTTAACCATTGCGCCACCAGGGAAGTCCCCCAAAGTGTGAAGATTTTTATATCACATATTAATGCTCACTGGAGAGCATCTACTACAAACGAAGAACTGAACAACAAAGGAGACAAAATGACTCAGCCAGGTGACATTAACCAGACTTCGTCATTGGCCACCTAGAAGTGACAATATAGGCACATGAGTGGAGGGGCCATGAGGGTAGAGGTGAGGGCTATGCGTGTGCTCAACAGCGTGGACTCCCACTTACGGGGGTCAGTCTAGCTCTTGCCGCCTCTGAATGTCCAACCTGCAGCAACAGAGACCCATGCTGAACCTTTGATGTGGCACTATTCCTTGAAGAGACCAACCAGTCACTTGGTGGCAAATCAAATTCATAGGGCCCTTGCATTCTGGAATGGCCCGCGAGTCATCCTCAAAGGGATAAATACTTATTCCAGTTATGGGTTTACCTTTCCTGCCACAGAGGCTCAGCCAGCACTATTAACTGGTGGCTTACGGAATGCCTGATTTGTAGGCATGGAATCCCACGTACTATAGCATTCAACCAGGGGACCCACTTCTCAGTGAGGGAGGTGTGGGACTGAGCCCCTGACTGTGGGATCCACTGTTCGCATCAGACACTGCACCAGCCTGCAGCAGCCAGCCTCAGTGAATGCTGGAACAGCCTTCTAAAGGCTGTGCCAGCTCAGAGGCAACACTCTTGAAAGGCTGGTGTGCCAGCCTTCAGAACACAGTATATTCATTTAATCAGACACTGCTCTATGGCTGACCCTGCCTCTCTAGTAAGGAGAATGCACGGTTCCAGGATCTAAGGAGCAGAAGCAGGTGTGGCCCTGCTTACCGTCACACCCAGTAACTGACTGGGGAACTTTGTGCTTCCTGTCTCCACAGCTCTGGACTCTCTTTGAAAAAAGTTCCAACCTGACAAACACTACCTTAGTCAGGTAATCAAGTGATTTCAACAGTGATGTCCTATTGATAGAATATACCCTTGAAATGATGTGATGAGAATGACACTCTCCCTCTGTCAAAACACACACCCTAGCCTAAGATGAGAAGAACATCAGGCAAATTCCAGCAGAGGGACCTCCTACAAAACCCCTGGCCTAGAACTTCTCAGAACTGTCAAGGTCACAAGAAATAAGGAAAGTCTAAGAAACTATCACAACTCAGAGGAGCCTAAGGAGATAGGATGATAAAATATGGTATCCTGGATGGGATTCGGGAACAGAAAAAGGACATTAGGGAAAG
>NW_006796565.1:277143-332093 GCF_000442215.2 Lipotes vexillifer | reverse complement strand
CGGTACGCGGGCCTCTCACTGTTGCAGCGTCTCCCCTTGCGGAGCACAGGCTTCAGACGCGCAGGCTCAGCGGCCATGGCTCACGGGCCCAGCCGCTCCGCGGCATGTGGGATCTTCCCAGACCGGGGCACGAATCCGTGTCCCCTGCATTGGCAGGTGGACTCTCAACCACTGCGCCACCAGGGAAGCCCAAGTGTGCCATACTAATGAAAGATGTTGACAATAGAGAAACTGGGTGTGGGTATATGGGAATTCTGTAGTATCTTCACGATTGTTCTATAAATCTAAAACTATTCTAAAATAAAAACTTTATTGAAAGAAAGTTTTTCGCTCTCAAAGGGAACCCACTCTTGCCGGGAGACACAGCAAGGGTCTCATTGAACTAGAAGCTTTGGCTGTTGCCCGGGAACTTTGGACTCTGGTGCCAGGGACCAGCAGATGAGGAATTGCCATCTTGGCAAGGAAAGTACCACGATCAGCAAAAGCAAGGGCATTTCTTTTCCTGTCCTTCTTTTCGATGATGTCTGGGAATTTTGTGCCATAGTGTGAACATCCTGCTCTCTGGGTTCTCTGCTGTCCCAACTTTCCATGTCCAGCAGACCTGATTCAGAAGGCACAGGACCTCCAGCCAGATCTCAGGACCCCGCAAAACCAGCTTCACCAACTTTTATATAGGCCGCTGTGTCTTGGGAGCCACAACACTTTTAAAAACTCCGTGTTTCAAATACACTTTCTGGCAAAACAATGTTATCTTTGTAAGATATCCCCAGGATGCCCCTAAGAGCCTGTTTAATAAATAATGGTGGAGTGGAATCCAGAACAGAACTTACCAGGGTGTTAGGCGAGATGCAGTAGAGTTCGGAGTCAGGTGCAAGTTCCAAGCCCAGCTCTGCCACTCACTCACTATGACCTGGGGCAGGTTGCTTCGTATCTCTGAGCCTCAACTTTCCTATAAATCAAATGGGAATGTACAGCTGTTTCACAATCTCTAAGTATTAAGTGTGATGACAAATCTAGACCGGCACTTAATATCACTTTCTTTTTCCTACTTAAACTGAATTATAGTCCCCCTTCCTGCCAGGCTGGCAGAAATCTCCATGTTAGTAATTATTGAGGGCCCCTCCCTTCCTTAAATCACGGACATTTTCTTGGTGGTAAGAAAACTAAGAGAAACTAAGTCTTCCCATCCTCATGGGCCTGCAAGACCCTTTACGTGCAGGAGCATGTAAGGGGTGCTGCCCACCTCCTCATCTGCCATTTTTCGGTTCATTCATTCATTCACTCATTCATCAAAAGTGGTTAACATCCAACTGCATATTGTGTGTCAGACACATTTCTAGGCAGTGTAAGAAGCAGTCAAGGATGGAGTAGAGTGGACCTGGGGGTGCAATGCTGAGCTACCCGTCAGCAGCAAAGCACTTATCCCTGCAGCTGCAGGATGAGTGGGCTGTTGACGGCTCACAGCTCTGTCCCTCTCAGGCCCTCTTAAGGGTAGCCTGCGTCCAGTGGGTGGTTACTGTGGGTGTACAAATGCCTGGCCCGTTGCATCAACTCTGAAGGGCTGCCCGTTTTCTCCTTCTGAAATTCCATCTTCAAGTAATTTCCTCAAAAGAGTGGATTAGGAATAAATTCTCTCCACCTTGTATTTGAACAACTTCGTTGAACACTTTTTAATAATCCCTCGAGTGTACCATCTGCTTCCAGCCAGGACCTTGGTCAAGGCACTGGGTTCAAAATGATACTCCTGCAGAATTCTGAGGATCTTGCTCTACTGCCTTCTAGCATCTATTTTGGTGATGGTAAGTCTGATGCCAACCCAGCTCTTGCTCCTTTGTAGGTATTTTTTCTCTCTGGAAGCCATTAGGCTCTTTTATTAATTCTTGCTATGGAATTTTACAGAGATATGCTATATCAGTTAGGAATGCTTTTAACTGCAAGTAAAACAACCTCCTCCTCAAAAAATCCAATTAACAGCAGCTTAAGCAGTACACTTAAGAAGTAGATGGTCCCAGGTTAGAGGCACCAATTCAGTGGTAATATTCAGGGCCTTTTCTGTGGGTCCTGCTTTACCAAGATGTAGAAGGAAAGGAGTCTTCTCATTCCTGTGCCTGTCGCCTCATGGTTGGAAGACAGCTTCCACACCACACCCTGCAACTAAGCAGAGGCAAATCGCCTCTCTCTACGAGGCTCAAACCTTACTGTGAAAGTAAAAGCCCCACACCCACCCAGTCCCATAACATCTCGACATCTCACTGGCCAGAGCTTGGCCGCATACCGACCCCTGGACACTCGCTACCATCTGAGTGTTTGTGTCCCTACCAGTTCCTATGTTGAATCCTAACCCCCAAGATGATTAGGAGGTGATTAGCGATCAGCGGATGGGGCCTTTGGGAGGTGATTAGGTGATGAGAGTGCAGCCCTCATGAATGGGATTAGTGCTCTTACAAAAGGGGCCCCACAGAGCTTCAGCGCTTGGTCCACATGTGAGGACACAGCAACAAGTCAGCCACATCTACAACCCGCAAGAGGGCCTTCACCGCAACCCAACCATGCTGCAGCCCTGATCTGGAACTTCCAGCCTCCAGAAGTGTGCAAAATAAATGTCTGTTGTTTATAAGCCACACAGTCTGTGATATTTCATTATAGTCTGAACACACTAAGACAACACTCATTGGTGAAAGAGAATGTAATTTATTATAGTTGTTAAGACCAATTATAATTCATTCCCTGGGGTTAGAAGGGGTATACTTTCCTGATGTCATAGGATGTCTGCCTGCTACCTCGGCCCCCAAATTGGAGACCTGTTAGCAGGAAAGAAAGGGGGAAATTGTTTTGGGGTCAGCTGTAGAAGATGCCTGCTTCCTATGTCTACATGTGGCCTTTTTACTTTCGTGCTTTTAATTTGAAGTCTCATTTTTTCTTTTACCCTGGGAATTTTTCCCCCCATTATTTCTTTGATAGTTTCTTCCTCTCTGTCTTTTCTATTCTTTCTTTTTGGAATCCTTTAAAATGAATATTGGACTTACTGGATTAATCCATCATATTTATTAACTTTTCTGCTAAATGTCCTGTCTCTCTGTCCTTTTTTCATCTTTGTTTTAGATTTCCTTGACATCATCTTCCAACCCTTGTATTTTTTATTTCATTTTACTTTTTTATTTCATGCATTATTTTATTTCAGATCTGTTATGTTAATATACATATATATTTCAACCCTTGTTGTCTGTTCCTTTTTTTATAACATCATATTCTTATTTTAATGACGCAATATAATCTCAAATCTCTTTGAGGGTAATAGAGAGTTTTTAAAAATTCCTTTTCTATTTCTTGAGTTGTCTCTGTTTCTTGCAGTTACTTTTGCTGATGTTCTTGTTTATTTATCTTTCCCTTTAATGTTGCGGATTTTCCTCAAATGTCTGGTGCATTTAAAGAAGAGGGGATAAAAATGCCTGTTTGGGGCTTCCCTGGTGGCGCAGTGGTTTGAGAGTCCACCTGCCGATGCAGGGGACACGGGTTCGTGCCCCGGTCCGGGAAGATCCCACATGCCGCGGAGCGACTGGGCCCGTGAGCCATGGCGGCTGAGCCTGCGCGTCCAGAAGCCTGTGCTCCGCAACGGGAAAGGCCACAACAGTGAGAGGCCCGCGTATCACAAAAAAAAAATATGCCTGTTTGGGGGCCTGAGGCTATGTTTGGGGCCTGCTGACCTGAAGGTTTAGCATTCCTTAGGGTGCAGGGGCCTTAAGAGTCAGCTTCCGCGATGGGATTGCCCCACATGCCAGAATGAGTGCTTTGTTCTGGGCCAAGAGCACCCTCACCAACTGCCCTTGTTCACCCTAGACTTTTATTAAATAAATTGATTTAGAGAAGAACTCTCCATTTTCTTCCCCCTAGGTAGTAATGCCTGGCCAACCCCTGTTGGGCCTACAGAGAAAGGGATGTGTGAGTCTGTGTGGGGACTTAACCATTCAAAATAGAGACCTTTAACAAATGCCTATTTTCAGCCCAACTCCTCACTGCTGCCCCCTGGAGGTCTGCAGTTTCCAAGTCCGGAGACTTTCTGGGTACTTCTGCGCCAACTGAACTCTCCTGCCCCCCAGGTTCTTCCCCACTCTGCTCCATCTCAATAACCAAGAGTCTCCCGTTGCCTTTACATCATCTAGAAATTCATTTAAATTACTTATTCTCTGATGGCTCTCTTCAGTTCCCTTCACTGGTGCATGCTCCTATATTTTAAAATTTCTTCAGTATTATTTTAATGGGGTCTCAGGAGAAAGGAGAATGCTGAGGCTCAGTCTTGACCTGGAAAGCTACTGTGGAGGTTCTTTTTTTTTTTTTTGATAGCTTCATTGTTTAAAATTTTTTTAAATTTTAAATTGTGGATTAAAATACATATCGCTTAAAACTTACCATCTTAACCATTTTTAAGTGCACAGCTCAATACTGTTAAGTACATTTACATTGTTGTACAACCATCACCACCATCCATCTCTAGAGCTCTTTTCATCTTACAAAACTGCAACTCCACACACATTAAACAACAACTCCCCATTCCCTCTGCCCACTCCCTGGAAACCACCCTTCTCCTTTCTGTCTCTATATTTGACTACTCTGGGGACCTCAGATAAGTGGAATCCTATAGTATTTGTCTTGTTTAACAGGCTTAATGTTCTCAAGATTCACCCATGTTTTAGCATGTCAGAATTTCCTTCCTTTTTAAGGCCGAATAATATTCCATCTCATGTACATATACCACATTCCATTTCTCTATTTATCCATCAATGAACACTTGGGTTGCTTCTACATTTTTGGCTATTGTGAAGAATGCTGCTGTGAACATGGGTGTACAAATACTGCTGAGTTGTAAAAGGGCTGCTATGCAGGAGATCAACAGCCAGTCAACTCCAAGTTAGATGTATTTGTGTGCCAATTTCCCATTGCACTGGGATGAAATCATCACCATCATCACACTGCCATCTATGTAATACTCCAGTGTCTGGAGTTTTACTTGACATACCTCTTCTAGGTCCATTATCATAACTCATGAGGTAGCTAATGCCGATGGCATTATTTCTGCACTACAGTTGAAGAATTTGAGCTACAGAGAGGTTAAGTGACTTGCCTAAGCTGGTAAGAGCTACAACTAAAACTACTGAATAATTCTCTCAGCTTGAAAGACATTGTTGGATTGTTGTATTTGCATAGACTCTGCTGTGGGTTGACTATGTAGACACAGCTATGGAATGATTATCTCTAATCTAGTAAATTTAATGCAACTTTTCCTAACTGATGGGACAGGTTGACATCATAAATTTCATGTGAAAAAAAGAAATCTATCTGAAGCTCTGCCAGCTAAGACAGAATATCAGATATAATTTAACTATTAAAATTATAGAGATTCATTTCTCTTTATTTCTTATGGAGAGGAATAAGGTAAATGCTCTTGGGTTGTTGGCGTTATGTCTCCCATTTGTATATTCCCTCTAAACATGAACGTTATGTTGTTTATTCATCTGTTAATGACAGCTGATTATCAAACCATAAATATACATGTTGGATCTAATGGTTTGTGAATGATAAGCATCAGACAGAAATATTTGTGGATATTTAGAGAACTCTGCGTCTTCCTCCCGACCACTACCTAGCTTGTGAGTTTTCTGTAGAGTTATCTGACTCTCTGTGCTGTGTCACAGCCAAATCATGTGTTAGAGGCAGAAAGCATATTTTTTTCCCCATTATTGCTATTTTTTTCTTCCTGTCAGTAAACAGATTAAAAAAAGAAAGAAACATAACTCTCTTGTGTAATCTAGGCTACAGATGTCACATTTTTTTCTATTTCTTTTGGAAAATAGCAAATGTGATTTCTTAAGGCTTTTCATTTTCAAATCATTTCAGGGACATTAGCAAATACATATGCAGTCAGTATTTTTGTACCATATATTCAAGAAAAATAACAGATATGAAGATGCTAAAGTTCAAATTAAGGAGCCTTCATCCTTCAGCCCTAAAGTCCCATGGTACTTATTTAAAATTAAAAAATATTTAGCCACTAGCAGTTTGCTCCCTGAATGCCAGGATACATTCATTTATTTTCTAAGCAGAACCAGAGTAGCCTGGTGTTTAAGCTCTGACAGTATGAGAATACGTGCTGGAGAAAGACACACCGTTCCCCAGGGTACTACCAGGAGCCTCTGAGAACTTTCCTTACAATGTCTTCATTCTTCCATTCACCCAGCAAACAGTGAAAAGCACCTACTAGTGCCAGGCCTGCACTGAGCCCCGGGGAAATAAAAATGTCTGTGCTGGAGGTTCTCAAGGCTGGTAGGATGGAAGGTAACATGGCAGAGTGGAAAGGGCTTGGTCAGAATCCTGTACTTACCTGCAAATAGTGTGGCCTTAACCTCCCCAAGGCCTTCTTTGGCAGGGATGAAAATATACACCCCAAGGAGCTGGGAGATTAACTGGTTTACCCACAGCTGACTCAAGGCACGGAGCTGCAGCCCTCAAGACACTCCTCATTTATTTCCATTTCTTTTACTCTCCTTGATTTCTTCCAATGGAATTTCTATTCCACACACTCTACCAACAATGTTTTCTTATCTTCCTCCATTTTTGCTGCTGCACTGGACCCTACTGACCCTCAAAGTCTTGCCTTTTCTCCCATCAACACTGTCCTGTTTTCTTATCTCTCTGACCTCTTCTTTTCTGGAGCCCTTGCACTTCCCTTCTCTTCACTTCCTCAAATATTGGATTTTCACAAAGTCTCTGCTCATTTATCCCTTCATAATAGTGCTCTTCTAGCATCAATCACCTCTTCAAATCCTCCTTCTTCCTTAGGCATCACTAATGTCCATGTTCATGGCTTCAATCATCATCCTCACTCTGATGACCCCCAAACTGACATCTCTTGTTATTTTCACATTCAAACCTACAGCTTGAATTTTCAACTGAATAGCCAACTTGGATGTTCACCTTCAACTCAAAAATCTCTAATGTTATATATATCACCTTTCACCGAAACTCCCCTACTAGAATTTTCTTTTTTTTCTGTCATTAGCACCATTTTCTCAATTATCTACAAAGGAAAAATTAGACTCAAATCTAATTTTTCTTTTCTTTAACTGCTTTTTCATTTACTTATACCATTTTTATTGTCTCCTCTTTCAAAACATTTCTGAGCAGAAAAGCATTAGATTAAGTCACAAAAAACAAAAGCAATTTTAATTTTTATTTTAAAATTTATTTATATATATATATTTATATCTTTATTGGAGTATAATTGCTTTACAACATTGTGTTCGTTTCTGCTATATGATAAAGTGAATCAGCTATATGTATACATATATCTGCATATCCCCTCCCTCTTGAGCCTCCCTCCCACCCTCCCTATCCCACCCCTCTAAGTGGTCACAAAGCACCGAGCTGATCTCTCTGTGCTATGCAGCTGCTTCCCACTAGCTATCTATTTTACATTTGGTAGTGTACATGTGTCAGTGCCACTCTCTCACCTCATCCTAGCTTACCCTTCCCGCCCCACCCCCGCTGTGTCCTCAACAGCAATTTTTAAAACCTGTAAATAAATAAACCCATAAACTTATAAAGCAGCATATATAGTATGATTCCAATTTTGTTATAGTTGCATTATTTATGCCTCTGTCTCTCATCTGCCAATCAAATCTATCTACAAATGTGCATAAAAATGGACTGAAAGAATGTTCAGAAAATGTTGATGGTAGGTGTTCCTCAGTAACGGGGTTGTGAGTGAACTTTACTTTCTTTTTTACGTTTCATTTCCCTTTCTATTTTTATTTTTTGGACTTTTGATGCCCAGAATAGGATTAATTATAAGCCTTAGTTTATGATACACACTCATAATTTGTCCCTCTTATTTACCCTTTTGTTTAATTCTTTGATGACTGCAGTCAGCATCTATGCCCACCATCTAATAACCCAAGCTCTTGAATAATAACATAAGCTTACATTTCCTGTGTGCTAGACCCCACACCCAACATCTCCTGGGTCCTACCAGCAAGGCCTAAGGGGTCCCAGTGGTCCACACCCTGTCCAACACTTAGGATGTCAGGTTTCTTAATTTTTGCCAATCGAATGGGAATAAAATAGCATTACTGTGGTCTTGGTTTGCACTTCTTTAGTACTAACAAAATTGAATATCTTTTTGTATATTTACAGGTTATATACATTTTTTTTCCTCCTCTGTGAATTTATGGACTTATGGCCTTTCCATTTTTCAAATAGGTTGTTTGTTTTTGTTATACTGATTTGTAGGAATAAGACAAGGATGCCCACTAATGCCACTGCTATTCAATACTGTCCTAGAGGTCCTTGTCAAAGAATAATAAAGACATGAAAAATAAAGACATTAGGACTGGAAAGGAAGAAATATATGACTCTCATTATTTGTAGATAATATTAGTGAGTACATAGAAAACCCCAAATAATCTATACATTTTTAGAATTAAAGGTGACTTTAGCAAGGTGGTTGAATATGAAATCAAAAGACAAATGCCAGTGGCATTTCTCTGTACGCCAGCAGTAAAGTTAGAAAATGTAATATTAAGAAGGTCATCATTATAAGAGCAAAACAATACTGTACAATACCTACAATTAAACAAAGTAAAAAGATGCAAGACAAAATCTTAAAAATATGAAATTCCTCAATGAGACACATTTAGAAGACCTAAATAAATTGAGAGAAATTTGATATTCCTGGATAGGATTTTAACCTGCTCCCCCTCCCCAATCTGGAATACTCCTCCCACTCATTAGCCTGTGAAATTACCCACCACTATAAAAACTGACAACACCATGCCCTGGTGCCTTTTTCACCTTCTGAGATGGCCCACACTCTGTTTGTGGAGTGTGTTTCTCTCTAAATGAATCCACTTCTTACCTATCACTTTGTCTCTCACTGAATTCTTTCTGCGATGAGACATCAAGAACCTGAGCTTCATTAAGTCCTGAAACCAGATGTGTGATCTCAACTGGAAGACTGTGGGTTTTGGCCGGGTTTGAGTCCCGGCTGCATGGGTTCAAGTCCCAATCTGAGGTGCACGGTTTCAGTATGATTAAATACAATATCAATCATCCTTACACAGTGAGACAGAACACAGGTGCAGAGATGCAAAGGTGTAAGATTAAAGGAAGAAATGTATGTCTTAGTGTGAGTTTTCCTGGAAGCAGAGCCTGAGACAAGGATGTGGGTACACGTAGTTTATTTGTGATGAGATCCCAGGAAGTAGGAGGGAAGGAGCAGGGAGAATGAGACAGGAAGAAGGAAAAGCAAAGGGGGCACTTCATCACATAACAGTGGGCAGCAGGGGCAGGTTTCAACTGGGATCTTCTGAGAAGAGTATGGAATGGCTCCAGAATTGTCCCGATTGCGGGACAGGAGACAGAGTCTCCGGGATGGAAGGTGGAAAGATGGACAGCATGGGTGAGAGGAGTTGGCTCTCACACAGACCTGCCTACACTAATCGGGGCTGAAATCAGGGGTGGTCCAGGGGATGTGACCTAGGGTACCAGAGGAGTCCACTATAGACTGATTCAATTTGGTTGAAAGAAATAGTTTACACATACATAAAGACACGTATGAGAAGCTCTCTTCACTGTGATCAGATTAACTGATGCCCTCTATTCCCTTGATGAAACATGGTCCATGTTTGTGTAGAACGCCTGGACTCGTAGGTTACTCTCTAGAGCCCTGGTTCTCAAATGTTAGGGAGCACCAGAATCACCTGGAGTGTTTGTTAAGCCATAGATTTCTGGGCTCCACCCCAAGAGTTTCTAATTCAATAGGTCTGGGCTGCATTGGAGAATTTGCATGTCTAGCAAATTTACAGGTGATGTTGATGTTGGTGGTCTAGAGATCACTCAGTTAGAACATCTGTGCATTTTCCCCACCATCTGGGCTGTGTGATTACCCAGAGTCTACTGTGTTAGTTCCCAAACCTGTTTATGTCAGTTGTACTTGTTACTGCAACCACATAATTTAATTGTCAAATGAACAGATGAAATGTGAAGGGGCAGAGAAAATACATGTGTCTGTAAAATACGAGTTGAATGCTATTGAAAAGATTCAACATAGATGAGTCATTGAAAAATTGCTACAGAATTAGGAGTGGTCAAGACAATGGTTAAAGAATCAATAATTGAAAATTGAAAATAGGATATTATTCAAAAGACTATTTGCAAATATCTTTTAGTTCTTGCTTCATTATAAAGTATCTCAAAATAAAAATGTATGCCAACGTATTAACAGTGTGATCTATGTAAAAAGTACATCTGTAATGCCCTCGAGTACTTTACACTCAAAGAAGAGGTCTTGCACCTATATTAGAATATTGTCAAATACATATAAATTTGTTTTAATTTAAATACAGAGTTTAAGGTACTTATGAATTTTTTTCTGATCCCCTGCTTGCACTATTTTGATCAACTGACCTACCCTGATCCGACTGAATGGGAGAACTTCCACGGCCTCCACTATGCATCTTTCTGTCCTAAAGCAGTTTTTTCCCCCAGTCATGAAGCTGGAAACTAGAAATTCCAATGAGGATTCCTCAATGTCCTAAATAGTATTTCCTTATTTAAAATGTCAATTTAGTGTTTAAAATTGATAGCAATGTATAAAATGTACAATTTTGTGCGATCTATTTGAATCGTTACCCTACCCCCAAGTACACACAGAATAAAATCTAAACACTTGGTGTGTCATTCAAGGGCTCTCTCTGACCTGATCAACATCTGTCTCTCACTCCCTGTCACTTCATTCTTCTCCCCTTCATATCCCTTGAATCACACATGAATTACATTTCCTAATTATGCAATATGTACCTTTTTTATGAGCTCTTTCCTCTGGTTATCCATCTAGAGACTCCTATTTATCCTTTAAAGCCCAGCCAAAATGTCCCATTCTGGGAAGCCTTTCCCAACTCCCTCCTTTATTCAAATAGCCCTTTGTGCATGGTCTTTGATAGTACTTGTCAGATTGCTTTGGATTTTTTTGCTTTGGTTTCAGTGGAACCCATACAATCTTAGCTTTCAATGTCTAGGACATTTATGATCTTTTACCACATTTTACTTTACCACTTTACCATAGGTTTGCTCCAGTTCTAACACTTGGAATGGGCTCAGTGACATTCTTGAAAAATATGAATGGACACTTAGCTTTATTTTTTTTAATTTTTAAAATTTTTGGCTGCGTTGGGTCTTCATTGCTGCATGCGGGCTTTTCTCTAGTTGCAGCAACCAGGGACTACTCTTCTTGGTGGTGTGCGGGCTTCTCATTGCGGTGGCTTCTCTTCGTTGCGGCGCATGCGCTCTAGGTGCGAGGCCTTCAGTAGTTGTGGTGCACGGGCTCAGTAGTTGTGGCTCGTGGGCTCTAGAGCGCAGGCTCAGTAGTTGTGGTGCACGGGCTTAGTTGCCCCGTGGCATGTGGGATCTTCCCAGACCAGGGCTCGAACCTGTGTCCCCTGCATTGGCAGGCAGATTCTCAACCACTGCGCCATCATGGAAGTCCAACACTTATCTTTTTGATACTTCTTACTCAACCACTTGTAGACATAAAGACCCACTATAAATTTACATAAATGTAATATATATTGTCTTGAATTACATCACTCTCTTAATGCTTAGAATTCTTCTTGTATTCATAAGTAATACATCCCTGTTCTAAAACCTGTTTTAAAAACCGAGTGAAACTCAAATTGTTGAAGAGATAAATAGTTTTACTAAATATGATAGCTTCAGCATTTTACAGATTCATCAGTGAAACTTCTTTTTTTTTTTTTTTTTGATGGTGGTGGTAGGAATTTAGTAATTTATTTATTTATTTTTGCTGTGTTGGGTCTTCGTTTCTGTGCGAGGGCTTTCTCTAGTTGTGGCAAGCGGGGACCACTCTTCATCGCGGTGTGCGGGCCACTGACTATCGCGGCCTCTCTTGTTGCAGAGCACGGGCTCCAGACGCGCAGGCTCAGTAGTTGTGGCTCACAGGCCTAGTTGCTCCGTGGCATATGGGATCCTCCCAGACCAGGGCTCGAACCCGTGTCCCCTGCATTAGCAGGCAGATTCTCAACCACTGCACCACCAGGGAAGCCCAGTGAAACTTCTTAACTGAGACAACATGTGCTCCTCAGTTTCCTCAGCTGTAAAATGGGGCAATAATAGAACTGCCATCTCAGGGTTATGGGGAGGTTAGAGAGATCATTTATGTAAAGTATCTGAACATAGCGGAAATCCAAGAAATGAACTGATTACACTTTTCTTAAACTGAGTTTAAAAATACTTAGAAACTGTATAGCCGTAGAGAATAAGGCCAACCATACACATAACCTAAGATCCGGGAATCCCACTCCTAGGTATTTACGAGAGAAAAGCTCACATAGGTGCATCAAAAGAAATGACAAGAATATTGACACCATCTGTACTCATCATAGTCCCAAATTAGAAACAATCCAAATGTCATCATTAGAATAGATAAATGCATTGTGTTACATTCACACAATAGAATGCTACACAAGAAGAAGAACACTGAACTACAACAGGAAAAACATGGTTGAATCTCATCAGCACAACGTCAGGGAAAGAAATCAGATGCAAAAGAACATGCTCAGTATATCCAATTGATATAAACTTGGATTACCTTCTCACATTAAAAGGTGTTCGATTTTTGTGAATGTGTTAGCTATTTAAATAATTTAAAACAAATAAACAACAACAAACTAGCCTTTGGTGGTAGAAACTGTGAGCAGTCATCCGTAGGGGGCAGACACTGGGAGGGAGCTGAAGGGGCTCTGGGATGCTGTGATGGTCTAGATCTTGAACCAGGTGGTGATCTGGGTGTGCTCACTTTGTAAAACTTCATAAAGCTATTTATGACCTGTGCATTTTCTGTATGATGCCACACTTCAACAAGAAGTTTAATTAAAAAGACAAAACTTGCTGGGTGATTGGAAGGATGGATTTGACAAACACAGTGACTAGGAATTCACGATGTTTGAATATGTAGCAGAGATGCAGGGAAGCAGTTAAGGGAACCATCAAGAACATATCCTCAAGTCTCTACATGAATCTAGGGATGAAAAGCAAAACCTCTGACAGTCATGACTTGTTTTCTGGATGACACAGCAAAAATGCTTGTCACCAGATGAGACAGGAGAGCAGCCAACTGGAAAAATAAATAATAACCTAAACTTCACACTGTACATCAGGATAAATTCTAAGTGGATCAAAGATTTATAAGCAAAGTAGAAAACCGTAAGTTTACTACAAGAGAAGTAAGAATTCCTTTTTAATCTTGGAGTGGAGAAGTCCTAACTGTGACAAAAGCAAGAAAACACTGATAAATTTGGCAACACAATAGTAAAAGTCCCTTGTATGGCAAAACAACCACAACCGTATCACACACAAAAAAGAAAGCAAACAAAAAACTTGAAAAGCAAAACTAAAAGACAAATGAAAACTGAACAGATAAATCATAATTCATACCGCAGTAAGAGGACTAATCCTCTGAATATGTAAAGAGCTCCTAAAAATTGATAAGAAAAAAAATCCAAACCAAAATCTCAATAGAAAAATAGGCCAAATGATACGAATAAATAGAAAAGGAAATACAGATTGTTCTTAAACATATGAAAAGATGCTTAACCTCTCTCAAAATAAGAGAAGGGCAAATAAAAATGGAGATGCTATTTTTCATTTATTAGATTGGAAGAAAAACATGTTTGATAACACTGTTGGTGAAGTTGTGGGCGAACACTTATGTTTATACGTTGCTGTTGGGTGTGTAAATTGGTGCAGCCCTTCTGGAAGGCTATTTGGCAATATCTATCAAGTATCTATCAAATTCCAGTTCCGGGAATTTGTACTGTAGCTCACATGTAAAATGACATATGTACCAGGTTATTCACTGCAGCACTGTAATCAGGAAAGCCTGGAGAAAATCCAAGTCCATCAACAGATGGCTGGTTAAATGGATGATGCATCCACACAATCTCTATTTAGACAAAGAAAGATCTCCAAGACACACCATTATGCAGAAAAAAGCAAGGGAGAACCGTGTACATGATATACTACTTTTATGTAAAGGTGCGTATGGCAGGTGGGGGCAATAGAAGAATCTATATTTGTATTTGCTTGATTTGTGTAAAGAAGCTTGGAGAAATACATTAAGAATCTCAAGGGCTTCCCTGGTGGCGCAGTGGTTGAGAGTCCACCAGCCGATGCAGGGGACATGGGTTCGTGCCCCGGTCCGGGAGGATCCCACATGCCGCGGAGCGGCTGGGCCTGTGAGCCATGGCCGCTGAGCCCGCGTGTCCGGAGCCTGTGCTCCGCGGTGGGAGAGGCCACAACAGTGAGAGGCCCGCGTACCGCAAAAAAAAAAAAAAAAAAAAAAAAAAAAAAAAAAAAAAGAATCTCAAAACAGAGGTATTCGTGTATAGAGATGGAAGTGGGTACAAACTGAGTGGGGAGCAGACTGTTTCCTGATTACCTTCTCACATTAAAAGGTGTTCGATCTTTGTGAATGTGTTAGCTATTTAAATAATTTAAAACAAATGAGGTATCACATCTTAGCCTGCACTGGTAGAGTTTTGGGTAGGATGCCCTCCCTCCTTCTTAAGCTGGTGACTTGGCAAAGGAAGATTGGAGAGGATTTATGTTCTTGTGTGGTTTGAGTCTTTCCATTAATAAAAGAGCAAAGAGAAGTCGTGTACTAATCCAGGACTCACGTTTTCTTACAAAGGTTTTTAGTGAAATAAAGGGATTTAAATGTGTGGTCCAACCTACTTTTGAGACTCATCTTAAACTGAGTTTTGGAAGTCTAGAACTGATGAAGCAGAACTGCAGGAAGGGTTTTTGGATCACTCACTTGTAGCTTCAAAGGCAGAGGCAAAGGAGAGGTGGCGAGCAGCAGGGTTTGGCAAAAAATTCAGCACACGCCAATTTTACCCAATTACCTGGATCTTTCTAACACAAAGAGCCTGTAGGTAAAAATAATTCTGGACAAGTAACATCATTTCTTATTTTATTTTGTGCAACTCAGAGAAGTATGACTCAAATCCACAGCACACGTGTGTCGAAATTCCACAGACCCTCTCTTAAGGGGAAGGAATGTCGTGCTTATTCATGCAACACGCACTTCCTGAGTGAATAACTGAGTGAACAAGGCTTTGTGTCTCTATCTTTTGGGAAGAACTTGCATCACACAGCCGGCAGGGTAAAAAGGAAATTAAGATGCATGTGGCTGGCGGACCAACTTGATGAGTGGCTCTCCTTTAATTAAAGAGAACGTGAGGTGAAGTCGTTGTCTGCAAGTTACAGACTTTGAGAAATTGTCTCAATAAAGGAGAACTTCATTTGGCCTCAGGTAAAAGCCAATCAATAAATTAGTTGGCTGAGGGCAGAGACGTGAAGAGAGAGAGAATAAGGGTCAGGCGAGGGATCTGTGTAAAAACAGGGTGACGGGTGAAGACTCCAGGGCAGTGGCGGGGGGGGGGGGGGGGGGTTTGGGCCGGGCGGTGACGCGCTCAGAGCCACAGTTCGGAAGGGGCTGGGGGGGGGGGGGGGGGGGGGGGCTGCCAAGCAATCTACAAAAGGCAACAAAATAAAAGGAGAGGAAGAGCTGCTCCATCCCCAGTGTGCATCTCCCTGTGATGGATGAACTAGCTGATCTTCGTTAGTGGTGCTTACTTAGCCTTGGGAGAGGGGACAGGGCGGAAAGGGGGCCCACTGTCACAGCACCCGTCATCCATTTCCCACAGGTGATTGTTTCCATTAGGATAGAGGGGGGAGCCATCAGGAAGTCACCGTCTTTGAGGAGATGTCCCGGGCCCTGTAATTCTGCTCTGAGCAGTTGCTGATGCAGCTACGCGGCTCTGAGAGGTGTCCTGGCCGAGCCCCGGACCTCTCCGTGCAGGCCGCGCGCTGAGGGCTGCGCTCCATCACCCGCAGGCGGGCGGAGCAGGTGCGGGCGAGGGCTCCCCTGCTGGCCTTGTAAAACCTGAGTCATGGTGACAGAATTCTTTCCATCATTGTTTGTGCCGCACCTTCCCAGCTGCATTACCATCATTTAGCATCCTTCCATCATCCACAGAGCACTTCCCTGCCGTCTGTTGGTTATTTCTCACTCTCCTGAGGTTCGCAGTTCTCATCCGCTGGAGAGGAGAGGAGATGGAAGGACTCCGTCCCTGGTTGCTGCCCTCCCGAGGCCTCCTGTGCAGGTTGGGAGCCTGGCTTCCCTCAGAACCGCCCTCCTGCCTTTGGAGGTGGCACCTGTCAGGTGAGTGCCGCAGGGCTGGAAATACAGGGCCTGGCATCTGGCCCTCTCTCCCCCACTGTTGCACTTTATGACCGTGGGCAAATCTTTCAGGTTCTTTTGTGTACCCTGAGCTATAAAATGAACAAATTATGGTGGCCCCCTTTTTTTCCCCACAGCGATGTCAGGCCAGATCTTTTGTTTTCCCCTACTGTAGTAAACTGGAGAGACCAAATACGGTAATCAAGAAGACTTCACCGCCCTCTGAAGAAGGGCTCATTTCTACGATCTCCTGCTCACCTGCATCCTTGCTGCAAGGCACCTCTGGGAAGGGGTCCCCACCCCCTTCCCAACTCTCCAATGGCCCCAACTCAGCAAGGTCAAAATGGGTCCCCAGAGTGGCCTGCGGCCCACCATGGGTTTGCCCCCTCCCCATCTCTTACGGCATGGCCCCCTGGCCCCAATTCCTGCCCCCCCCAGCTCTCTCCTGTTCCAGCCACACCTAGCTCCGTGTGCTTCTCATACACACCTGTATTACCCCTCCTTGTAGACACCTGTACCTGTGCCTCTGACTCAGCGCTTGCTGGCTCTCAAAGCTGCATGGTCCCTCACCTCCTGGGGTTGGCTCAGATGTCACCCTCTCTAGGAGGGTTTCCCTGACCATCCTTGGCACCCCTGCCTTATTTCCTCCACAGCACTTATACCAGCTGACATGCTCGGCACCCTACCTATGGGTTCGCTTGTGTCTGTCTCCCCAGACCAGGTTGTGAGCCCCGTGAGGGCAAGGATTTTGCTGCTTTCTTCCCTTCATCTTCAGTACCTTCACTGGTGCCTAGCACATGGTAGACAATAACTGTTTACTGAATAAGTGAACATAGCTTGATTGTAGCAATTAATCATAATCATCATCATAATAAACTAGTAATAAACATTTGTATTACAATCTGCAAAATGCAAAGCCCCATAGTATTCATGTATCTTCATGTATTGCAGGCACATTTCTTAGTCACAAATTTGAATGTGCAAATATGATCACCTTCTGTATACTGGGAGTTCACTTGTTTCCAAACCCCAATTCCAACTGAGGACAGAACATTCCATCTTGCCAATACAAGGGAACTCAGCATATTCACCAGCCCCCTTCCACCTCCATGGCTGGCTCCAGGGCACCAGCCTCTGACCTGCTGCATCCTCTCAGGCTGGGCTGGGTGGGGAAGTGGCAGTCTCCTGATGTGCCTCACCCCCACCTGGCTCTCTTGGGGTGCTAGTCCCGGGAAGGCCCACGTCTCCCTGTCTGTGCCAGGCTGGGGAGCCCACAGGCAGCCTCGCCCGGGAGCCCCTCGCCAGGCCCCAGGCCATCTTTCCCCCTCCACTCAGGCATGAGATGACTTTGCCATCTCCTCCGATGCCCTGAGGAAGCACAGGCTGGTACCCCGTGCCTACAGTTTCCATAGTCATTACTCTCCTCGGATTCTCTTTAAGGCTCTTTCCTCTCAGAGTTCGAATGGGGAATAATGTTGGGCCTTCTGACCCGTCAAGGGCATCTCAGATGCCAGCCTGCGTGTTGGGAGAGGAGAGGTCCCCTCACTGGTATTTGGACCCCAGCCTCCTCTCCCGGTTCCTCTAGCCTTTTCCTCAGCCTCTTGGAGTGGCAGGAGAACCACGCTGCCGGTGGCATGTCCTTCCTTCCGCTGTGGTTCACACCCTATTTACGAGGTTTCAGTTTTGATGGGCCAGCCAAGTTTTTAGAAATCCCCGAAGTCATTTCTCTCTTCAGCACCTGCCGCTTGCAAACCAAAGGCAAGGCTGGCTGTCGGACCCCAGCTAGGCGTGGACTTTCGAAAGTGTGCTGGAAACTAACTCAGAGGGAAAGCACAGCAACCATCCAGAAGGAAAGATACGCTGAATAATATTTCAAGATTGTATCTGCATATGCAAATGCATTGCTGAAACACAGTTTACCCAAACATTTCCACCTGCCTACATAAGAGCATGTGACTGTGTAGTCCTACTGTAGAGACAAAACAGAGCCTTCCCAGGGAGGAAGGGCACTGCCATCGTGAAACCCATCATTTGGTTCCAAAACTTGGGTTTTTTCTATGTCAACATTGCCCCTTTGGGCTCAAACTTGGCTCTCTGTTAAATATTTGATGACCTGTTGCTCTCATTAGCCTAGAGACCATATCTGATTGAATTCCGTGTCTTAAATTTAACAGACCTGTTAGATGTGGATTGAATACAAATTTCCACTCCTCAGAGGCAGCTACCCTTGGGGGGCTTATTATAGAAATCACCCCTTTTCTGATGTTTGCTCCTCTTTTCCATCTCTCTGTAGTGTATCCTGCTGGATAATTTTGAGGGGTATATTTTCTTGCCCAATGCCAGATTAATAGGTGCTTTATAACATTTCCAAGTAATAAGTCTCATTAATTTTTCTCTTTAATGCAAAACAGAAAATAAAATTATTGTTGCAAACAAATATTTTACAGACAAAAACCAAACACAGCATCAGACTGACATATATACACTACCACGTGTAAAACAGAAAGCTAGTGGGAACCTGCTGTATAGCGCAGGGAGCTCAGCTCGGTGCTCTGTGATGACCTAGATGGGTGGGATGGGGGTGGGGTGGGAGGGAGGCCCAAGAGGGAAGGGATGTATGTATACATATAGCTGATTCACTTCGTTGTATGGCAGAAACCAACACAACATTGTAAAGCAACTATACTTCAATAAAAAGAAACACTGTAGAAAAAAATGTAAATGTTTATTTTCCTGGTTTTCTCTGTATCTCTCCCCCTCCTTCTTTAGTCATTCAATCATTTTTGAATTCATTCATTGAACAAGTATTTACTGAGCAGCTATTATGTCCCGGGGGCTGCCCAGGCACCTGCTGGCTGCTGGTACACAGTTTTCTGGTGATACAGTGTCTACCCTCAAGGAGCCAGCGATGGAGGAGGAGGCTGGGGGTATGGGAGCCTTCCCCAAGGAGAAGACCCTCAAGGTGGGCTTTGAGGAGATGATCAGGTGAGAGAGGGCTAAGGGTGAGAACCTTGCTCCAATTTCCAAACACACTCCTTTCCCTGCTGTTACTAGTCCCCAGGTTTTGTGTGATTCCATGTGGTTTTGCTACTCCATGCTTATACCTTCTGTATCATCCTTTTGATAAACTCTCCTCAAATTAAATAATTAAAATCTGCCCTTTGTTTCCTGCCAAGCCCCTGACCGATGCAACGGCTTCAGAAGTTGTTTGATTGCTTTGTCTAGGCTACGAGCCAAGATCCAACTGTGTGTTTGTGTCCGTGTGAGGCAAGGGATTGGGGTGTGTTCCCTGGGCTCTCCCAGATGGAACTGCATAGAGCAGAATGCTGGAGAAGACCCCAGGGGTGAGAAGCAGAGATGAGGAGGAGACGGTCCCCAAGGGTGGGTGGAGGTGGCCTGAGAGCTTGAGTCAAGGGCCAGCGCCTGACGAGGAGCTGCAGGTGGCCTGAAGAGAAAACGAGCCATTTCCAGCCCTGAACAGGGTGTAGGCATCTGTATCATTCTTCTGAGCCCTCTGTGCAAACTTGACTAATGGTACAACTGTTTGATGATGGGATCTTGCACCCTTCTATCCAACAGAACGTAGTAGTGGGATGTTTTTTTCCTAAAAGACCAGAATAATTGGAGACAACCAAATGTTCAACAACTGGGGACAGATTTAGTTTGTTTAGTGAAATATTATTTAGGCCCTACAGGTGACAGTTATGAAGATAACAGGAAAACATGGAAAATGTTTCAGTATGTGTTAAAAAAATGAAAAAAATGGTCTGTTCACTATGTAAAAATATGTAAAAATTAAAAAAAACTTTGAAATTAGGGTGATTGTACTCACTAAGGTAATGCAGTGAACATTCAGAGAAACTCTGAAATCTCAGTGGCTTAATGCAGAAGAAGTGAATCTTCACTCACAGCAAGTTCAATACAAGTACTCAGAGCCCAGGGCTCCTTCCAGCTCATGGCTCTGTGATGACACAGTGAGGAGGTGGCTGTCTGTAAGCTAAGAAGAGAGTCCTCAGGAGAAATCAACTTGCTGATACCTTGATCTTATACTTCTAGCCTCCAGAATTGTGAGAAAATAAATTCGTGTTTTTTAAACCAGCCAGTCTGTGGTATTTTGTTACAACAGCTTGAGCAGACTAATACATGGCCCCTCCCCCAACCAACTTCTTAGCAAGACTATTTGTCCCTTTAGAGCTCAGGAAGGATGCCACTCCCTCTGGGAACCCCATCCCTACCCCAAGCTTCACTGAACGTCTCTCCCTTGGACTTTCCCAGTGTCCCAGTGTTACTCTGCCTACTTTGCTTATGAAACCTTATGGAGAAGGTGAGCTCCACAACAGGAGGGACCATATCTGTATCTCCACGGACCTGGCATTGCGTCTTTGTCACACAGTGAATACTCAATAAATAAATGGCAAGCAAATGAATGAAGGAACAAATATTTCTAAACTAACAACAGCAGAACAAGTAGATAATCATCTTGACTGATTTAAGGCTGGCCAGTGGCAGTCTTTGAGCTGTGTGTGGCAAAGCGTCAGAAAGGTTTCTGTCCAAAAGCTGTCTGGAAAGACTTTATTTATGCTTGACTATGCTGAGCTTAATAATACAAAAGGGCTATTACAAATATGTTGAATGAGAAATAGGGCCCCTCTCCTTAGCATGGTGGCTCATCTGGGGTAAGCTCAGAGGCTTGCAGGATTTGGAAATCTAATTGTTTCTCTGTAATTTTTGATATCGAGTCTATAGTGACTCTCTTGGCTAAACTGAAAACATCATAAGTTTCCTAAAACAATAAATGCCCAGACACTTTACCTTTCTGGAAGGTGCTCTTCTCTCCTCCCTACTCAATTAGGTAGAGGCTCTTTAAATTCTGTCTTTCTGTCAAGGGTCCCTTCAAGTCCCCTCTGCTCTCTGAAACCTGCCCTGCCCGCTGCAACCTCAAGCGCAGAGCTCTCACTGTTGATTTCAGGTCCATGAATCAGACCTTCCTCTCGAAGTCACCACAGGATGGTGGCACTCAAGAGACCCTGGGTTGGGGTGATGTCAACAACAACAAAAGAAGGCAGACTAAATATCTCTGAAAATCATCTCCTCTATAAAAGCAATGGGAAAATTAGGAGAAATGGTAAAGATCAATTTTTCTTAGAATTCTGGAAATAAACCAAAGGCTTGCAGTAACCCGAGGAGCATTTATTCAAGAAAAATGGTTGAATATCAGTATGAAAAGCAAGATTTATGGCAATTTTATTTGCCTTATTCCCACTGTCCCCTCCTCAGCTCTACAGTAAACTTGAAAACCAACAGCCTGCAATCACAATGAAAACCAGCAGCCTGGCAGCCACTGGAGGGGTCAGAACAGTGTTGAAACTCCTTCAAAACCCCATTACCAGAGAATTGTCACTAGTTATTTCCTGGAAGACATCCCTCACAAGGCTGTATTTATTTGATCTGACTCAGAGCTCCCCCTGTATGAACAGCAGACAGAATTTGTCAAAAACAATTAGAGGTAATTGTTTAACATTGCAGCTTCCTGAGGTGGTAGATAACAGTTGAGCAAACAGTACACAAACCATAACGTTTAAAGGGAAAAACTAGAAAACGAGATATCCATAGGGAGATTTGGAAATCTCTGACATCTTGTTAGGAATCTAAAAGGCCATGTACATGTTCAGGGATGTGAACATGCCCCATGCTATGCATATGCTCAGGAAAGACCTGAGAAGGCCCTAAGTTCTCAACTTTGGCTACCTCTGAGTTTTTGTACAAGAAGGAAGTGAAGGTGAAGATGGAGTTGAGGCCTGGTTGAGTGTTAGGAGTGCCCAACATATACACAGAGACTCTCAGAAAAGACTGGGAGACATATTGGTTACAGGCATATAAGGAAATCTCTGTCCAATCACTGACCACTAAGACAACTGAGCAGAGACTTCAGTGGCCACACAGACAACAAAGAATAAGATTTTACAGAATTGGTTCAGAAAAGTCTCTAAAAAAACAATAGCAATTACAACAAACAGCAACAAAAGCAATCTCTGGGGAGGAGGGAGAATCTGATTTCCAGAGTTGTCACATTATATTATCTTAAATATCTAGGTTTCAGCAAAACAAAAACACAAAAACGAAACAAACCACAAGACTTGCAAATAAACAAGAAAGTATGGTCCATACACAGGAGGAAAACAGTCAACGGAAACTGTTCCTGAGGAAGCCCAGACATTGAACTTACTAGATAAGGATTTTAAATTATTTATTTAAAATATGTTCAAGAACTAAAGGAAACCATGTATAAAGAACTAAATGAAAGTATGAGAATGAAGTCTCACCACATAGAGAATATCAATAAGGGGACAGAGAGTATGAGAAAAAAAAACAAAAAGAAATTCTGGATTTGAAAAGTGTTATGATTGAAATGAAGAACTTACTAGAGAGGCTCAATTACAGATTTGAACAAGCAGAGGACAGAATCAGAATAGCTGAAGATAAGTCAACTGAGATCTTCCAGTCTGAGGACAGAAAGAAAAAAGAATGAAGAAAGATAAACAGATCTGTGGAACTCCATGAAACACACCAAAATATGTATTCTCAGCATCCCAGAAGGAGAGGAGAGAGAGTAAGGGGCAGAAAGAATATTTGAAGAAATAATGGCCAAAAACTTCCCAAATTTGATGAAACATATTCATCCACACATTCAAGAAGCCTAGCAAATTGCAGATAGGATAAACTCAGAGATTCACACCTAAATACATCATAATCCAACTGCTGAAAGACAAAGACAAAGAGAGACTCTTAAAAGAAGCAAGAAAGAACTTGTCACATATAAGGGACCCTCAATAAGATTAATACCTGAGTACTCATCAGAAACTATGGAGGCCAGAAGACAGTGGGATGGCACTATCAAAGTGCCAAAAGAAAGATGGTCAAGCAAGAATTAAATCCAGAAAATTATCCTTTGAAAAGGAAGTTAAAATAGTTCCAGAAGAACAAAAACTGAGTAATTTCATTGCTAAGAGACCTGCCCTACAAGAAATGTTAAAGGGAGTTCTTAAGGCTGAAATGAAAGGACACTGGATGGCAACTTGAATCCGTATGAAAAAATAAGGAATACCAGTAAAGATATTTACATAGGTAAATATAAAGGACAAAATTAATGTATTTTTATTTGTAATTCTTTGTTTCTATCTGATTTAAGAGACAAGTACAGAAAGCAATACTTGTAAATTTGTGTTAAATGACATACAATGTATAAAAATGTAATTTGTATGCCAATAATAGCACAAAGAATGAGGGAGAGAATGGAAATATACAGGAATATAGTTTTGGTATAATATTGAAATTAAGTTGAGATTAATCTGAATTGTATCACTGTAAATTAAGATGTTAACTGTGATCTCTAGGGCAACCCCTAAGAAAATAACTACATTTAAAAAAAAAGCAGAAGAGATGACAATGGAATTAAAATGGTACATGAGAAAATATTTAACACAAATAGGCAGTAATGAAGGAATAGAGGGGAAAAAAAGACATACGATATATAAAGCAAATAGAAAAATGGCACATATAAATCTTATCAGTAATCATAAAATGTAAACGGATTAAAACTTCAATTAAAAGGCAGATATAGTAAAATAGATTTTAAAAATGATCCAACTATATGCTGTCCATAAAAGATGTGTTTTATTTATTTTTTGTTTTTAAAAAAATATTTACTTATTTGTTTGTTATTTATTTATTTATTTATTTATTTGGCTGCACTGGGTCTTAGTTGCAGCACACAGACTCTTAGTTGTGGCATGTGGACTCTTGGTTGCGGCATGCAAAGTCTTAGTTGCAGCACGCATGCAGGATCTGGTTCCCCGACTAGTCACTGAACCCAGTCCCCCTGCATTGGGAGCGAGGAATCTTACCCACTGGACCACCAGGGAAGTTCCGAGATGGGTTTTAGATTCAAATACAAAAATAGTTGAAAATCAAGGAACAGAAAAGATAGACCACGCAAATATTAATCAAAAAAGAGCTGGAGTTGTATACTAACATTAGACAAAACAGACTTTAAGCCAAAAATTGTTACTAGAGACAAAGAAGGACATTTTATAATGATAAAAGACATCAAGAGTATATAGCAATAATAAACGTTTATGTATCTGAAACAGTTCCAAAATGCACGAAGCAAAAACTGACAGAATTGAAGGGAGAAATAGACATTTCAACAATAATGGTTGGACACTTCAACACCTAACTTTCAATAATAAAGACAACCAGACAGAGGATGAACAAGGAAATGGAAGACTTGAGGAAACAAGTCTCAATAACTTTACAAGGGTTGACTTTACCAAAATAGAATGAAATTAGAAATCAGTAACAGAAGGAAATTTGGGAAGTTCACAAATATGTGGAAATTAAATAGCATATTCTTAAATAACCAATGGGTCAAAGCAGAGATCACAAGTGGAATTAGAAAACTCTTTGAATAATGAAAATGATAACACAACATACCAAAACTTATGGGACACAGCTAAAACAGTGCTTAGATGGAAATTTATAGCTCTAGAACTTCCCTGGTAGTCCAGTGGTTAAGACTCCACGCTTCGGGCTTCCCTGGTGGCGCAGTGCTTGAGAGTCCGCCTGCCGATGCAGGAGACGCGGGTTCGTGCCCCGTTTCGGGAAGATCCCACGTGCCGCAGAGCGGCTGGGCCCGTGAGCCATGGCCACTGAGCCTGCGCGTCCGGAGCCTGTGCTCCGCAAATGGGAGAGGCCACGACAGTGAGAGGCCCGCATAACGCAAGAAAAAAAAAAAAAAAAAGACTCCACGCTTCCACCGCAGGGGGCGCGTTCAACCAGGTTCAATCCCTGGTCAGGGAACTACGATCCCACATGCTACGCAGTATGGCCAAAAAAAAATTTTTTTAATAGCTCTAAATGCCTATAGCAACAAAGAAGAAATATTGTGAACCAATAATCTAAACTTCCACCTTGGAAACTAGAAAAAGAAGAGCAAACCAAATTCAAAGCTAGCAGAAGGAAGGATATAACAAAGACACAAGTTGAATTAATGAGATAGAGAATATAAAAACAATAGAGAAAATCAGTGAAAACCAACAAGATAAAAAAATTGAAAAATCTTTAGACTGCTCAGGGAAAAAGAGAGAAGACTCAAATTATTAAAAGCAGGATTGAAAGATGGAACATTACTACTAAATACAAAGGATGATATACTATGAATAACTGTACACCAACAAATTAGATAACCTAGATGAAATGGACAAATTCCTATAAAGACAGAAATTACCAAAACTGACTTAAGAAGAAACAGAAGATTTGAATAGAAGTAAAGAGATTGAATTAGCAATCAAAAAAGCTTCCCACAAAGCAAAGCCCAGGACTAGATGGCTAGTGAAGAGTTGATGCCAATTCTTCTTTAAGGTTTGGTGGAAATTACTAGTTTCCACCATCTAGTCCTGGGCTTTTCTTCCCACAAAACGTCACGTGGAAATATTATAATTTAGCAACAATGCACTAGATACACTATTCTCGTTTCCCTGGTGGCACTTAATTGATCACAGTTCTAGTGCTTGGGCCCTGCAGAGTACAATTACGACAGTGAACAGCATGGCACTGAGCGCGTAGTAGGTGCTTAAACAGCTGTTGAATTCACTGAAGAGTGGTGCGGTATGGGCTCATTGTTCTTGATGAGAGAACAAAGAAAAACACAGAACCTGTTTAAGACATGAAAGATGTTAGTGTCAGGATGGGCACATTTACCTATACCAAATGTGCAAAGCAGCTTTCTGGAGACAAAAACAAAAGGTTATTTTGAAGGCAATCAATTTTGTTTAATTTTAACATAGCCACGTTTATGCCAAGCGATTAGCATTTTCTCGTTAGCTTAGCAACTGTGATATGGCTAGAATATTTGGCAAAATGCTGATTTTAGAACTCAGATGCTGTGCCAACCTTGCTAAATGATCTAGATATAATTTTTAAACCGCCCAACCACTTCCCAGTTGTTTACGTGGGCCCTAACAGCTTTTCATCAAAAGAACTATATTTTCCTTGGTGGAAAGAAAGGTATTTAAACTGCTGAAAATAATGTTGAATATTAGGAAAAAAGGGAACACATGTGAGGTGTTTGTAAGGTAGAGACATTGCATATTAAAGAAAAATCAGTCCCTGGAGGAATCTGCCACAGTAGTTTTCATAAGGCCAGAAGCTACGAATGAGGTCCTGGTTTGTTGCTCTCCTGGACCACACTCCATGGGGTGGCAAGTAAAAACGAAGAGCCTGTACTGCTCACACTGAAATTCGTTTCTATTTTGATTTTGCCTTTTCATGTCAATTAGAGACTCTTTGTTAAAATGATTACGTAATTTTTGCAAAACTACATTACTGCAGACTGGAGGATATAAAGCCTCTTACATGTGACTAACGTACTCACAAATTCCTGCCCAGAGCACAATTTCTCAAGGGGGCCTTCTGCATACCATCTTTTTAAAGTGCAGCAGAGAAAGATGTAAATGCCCAAGAGATACAAGCGAGGCTTTTGGCTGAGATGGGGGATAAACTCCTTGTTCAAATAGCCGACAGAGGTTCCAGGAACTAAAGCGTCCTTTGCTTTGGAACACATCTCCATGCTCGGCTCCTGTCTTGTGATAAGGTTACACTGAATGGGGCTGGCATCCTTCAAGGTTACTGTTCCAGAAAATATTTGCAAATAATTTGATGTGCTGTCAGCTAGCAGGCTGCAGTGAATTCTTATAATTCAACATACTAATGTGGGTTTTCATGCCTTAAGCTATAAATAAGTTGGATATGCAAAAGTTTCTGTAATGTTTATTTAATAAAAATATTTAAAAAATAAATCTTGATTATTCCATTGCGCTCCGATGGAAGTCTTCCACTCTGACGGCTGTCTGTGACCTCAGGCGGTTTCTTCCTTCCTTTGTCTCATTTGATGTCACTACAGAAACACGCTTGTTTTTCTTTTCCGGCTTCTGGAAGTAGCACTCTGATGCTGCTGCTTACATGCTCCCCATCCAAGTCTCTGCCTGGTAAATGGCTGAACTCAATTCAAGTTGAATAATGCCAGCGGGATGGTGCCTCCCTGGGCACAGGGCCCTGGGCTGGGGCCACAGGAAGTTGAAGCAGTCACCCCTGGACCTGGAACCCCAGGCTCATAAAAGACCGATCATATCACAAAATCAGTGCCCCGGACTCCAAGAGAGCGCAGAAGAGAATCATTGATCCGTTGGTGGAGGAGGAGGTGGCCCTGAGTGACACCTGCAGAGACAAACATAAAATGTCACCAGGTGGAGGCGCAGGAGCCAGGCTGCGGGCAGAAGCACCTGACGGCACAAGGCGAAGGAGGCGGAAAGAGCGCGGCTCATCAAGGCAAGACAAACTGTAGGGGCCATTTTTCTACTAAGCATCTGGAATGAGGTCATTCAAACTATGGATCAGCCGAGTATACCTGCATGGCTCGGGGTGTGCCTTGCAGGAGACCTCCAGGAACTTCCTCAAGCTGGGCGCAGCAGCCTAGAGCAGTGGGGTTGGGGGTCAGCAGGTAACAGGATCCTGGGGACTGAAAGGCATCTGTCCGACTGGGGGCGCTCTTTCCAGGGCCCGTGGCTACATGCCCTTCCTGTGGGGTTGCTGTCACTGGTCCTAAAGGAGTCTGGCATCTGACAATGAAAGGACACTAAAGTGATGTTCTTGCTTAGCTGACGCTTGCGTGCCCCAAAGTGCCCCACGCGCTCATCAGGGTTGGAGTGGCGGATGCTGCGAGGTGGCAGAGGCAGGAGTTGGGGGGGGACAACTTTGCAGCTTCCTGTTGTCCCCAGGGCTGTTCCCAAAGCCAGGGCAGGTCCTGCCTTCGGGGAATTTGGTCCGCGCGCAGAGGCGGCCAGTGCACAGGGCACAGCGGGGAAGGAGTAGGCTAGCATCCACGTCCTCCCCGGCAGGAGGCGTGGCCCTCAAGCTCCTGTGCCTATTTTCTTAAAAAATAACTTTATTGAAATATAGTTTATACACTATACAATATGCCCATTTAAAGTGCACAGTTCAATGCTTATATATTCACAGAGTTGTGTACCGACCACCACAATCAATTTTAGATTACTTTCATTACCTCCAAAAGAATCCCCACACCCCTCACCTGCCACTCCCCATCCCATCCCTCTCCATTTCTCCATGCTCCCAGCCATAGGCAACTACTAATCTACTTTGTCTCTGTAGGTTTGCCCGTTCTGGACATTTCATATAAGTGGAATCATAATATGTGGTCTTTGTGTTGGCTTCTTTCACTCAGCATAATGTTTTCTAGGTTCATTCACGTTGTAGCTATAAGCTCCCTAAGTATCTGACACATAATAGGTGCTAAAACATATGTGTTGAATGAAACAATGCACAAATTATAGTAGCTGTGGGGCAGTCACAGTCCTGGACTTGCCATGCAAAGACCTGGGTTTCTTCCCCCCGCCAGCTCAGCCACATGCTGCCCTCTGAACCCGGGCTCTCGTTCCGCCTCACTTTAGCACTCATCTGTACCACCAGGAAAGTAGTCTCTGGTTCATGGATACTTGAATGACTCAGAGACTGTAAATTATTTTTGTAAATCGTAATGTCACATCTACATTTAGGGAAATACTATGCACAGAGCAATTAAACAATACAAAACAATTTCAGCCTCTGACCAATAGTCAAGAGCTTAGCAGCACAGGTAACAATTTTATTAACACTTTTTCTCCTTCCTCTCCTGCCCCACAATAAAATATACAGGTAAAGTAAAGGTTAAACCAACCTTGCAGATATTTTCGTTGCTTTTTGAGCATACACAGTTTGGGGGGAAAGAATTTACTCATTAGAGTTATACTCCACTAAGCAGAAATTTATCTACAACTATGATTTCTTTTTATATTTTAAGTAAGTAGACTAGCTTTTTTTTCTCAAGCAAAGTCATAATTGTATTTATTTTAAATTTATATCCTGTCTGCTTCAAAAAGAAATTTGAGGCAGCCAGGAAAATCATAAGCTATAAAATGAGCAAGCTCCATTTTATACTAATAAAATAAAAGTTAGGATCTCATCAGTGAAACAACTTCTCTTTGTGCTGTACTGTGTGCAAATATTTGGATTACTAAAGCGAATTTATGAAGCAATTACTTTTAATGCTATAAGAGGAAATTAAGTACTCATTGATTCTTGATTTATAAGCTAGAGCTAAAGATCATGAAAAAGCAAATATAACTTAATTAAATGTCCCTTGGCTTTGCTACTCTTGAGGTCTTCACTCATAAAGTTAGTAAAACAAACCATTCCTAGGACATAAATATATATTGGTTCTTCCAGTTGGGAAGGCAAATAATTTACTGGTTAAATATATTCAGCAAAGTTAACCCAAGTGAGAGATTTTCCCAGTGTCCTCCAGGGCTTAAAGAGATAAAAGCTATTGTTGTAGTTTTAAGGAAACCATTGTCCTGGGAATGATAGGCACTAACTTGCTGTAAAAAGGAGTAAACAAAGGGCATCTCATTTTTTTTCTATTAGAAAATATATTTTAATATGCTCACAAAATGGACTATAGATCTGTGAATGAAATAGAACTTTATAGTCTATTCATTGGCTACATACCTGTGGTTATTCATTGCTGACAGTGAATGCATTAACCTGGGATAATTTAATTGAATCTCCTAGTAATGTTGCTATTTTTCTACTCTGAAGTTTAAGTGATTTTTAAATATTGGGTCTAAAATGTAACACTTCAAGTAATGTATACAGCAAATCAAAAGCCAGTGCAAGTCCCCTTTTGTGCTTCGTGAGTTACTGATTAGAACAGAAAGAAAAAAGAAAGGAGAAAGAAAAGAAAAAAAAAACACAGCAGCAAAACAGTGTCCAGTGGAAATAAGACCCACTGGTCAAAGAGTGCTCACTGTGAAGAAGCTCCTCTCACATCTCCTTTTCCTCAGTCTCCACTGAGACAGATGGAGTCAAGGTTTAGGCTTCCTACACAGTTGAGTCAAGGGAGGATTTATTCAGATCAGTGGTAGATGAGCATGAACATTAAGAGTCGCAAAGTTTCTCATGGAAAATAAAGGTTTTGAGAAATTCTCTTCTTCGTCACTTGGATAGACTGGAATCTCATCCTCGGTGGCATATCAAACCGGTTTGAGGAAGAAAGTACCAAGAGAACTGGCTTTGTAGATTCTAGCCAGGAAGCATTAGGGTAATAGTTACAGAAAATGGAATATGCTGACTCCAAGAAGATGAAATTACCACCAGCAGGGCCTGGACTTTAGAGACACTTTTTAAGGAAGTACTCACGGGCTGGCAGACTTTCTCTTGGGTTGGTCTTTTAAAAATTTTTTTACATCTTTATTGGAGTGTAATTGTCTTACAATGGTGTGTTAGTTTCTGCTGTATAACAAAGTGAATCAGCTATATGTATACTTATATCCCCATATCCCCTCCCTCTTGAGCCTCCCTCCCACCCTCCCTATCCCACCCCTCTAGGTGGTCACAAAGCTCTGAGCTGATCTCCCTGTGCTATGCAGCTGCTTCCCACTAGCTAGCTATTTTACATTTGGTAGTGTATATATGTCAATGCTACTCTCTCACTTCGTCCCAGCTTACCCTTCCCCCTCCCCATGTCCTCAAGTCCATTCTCTACGTCTGCATCTTTATTCCTGTCCTGCCCCTAGGTTCATCAGAACCATTTTCATTTTTAGATTCCAAATATATGTGTTAGCATATGGTATTTGTTTTTCTCTTTCTTGCTTCACTCTGTATGACAGATTCTAGATCCATCCACCTCATTACAAATAATTCAATGTTATTTCTTTTTATGGCTGAGTAATATTCCAATGTATGTATGTGCCACATCTTCTTTATCCATTCATCTGTCCATGGACATTTAGGTTGCTTGCATATCCTGGCTATTATAAATAGTGCTGCAATGAACATTGTGGTACATGTCTCTTTTTGAATTATGGGTTGGTCTTGGGATTAGGCAAACATTTATAGTGGTTGGTTGGCATTAGGGGCATTCTGCAGTGACAGATGTTTTCCTCCTGTTTTCTGCCCTATGACTGAGTCCATGACCTTGGCCTCATTATGTTCTAATCACAGGTACCAACTGGTCCAGATTTGCATACTGGGTGCACTAAGAAATACACTAAAAATAAAGAAAATCAAGGTGAAAAGTTATAGTAGGTTGCTAGGGGTTCCATAAAAAGTTCCACCGACTGGGTGGCTTAAACAACAGAAGTTTATTTTCTCATAAATCTGTGGGCTGGAAGTCTGGGATCAAGGTGTCTGCAGGGTTGATTTCTTCTGACTAATGACCAAGCAGATATGAAAAATAAACAAGTAGAACTTTAAAAATGAAAACCAGAATGATTACTATTAAACTCAAGGGAAAGCAATTAGACACAGCTGATGAGAGTCAGTGAAATAAAGGTAGGTCTAAACACTTTCCCACAGTGAAGCACAGAGAGATTAAGATATGGAACAGGAGGGAGTGACAAAGAGACGTGGAAGATGGAATGAGACATATGTCTAACTGGCGTTTCTGAGCAAGAGAAGAGAGAAAATGGTGCAGAAGCAATATTTGGAGAGATAATGAGCAGTCATTTTCTACAACTCATGAAAAATACCAATCCAGAGATTGAGAAATTCCAGTGAATTCTAAGCAAGATGGATAAATAAAAGGAAATCCTACACATAGACCCATTACAGTGAAACAGAGAGAAACAGACAATCTTGAAAAAGAAAATCCAGAGTGAATTAAATTACCTTCAGAAGAATGACAATTAGGCTGATCACTGACTTTTATTTTTTTTAATTTTTATTGGAGTATAGTTGACCCACAATGTTGCATTAGCTTCAGGTGCACAGCAAAGCTAACCAGCCATACACACACATAAATCCAGGCTCCTTCAGACTCCCCTCCCACACAGGCCATTACAGAGCACTGACATCTTAATATTTTTTAAAGATTAATTAATTTATTTATTTTTGGCAGCACTGGGTCTTCATTGATGCATGCGGGCTTTCTCTAGTTGTGGCAAGTGGGCTGCTCTTCCTTGTGGTGGCTCCTCTTGTTGCGGAGCATGGGCTCTAGGCTCCCAGGCTTCAATAGTTGTGGCTCGTGGGTTCAGTAGTTGTGGCTCCTGGCCTTAGTTGCTCCGTGGCACGTGGGATCTTCCCAGACCAGGGCTCGAACCTCTGCCCCCTGCATTGGCAGGCTGATTCTTAACCACTGCATCACCAGGGAAGTCCTCACTGACTTCTTAATAGGAACAAAAGAAGCTCAAACAGGGTGGAATGGTATCATCATCATCCAAAGAGTCAATCTAGAGTAACGTATCCAGTAAAATATCTTTCAAGAAAACTGAGAGACTTTGCAGTCTCTCAGTAGAGCTCTTTTAGAATTTCCTTTTAGAAGGAAGTTCTAAAAGATGGACTTTAGGCAGAAGGAAATTGGTCCAGATGGAAGGTTCGAGATGTAAGAAGGAACTGAGAGTGAATAAAGTACGTGCAGCTGAACAAACATGGACTGAATAAAACAATATTAACAATTTTTCTCTGGGTTGATAAAAAGATAAGAACACTTACAAAATAGCACTAATGTCTGGAGGGGATGATCAGAATTAAAGTGAGGAGAGTAAAGGTAGCTGTCAGTTATGCATTTTGGTAAATTAAATGCGCGTGTTAAAATCTCCAGGGTAATGATGAAAATAATGAAAATGAGCTTTATACTTTCTAAAGTAACAGAAGGAAAAGGCAAGAACCCAAGTATAAAACGTCTAAAAACAAACAAAAAATATATTTTGTTTAGGGATACAAATGCACGATAAAATTATTAAAAAATAAGAATGATAAACACCGAAGTCAGGACCATGGTTACTTGGTGGGAAGTGGAAGGAATCAGAAGATCAGGGAGGGACAGGCAGGGGAGTGACTTCAAACATAATTGAAAAATTTTTTTTCTTAAACTGGGTGATGGGTACATGATCACTGAATTGTTGTTACTTACATCTTAAATGTAATTCATAATTTTTATACCTACTCAAATTTGACTACAAAAAGATTTTCAAAAGGAAAGGAAAAAAATACTCCCAAGCACTTCCCATTTTTTTGTAGATACTAATAACTCTAAGGACTCAGATTTCCGTAAAGGGCTCAGCGTCTCCCCTAAGCCCTCTGCGGACAGATACAATCCTGCTCCATCAGCACCTCAGCGCACTGCACAGAGAAGGGGTTCAACACATGCTGATGTGTTTGTGTTTAGACAGGAGCTATAATTATCAGTAGGATTACTGTATTTAGAAGTTAAAGGGACTTAATTTAATTATTTAAATTATTTAAATAAACAGTTTTTCATAGCAAAGCTTAAATAGTGTCTCATCTCTTTAGGGGGCTGTCTTGATTTGGGTTCCTCTAGAAGCAGATCCTGAGATAAGAATTGAAGGGATAAGTAGTTTATTTGGGAGGTAATCCCAGGAAATGCTGTCAGGGGCATAGGGAAGTGAGGCAGGGAAGGGAAGGAAGCCACAAAGGAGGAATTATCGAGCCAGTCACTGGTGTGGGCTCAGTCCCTCTGTGGCTCCGTAAAAAGGCAGCAGTGTGCCTCAGTTAACCCAACCATGGGGCCTGGCCGCTGGGTATTCTCACCACCTCCCACGTCACCAGGTGAAGCTGCTTCCTGAGCATCCCCTCTTGCTAACTTCTGACCTGTCCTGTGCACAGCCCAGACCTCTCCCTGGCTGGAGCTAAAGCCCCCTGGCAGAGAACTGCAGTGTTTGTAGTAAGCCTCCTTCGGCTTGTTGAGGTGAAAACTCAGGGGACATCGGCAGGACACCCACAGCATCTGCTAGAGCACTAGAGGCCTTTTGGGTAGAAAGCCAGACATGTGAGTGGCGGCAAGCCTGGCAAACCTGTCTCCCCATTCAGTCTTCGGGCAAAATTTAAGGGGTTAGAGGCAGAAGACTAGATTGGCTAGTCTCGAATCAGTCCATATCAACTACTCCGGCTGCTGGAAGCCAGCTTGTCCTCGCTGAAAGACTTCTCTCTTCGTAAAGGGCTCCAGTAGCAGCATTTCTATTCTTTGAGTTCCCATCCTAGAGACATGGGATCCTGTCTCTGCTAAATAACTCCAGGTTTGATTGATCAACAACCTGTTTTAAGGAAGCAAAACCAATTTCAGCTGGTTCAATGTTTTATGTGCTGCTTTAGCGTCATTTGGGGCTGCTAACCAGGCCTCATCTCTTTGATTTGTTAGCTACAAGAACCAGTACATTCCCTTTATTAACTAAGTAAAACTAATCACTGAAATATATAAAGGAAAACTCAAGAAACGCAGGAGAAATAAAATTGTAATGGAAGACTTTAAAACTTCTTTTTAGGGACCAAAAAGAAAACAAAAGTGAGCATGTGGAAGTCTGAATACTGTAATTAACAAGGCAGATCTAATAGATGTATTAACTTTACAATGTATACCTGTGCAGGTGCCAATGGTACACTTACAGATTTTTCATGATTAAACTGCAACAAAACTTAATGTGTTCCCTAAAGAAGAAAAAGTACCACAGTCTCTGCCAAATATTCTGGGAGCTCATAACAATGGTGGACAAGAAACAATCCCCCCAAGCCTCTAAACCAAACAAGAGCTGTCCTTTCTAAACCATATTTTGAACCAAAAAGGAAATAAAACTTTTAACTATAGAATATCTGAGAAATAACTAAAATAAGAGTACGACTTTAAAACCTTTGAGATATAGCTGGAGTTGGACTCTAAGGGCATTTTCTATTAATTAAAATAAGAAAATAAATAAAAGAAAAAAACACATAACTCAAGTATCCAAGTCAAGTAATAAAAAGAATCTGTATTTTCTGCTCAATTTTGCTATGAATCTGAAAATGCTCTAAAGAAAATAAAATCTGTTAAAGATTTCATAAACCTTAGGAAAATGGAAATAGAAAACTGAGACATAAAACTAAATATTGATAAATTATAAAATGGTATCACTAATAAATAAACACAACAGATATTTCTTGGGAGGTAGGGATCAATGCCTTGTTTAAACTACTAGTTAGCTTAGTCAAGAACTAAGAAAGAAAGCCCAAATATACAAAACTAGGAATCACACAGGGAAATGAAACATGGAGACTGATAAAATTTGAAGGATTCTAAGATACCACTTTGCTTAATGTTATGCCAATCCACTTAAATATAAGAATGAAATAAGTGACTTCCAAGGAAAATACCCAAGTCCACAATCAATGGAGAGATAATCAGAAGATCTACATGGGCTGATAACCAAGAAAAGAGGAGGTAGTTTAAGAAGTGTTAATAGCCTACACAGGTTCCAGACCCAGAGGGTTTCATGGGCAGTTCATTTAGACCTTCAAGGAACAGATAATTTCTATGCTTTTTTGAGCTCTTTCAGACCACAGAGAAACAAGAAACACCTCTTAGAAAGCCAGAATTTGTAAAAGACAGCATGTAACAAACCAGCCAGACTACTGACAGACAAACAGCAGGACAATTTCACTTAATACCTAGGTGAAAATTGGAATCCTCTACTGAAATATAGAGTCCATGGGATATTAAAGAATTATGACCAAGAGGAAGTCTCAGTAGAAGGGTAAAGATGGTTTAATATTATGAAATCTATTAAGATATTCCACCATATATTATCAATAGATACCAAAAGCTCATCTGATACGTTTCAATAGCTACTCCTATTTTTACAAAGCCCATGCTAAAATAGAAATAAATGGATACTTGCTAGATATAATTTTATGTGTGTGTGTGTGGTATGTGTGTATTTTATAACACAAAACAATAGCCAATATCCTGCTTACTAATAATTCACTGGAAGTAATGCCCATTAAAGTCAATAAAAGACAAGAGTGCTGTTATTATTATAATTTGAGTTACCACTAAATTCCCATGCAACAAGGTTTTAGCAGTTTATACTCACATCAACTGAATATGAAAGTGCCTGTTAACCTAAACTCTTAACTACATTATATATTATAACCCTTTTAAATCTTTGTCAACTTGATGTAGATTAATTATCATTTCCTTAAGTATCAGTAAGCTGAATTTTTACATATTTAAAAGCCATTTGGATCTACACGTGGAGCAACTCCTACAGAACACCTACTGAACGCTGGCAGGAGACCTCAGACCTCCCAAAAGGCAAGAAACTCCCCACGTACCTGGGTAGGGCAAGAGAAAAAAGAATAAACAGAGACAAAAGGATAAGGACGGTACCTGCACCAGTGGGAGGGAGCCGTGAAGGAGGAAAGGTCTCCACACACTAGGAGCCCCTTCGCGGGCAGAGATTGCGGGAGGCGGAGCGGGGAGCTTCGGAGCCGCGGAGGACAGCACAGCAACAGGGGCGCGGAGGGCAAAGCGGAGAGATTCCCGCACAGAGGATTGGCGCCAACCGGCGCTCACCAGCCCGAGAGGCTCGTGTGCTCACCCGCCGGGGGCGGGCGGGGCTGCGAGCTGAGGCTCGGTTTCGGTTTCGGTCGGAGCGCAGGGAGAGGACTGGGGTTGGCGGCTTGAACACAGCCCGAAGGGGTTAGTGCGCCACGGCTAGCAGGGAGGGAGTCCGGGGAAAAGTCTGGACCTACCCAAGAGGAAAGAGACCTTTTCTTGCCTCTGTGTTTCCTGGGGCGCGAGGAGAGGGGTTTTAAAAGCGCTGCCTAAAGGAGCTCCAGAAACGGGCGGGAGCCGCGGCTAAAAGCTCGGAAACCAGAGACGGGCGGGAGACGCTAAGGCTGCTGCTGCCGCCACCAAGGGGCCTGTGTGCGAGCACAGGTCACTGCCCCCACCCCTCTTCCGGGGAGCCTGTGCAGCCCGCCACTGCCAGGTTCCCGGGATCCAGGGACAATTTCTCAGGGAGAACACACGGCGGGCCTCAGGCTGGGGCAACGTCACGCCGACTTCTGCCGCCGCAGGACCGCTCCGCACTCCGTGCCCCTCCCTGCCCCCGGCCTGAGAGCGCCAGAGCCCCCGAGTCAGCGGCTCCTTTAACGCCGTCCTGTCTGAGCAAAAAGCAGACGCCCTCCAGCGACCTACACGCAGAGGCAGGGCCAAGTCGAAAGCTGAGCCCCTGTGAGCTGTGAGAACAAAGAAGAAAAAGGGAAATCTCTCCCAGCAGCCTCAGAAACAGCGGATTAAAGCTACACAATCAATTTGATGTACCCTGCCTCTGTGGAATACATGAATAGACAGCGAATCATCCCAAATTGAGGAGGCGGACTTCTAGAGCAAGATCTATGATTTTTTCCCCTTTTCCTCTTTTTGTGAATGTGTATGTGTATGCTTCTGTGTGAGATCTTGTCTGTATAGGTTTGCTTCCACCATTTGTCCCAGCGTTCTATCCGACCATTTTTTTTTTTAATTTTTTTCTTAATAATTAATTTTAATTTAAAGAACTCTGTTATACTTTACCTTCTTTCTATCTTTCCTTCCTTCCTTCCCTTTTTGAGACAACGAATCGTCCCAAATTGAGGAGGTGGACTTGGAGAGCAAGTTTTATGATTTTTTCCACTTTACCTCTTTTTGTGAGGGTATATGTGTATGCTTCTATGTAAGATTTTGTCTCTATAACTTTGCTTCCACCATTTGTCCTAAGGTTCTATCCTTCCCTTTTTTTTTTCCTCTAAATAATTATTTTTTTAATTCAATAACTTTATTATACTTTATTTTATTTTACTGTATCTTCTTTCTTTCTGTATTTTTTCCTTCCTTCCCTCATTCCTTCCTTCCTTCCCTCCTCCCTCCCTCCCTCCTTTCTTTCCTTCTTGCCTTCTTCCTTTCTTTTCTTCTTTCTTTCTTTCTTCCTTCCCTCCTTCCTTCCTTCCCTCCTCTCTTTCTTTCTTTCTTTCTTTCTTTCCTATTTCCTCCTACTTATACTAATTCTCTCTACTTTCTCTCCCTTTTATTCTGAGCCGAGTGGATGAAAGGCTCTTGCTGCTCCAGCCAGGAGTCAGGACTCTGCCTCTGAGGTGGGAGAGCCAACTTCAGAACACTCGTCAAGAAGAGACCTCCCAGCCCCACATAATATCAAACGGCGAAAATCTCCCAGAGATCTCCATCTCAACACCAGCACCCAGCTTCGCTCAACGACCAGCAAGCTACAGTGCTGGACAACCTATGCCAACCATATAGCAAAACAGGAACACAACCCCACCCACTAGCAGAGAGGCTGCCTAAAATCATAATAAGTCCACAGACACCCCAAAACACACCACCAGACGTGGACCTGCCCACTAGAGAGACAAGATCTAGCCTCATACACCACAACACAGCCACTAGTCCCCTCCACCAGGAAGCCTACACAACGCACTGAACCAACCTTAGCCACTGGAGACAGACATCAAAAACAACGGGAGCTACGAACTTGCAGCCTGCAAAAAGGTGAACCCAATCACAGTAAGATAAGCAAAATGAGAAGACAGAAAAACACACAGCAGATGAAGGAGCAGGATAAAAACCCACCAGACCTAACAAATGAAGAGGAAATAGGCAGTCTACCTGAAAAAGAGTTCAGAATAATGATAGTAAAGATGATCCAAAATCTTGGAAATAGAATGGACAAAATGCAAGAAGCAGTTAACAAGGACCTAGAAGAAATAAAGATGAAACAGACAATGATGAACAACACAATAAATGAAATGAAAAATACTCTAGATGGGATCAATAGCAGAATAAATGAGGCAGAAGAACGGATAAGTGACCTGGAAGATAAAATAGTGGAAATAACTACTGCAGAGCAGAATAAAGAAAAAAGAATGAAAAGAACTGAGGACAGTCTCAGAGACCTCTGGGACAACATTAAACGCACCAACATTCGAATTATAGGGGTTCCAGAAGAAGAAGAGAAAAAGAAAGGGACTGAGAAAATATTTGAAGAGATTATAGTTGAAAACTTCCCTAATATGGGAAAGGAAATCGTTAATCAAGTCCAGGAAGCACAGAGAGTCCCATACAGGATAAATTCAAGGAGAAATACGCCAAGACACATATTAATCAAACTGTCAAAAACTAAATACAAAGAAAGCATATTAAAAGCAGCAAGGGAAAAACAACAAATAACACACAAGGGAATCCCCATAAGGTTAACAGCTGATCTCTCAGCAGAAACTCTACAAGCCAGAAGGGAGTGGCAGGACATACTGAAAGTGATGAAGGAGAAAAACCTGCAACCAAGATTACTCTACCCAGCAAGGATCTCATTCAGATTTGATGGAGAAATTAAAACCTTTACAGACAAGCAAAAGCTGAGAGAGTTCAGCACCACCAAACCAGCTTTACAACAAATGCTAAAGGAACTTCTCTAGACAAAAACACAAGAGAAGGAAAAGTCCTATAATAACGAACCCAAAACAATTTAGAAAATGGGAATAGGAACATACATATCGATAATTACCTTAAATGTAAATGGACTAAATGCTCCCACCAAAAGACACAGATTGGCTGAATGGATACAAAAACAAGACCCATATATATGCTGTCTACAAGAGACCCACTTCAGACCTAGAGACACATACAGACTGAAAGTAAGGGGATGGAAAAAGATATTCCATGCAAATGGAAACCAAAAGAAAGCTGGAGTAGCAATTCTCATATCAGACAAAATAGACTTTAAAATAAGGACTATCAGAAGAGACAAAGAAGGACACTACATAATGATTAAGGGATCGATCCAAGAAGAAGATATAACAATTGTAAATATTTATGCACCCAACATAGGAGCACCTCAATACATAAGGCAAAAACTAGCAGCCATAAAAGGGGAAATCGACAGTAACACATTCATAGTAGGGGACTTCAACACCCCACTTTCACCAATGGACAGATCATCCAAAATGAAAATAAATAAGGAAACACAAGCTTTAAATGATACATTAAACAGGATGGACTTAATTGATATTTATAGGACACTCCATCCAAAAACAACAGAATACACATTTTTCTCAAGTGCTCATGGAACATTCTCCAGGATAGATCATATCTTGGGTCACAAATCAAGCCTTGGTAAATTTAAGAAAATTGAAATTATATCAAGTATCTTTTCCGACCACAACGCCATGAGATTAGATATCAATTATAGGAAAAGAGCAGTAAAAAATACAAACACATGGAGGCTAAACAATACACTACTTAGTAACGAAGTGATCACTGAAGAAATCAAAGAGGAAATTAAAAAATACCTAGAAACAAATGACAATGGAGATACAACGACCCAAAACCTATGGGATGCAGCAAAAGCAGTTCTAAGAGGGAAGTTTATAGCAATACAAGCCCACCTTAAGAAGCAGGAAACATCTCGAATAAACAACCTAACCTTGCACCTCAAGCAATTAGAGAAAGAAGAACAAAAAAACCCCAGAGTTAGCAGAAGGAAAGAAATCATAAAAATCAGATCAGAAATAAATGAAAAAGAAATGAAGGAAACAATAGCAAAGATCAATAAAACTAAAAGCTGGTTCTTTGAGAAGATTAACAAAATTGATAAACCATTAGCCAGACTCATCAAGAAAATAAGGGAGAAGACTCAAATCAATAGAATCAGAAATGAAAAAGGAGAAGTAACAACTGACACTGCAGAAATACAAAAAATCATGAGGGATTACTACAAGCAACTCTATGCCAATAAAATGGACAATCTGGAAGAAATGGACAAATTCTTAGAAATGCACAAACTGCCAAGACTGAATCAGGAAGAAATAGAAAATATGAACAGACCAATCACAAACACTGAAATTGAAACTGTGATTAAAAATCTTCCAACAAACAAAAGCCCAGGACCAGATGGCTTCACAGGCGAATTCTATCAAACATTTAGAGAAGAGCTAACACCTATTCTTCTCAAACTCTTCCAAAATATAGCAGAGGGAGGAACACTCCCAAACTCATTCTACGAGGCCACCATCACCTTGATACCAAAACCAGACAAGGATGTCACAAAGAAAGAAAACTACAGGCCAATATCACTGATGAACATAGATGCAAAAATCCTCAACAAAATACTAGCAAACAGAATCCAACAGCACATTAAAAGGATCATACACCATGATCAAGTGGGGTTTATTCCAGGAATGCAAGGATTCTTCAATATACGCAAATCTATCAATGTGATTAACCATATTAACAAATTGAAGGAGAAAAACCATATGATCATCTCAATAGATGCAGAGAAAGCTTTTGACAAAATTCAACACCCATTTATGATAAAAACCCTGCAGAAAGTAGGTGTAGAGGGAACTTTCCTCAATATAATAAAGGCCGTATATGACAAGCCCACAGCCAACATCATCCTCAATGGCGAAAAACTGAAAGCATTTCCACTAAGGTCAGGAACAAGACAAGGTTGCCCACTCTCACCACTCTTATTCAACATAGTTTTGGAAGTTTTAGCCACAGCAATCAGAGAAGAAAAGGAAATAAAAGGAATCCAAATCGGAAAAGAAGAAGTAAAGCTGTCACTGTTTGCAGATGACATGATACTATACATAGAGAATCCTAAAGATGCTACCAGAAAACTACTAGAGCTAATCAATGAATTTGGTAAAGTAGCAGGATACAAAATTAATGCACAGAAATCTCTGGCATTCCTATATACTAATGATGAAAAATCTGAAAGTGAAATCAAGAAAACACTCCCATTTACCATTGCAACAAAAAGAATAAAATATCTAGGAATAAACCTACCTAAGGAGACAAAAGACCTGTATGCAGAAAATTATAAGACACTGATGAAAGAAATTAAAGATGATACAAACAGATGGAGAGATATACCATGTTCTTGGATTGGAAGAATCAACATTGTGAAAATGACTCTACTTCCCAAAGCAATCTATAGATTCAATGCAATCCCTATCAAACTACCACTGGCATTTTTCACAGAACTAGAACAAAAAATTTCACAATTTGTATGGAAACACAAAAGACCCCGAATAGCCAAAGCAATCTTGAGAACAAAAAATGGAGCTGGAGGAATCAGGCTGCCTGACTTCAGACTATACTACAAAGCTACAGTAATCAAGACAGTATGGTACTGGCACAAAAACAGAAAGATAGATCAATGGAATAGGATAGAAAGCCCAGAGATAAACCCATGCACATATGGTCACCTTATCTTTGATAAAGGTGGCAGGAATATACAGTGGAGAAAGGACAGCCTCTTCAATAAGTGGTGCTGGGAAAATTGGATAGGTACATGTAAAAGTATGAGATTAGATCACTCCCTAACACCATACACAAAAATAAGCTCAAAATGGATTAAAGACCTAAATGTAAGGCCAGAAACTATCAAACTCTTAGAGGAAAACATAGGCAGAACACTCTATGACATAAATCACAGCAAGATCCTTCTTGACCCATCTCCTAGAGTAATGGAGATAAAAACAAAAATAAACAAATGGGACCTAATGAAACTTCAAAGCTTTTGCACAGCAAAGGAAACCATAAACAAGACCAAAAGACAGCCCTCAGAATGGGAGAAAATATTTGCAAATGAATCAACTGACAAAGGATTAATCTCTAAAATTTACAGGCAGCTCATGCAGCTCAATAACAAAAAAATAAACAACCCAATCCAAAAATGGGCAGAAGACCTAAATAGACATTTCTCCAAAGAAGATATACAGACTGCCAACAAACACATGAAAGAATGCTCAACATCATTAATCATTAGAGAAATGCAAATCAAAACTACAATGAGATATCATCTCACACCAGTCAGAATGGCCATCATCAAAAAATCTAGAAACAATAAATGCTGGAGAGGGTGTGGAGAAAAGGGAACACTCTTGCACTGCTGGTGGGAATGTGAATTGGTTCAGCCACTATGGAGAACAGTATGGAGGTTCCTTAAAAAACTACAAATAGAACTACCATATGACCCAGCAATCCCACTACTAGGTATATACCCTGAGGAAACCAGAATTCAGAAAGAGTCATGTACCAAAATGTTCATTGCAGCTCTATTTACAATAGCCCGGAGATGGAAACAACCTAAGTGCCCGTCGTCGGATGAATGGATAAAGAAGATGTGGCACATATATACAATGGAATATTACTCAGCCATAAAAAGAAACGAAATTGAGCTATTTGTAATGAGGTGGATAGATCTAGAGTCTGTCATACGGAGTGAAGTAAGTCAGAAAGAGAAGGACAAATACCGTATGCTAACACATATATATGGAATTTAAGAAAAAAAAATGTTATGAAGAACCTAGGGGTAAAACAGGAATAAAGACAGAGACCTACTGGAGAACAGACTTGAGGATATGGGGAGGGGGAAGGGTGAGGTGTGTTAGGGCGAGAGAGAGACATGGACATATATATACTAACAAACGTAAGGTAGATAGCCAGTGGGAAGCAGCCGCATGGCACAGGGAAACCGGCTCGGTTCTTTGTGGCTGTCTGGAGGGGTGGGATAGGGAGGGTGGGAGGGAGGGAGACAAAGAGGGAAGAGATATGGGAACATATATATATGTATAACTGACTCACTCTGTTATAAAGCAGAAACTAACACACCATTGTAAAGCAATTATACCCCAATAAAGATGTTAAAAAATAAATAAATAAATAAATAAAAAATAAAAGCCATTTGTACTTTTGTGAATAACCTATTCAAGTCCTTTGCCCATTTTTCTTTTTGGTATTGTTTGATATTGTTGAATTTGTAAATTAACAATATTAATCCTTTGTCATGGAGCTTATAAATATTTTTCTGTTGTTTTTAATCTTATGTTTTTGACATGAAGAAATTTAAGTGTTTTCATATAATAAAATATTCAATCACCTCTAAAGTTTTCTGGCCTTGGTGTTCATATTGAGAAAGGATCTCTTCCAAGAGCATAAAAATATTCCCCACTGTTTTTTCTAACAGTTTTATAGTTATAGTTACAGTTTTACATTGAACCCTCTGAACCACCTGTAATTTATTTTGGTGTAAGGACGGAGGTAAGGCTACAAAGAGCTAGCAAGTTTTCCCATCTCCACTTAATGAGTAATTCATCTTTCACTCATTGATTTCAGGCATTGTCCTTAAACACTATTTTCTTTTGTAACCTCAGGTTTGCTTGTGTATATTCCACTTGTCTGATTATTGCTGTGCCAGTACATATTGTTTTAGAAACCAGCATTATTGGTTCTAATATTTGCCAGAGAAAGTGCACCATTATTCTTGTATTTCACATTTTTTTTCTTGTTATTCTCACAAGATGGTTCTTCTAGGTGAGCTCCAGAATTATTTTTTCAAGTTCCAAAAACGTTCTGTTGGCATTATGACTGAGACTATTGAATTCTAGTTTGATTTAGAAAGAAGTATCGTATTGAGTATTTCTACCTAGGAGTGAAATATCTCTCTACCTTAAAAATCATTTTTATGTTCCTCAGTGGAGTTTTATAATGCTATTCATGTATATCCTATGCATTCTTCACTAACTATTCTTAGGTGTATTATATTTTTGACATTAGTGTGGATTTTCCATTTTATTTCTTTAAATCATGTTTTGAAACTGGTTATTGCCTATATATTGAAAGCTATCTGTATATTAATTTTAACTGGTAACCTACAAGGTAATACAAATAACAATATTATGAAAAATAACTATATTTTCTAAAAAAATTATAGTAAATAGAGTGGCATTGTTTTACATTTTTACAAATCCCTTTAATGTTTGGCTTAATGCAAGATGGCTTGATTCTCTTATCTGTTTCTGCAGTCAATTTATTGTATTATCACATATCATGTAGTCTCTGGAAAACTGTATTATATGTTAGTGAAAGAATGAGAGTGAAAAAAATCAAATAACATCTTTATGTTATTATAATATTCTCAGGGACCTCCAGGGGTCCCCAAAACACACTTTGAGAACCACTGCTTATAACCACTATTATTAATTTTATTTACACAGGCTATAAAACATAATTTTAAAAAAATTTTACTGTTTGTCGAATGTCTACTTTGTGTTAGACCCTCTCCTGAAGTCTTCAGGATAATCCTTCAGGGTAGGCATTATTACCTCCTGCCCCATCTTCCTCTCCCTGGTTTAGAGATGAGCAAACTGAAACACAGAGACTCAACCATTTCTCCGAAGTCGCACACTGGAGGACAGTGGTGCTAGAACCCATATCCAGGTCTACCTGACTTCAAAGCTCAAACTCTTTCCATCATCCCTGTCTCTCAGCATATTTCATTAAAAACACTATATTAAGGTGAATTAAACAACAGCAATTTCTTTGATTTCCTCCCTCAGCGCTCTGTTTAAATGCAACATGGTATTATGGTACTTTGTGTGGTCAGGACCCAAGCTGACCTAAGCCCTTCCCTGGCCCCATCTATGCAGGACAACCAAAGCTCCTCCACATGCTTCGCTGCCATTAATTCTGACGAATTGCTCAGAACACGCTTTTAGCATATTGCATCACACGCTTTGGCATAAGGACGATTATTCTGTAATAAATGAAAGGATCACATCCTCTCATGAAGAACAGGCAGCAGTGGAAGATCAATTTCTTAAAAAGATTTTCTCTTTATTACTGTCAAGGGGTTAGATCTAGGATAGTGTAGCATACAGATAATAAAGGTGAAATACAGGATACTTTGCAGATAACTACTATCCCCTTTCTTTTTTCTGACAGTTATGGAGGGAAAGGAAAACCACAGATGTCTGATAAGACCCAGAGACGTCCTTTCATTATGTGTCTTAAGAGACAGGAACAAGCGAGAGTAGAGGAGATCACAGGAAAAAATTAGGAGGATAAAGAAAAAAAACGAAGAGTCCCGTATTACATGGGTGGTTTCTGATTACTGCACATCTGCAGACAATATCTGAGATTTATTTCTTCTCTCTGGAGCTTCCTTGCTGGACTAAAGTTGATGTCTGGAGCTATGTATAGCTTCTGTGAAAGGATCCCTTGGCAAATTAAATTCTACGGTTTTGTCTTCATTCATACTACATACTTTATACATCTCTGCAAATAACCATTGGAATTTAAACTAGAAAGCAACAAAACAGTACTGGCTGTAGGTCTAAACAAAATTGGAACACTTGACTATTCTGAAGTCATCCCTGATCATCTTTTTCTTTTAACACTTTTCCCATTGAAATGGTTCTTTCTCGCTTTTAGAATGATCAACAGCGAAGAATGAAAACAAAGATGCTACTGCACAGTTTCTCAAAATAAGTCTCTATGCTAACATCATCCATATGAAAATAGGAAGAAAATTACCATAAAAATTTAAAAGGAAAGGAAAGGAAAACGGAAAAAATACAAATTAATCTGCACTCCTTGCCCGCATCGGCCTGGCCTTGAGAACATAGTAAAAGTCCTTTACAAATGACCACAAGTAATTGTGGGCAGATTCAACTTTTTAATGGAATTATTTCAAGGTCTAAACTTAAGGTTCCCATAAACACAATTCCAAATCTCAAAGTACTCCAAAGGTCTTCACCCCAGTCAAGAAGGAAAAGTAAGACACCCCTCACTATATAAACATCACTAAGACAGAAGCATGCCATGCTATAATATTGAAGGTGGGGTTCACACTGATTATAATTGATGAACTGACCTGGCTTCAAGTCAGTTTGGGATCTGGGAAGTTTCTAGATACACTTTAAGTTCAGGTAACAATTTGTTCTTTTTCTGTATTTATTTTTAAGTGATCAGTTAACTGAAAGAAAGAGAAATAAGAGTATAGACTACAAAGAAATTATGAAACAGAGCACATGAAAATAAACATAAATGTAACAGAGTAACGAGAGAAAAAGGGAAAACAATTATCCATAATTTCACCATCTTAACACACTACTATTTGTAGCATTTTAATTTTTTTCCCTTCTGGTCTTTTTTGCTATGTGCTTATGTATGTACACACTCTCTTTTGTTTTTTTAAAAAGAATGGTCGTAAAGTGAGAGAGTGGCATGGACATATATACACTACCAAACGTAAAACAGATAGCTAGTGGGAAGCAGCCGCATAGCACAAGGAGATCAGCTCGGTGGTTTTTGACCACCTAGAGGGGTGGGATAGGGAGGGTGGGAGGGAGGGAGACGCAAGAGGGAAGAGATATGGGAACATATGTATATGTATAACTGATTCACTTTGTTATAAAGCAGAAACTAACACACCCCTGTAAAGCAATTATACTCCAATAAAGATGTTTAAAAAAAAGCAAAAAAAAAAGGTCGTATTCATATTGTGATATAATTTGTATCTTGTTTTTTAAAATTCAGCATTTAGTATCATTAGCATTCACAAAGTTCCTACATAATTTTAATAATTCATTTGGTGGATGTACCATAATTGATTATTCCCTTACGACTGTCAAGTACATGTTGCATCTAAACTTTGTGTGTGCGTATATAGAATATCTTCATGCATACTGCTTTCCCTTTTTTCTCTTTCTCTTTCCTTTTTTCATCTTTTATTTTATCCCTAATTCCCACTTCCCCATTTCTTACTTTCTTCACTAAGGTTAAGATCCATCCACATTGCTATGTTGTTATTCTGGCTGCAGTAAACATTCCTTGGTGTGCAATCATCCCACTCTATGTAAGCTGTCCACTCTCTAGGGCTGGGGACCCCGGGTTATCTCCAACTCCCCTCCACTACCAATAACCCTGTCCGTTACATGTCCCTTTTGGGAACATACTTATAATGTCCCTTTTTGAATGTGTTTGAGAATTTTTTGGGAAGGTGTATCCAGGGTGAGATTGCTGGATCATAGGGCTTGTAATACTAACTTTGACTAAGAACAGCTGAGGTTGCTTTCAGAATGGTTGTGACTTTCTATGTTCTTACCAGGAGTACACGGAAATATCGTATCTCCATGTCTTTTCCAACACTTGAAGTCATCTCACTTTCTAATTTTTGCCAATCTCGTAGATGTAAAGTGATATCTCATGGCTGCTTTAATTGTCACCTCCTGATTTCTAATAAATTTGAGTGTCTTTAAATTGGCCTGCTAGCCTTTTGGGATTCCTCTTCTGTAAATTGCCTTTCCATATCTTTCCCCCATTTTTCTATTGGGGCTGTCCTTTTTTTTAGATTTGCGGGAATTCCTTCACTGTCCCAGATATCTTTTGTTGGTTTTAGACACTGCATATAAATTCTATGCTATCATCTTACTTTAATCTTTATCTATAATGTCTTTCATGGACCAGAATTCCTTTCTTTGGATGTAATTAAATTCGTCTTACACTTTACGATTTGTGCTACTGAAGTTTCATTTATAAAGTCATTCCCTTCTCCTAGATCATAAATACACTGTCCTATACTTTATTGTATGGACTTTATGATTTCATATTTACAATTAGGTTTGATCTGTAGTCCACTTTTGAATGTGGTGATAGGTAGGAATCTGATTTTTTTTCTCCATATAGTGAGCAATTTCCCCAATCCTATACAATAAAATAACCTGTCCTGTTCATATTGATTTGTGCCACCTTTGTCATATATTAAGTTCTCATATATACATGGATCTGCCTCTATTACATTACTCAGGTTGTTGTCTGCTCTTATAGTAATTTCACATTTTATTTCTTTGCAGTACATTCAAACCAATGTTAACTTTTCTTTTACACAGTTAATTTAGCTAATCATGGATTTTTTTTTCCTATTTATATGTCAGAATAAGTGTCCTGAGTTCCTAAAAAATTCCAGATGGAACTCTGGTTGATATTACTCTGAATTTATACAGTAATTTGGGACAGTTGACATTTTTATAATATTAAATCATCCTACCCAAGAGCATGAAAGTTACTCTATTTATGCAACTTATGATCTATGCACTTTATTGGAGTTTTAAAGTTTCCTCCAGAAAGTTCTTGTATATTCTTTGTTAATTCCTAGGTACACTGTATTTTTTCCACTGCAAAGAGTATCTTATTTTTAAAATTATATCTTCTAGTTGGTTATTGCTGGTAACTCCTAATCTAGCAAACTTGCTGAACTCTTTTATTAGTTCTTTTACTGATTATTTTAAATAAAAATAGTTACTTAATAATTATTTCATCAAAGTTTTAAAATTTAGTTGCACACAGTTGTTCATAATTTTCTTTCATTACATTACATTTAAAATTTCTATTATGACTATTAATTAATGTCCTATACATTTGATATTTTGCTTACTAATTTTGCTCTTTTCAAGTAGATGAGTATGCCATCTATACATAATGACAGATTAATCTCTTCTCTTCTAATCCTATGTCTCTATTGTGATGTGAGACAATACTAGTTAAGACTGGGCTTTCTTGTCTTGTTTCTTTCTTAAAGGGAATGACTAAAATTTCTTCATTGAGTATAAGTTTTGGTGGAGGTTTCTGACACGTAACCTCTACTAAGTTAACACGTACTCCTATTCCTAGTTTGCTAAGAACTATTTTAAAAACCATAAATAAGTGTGTTTTTGTCATATAATTTTTAGGAATCAATTTTGATAATCAATTGCTATTTCTCCTTTAATTCATGAATGTGCTGAATTACATTCATAGGTATTCTGAGGATGAACCATCCTTGCAGCTCTGATATAAACCCTACTTGATGGTAATTTATTAGCTTCGGTTCAGTTAATATTTTACTTGTCCATCTATGTTCATAAGTGAAGTGAACATGCAACTTTCTTTTCCTGTGTTTTTCTTATCTAGTTTGGGAATCAAGCATACACTAGCCTCACCAAATCACGTAGATAGCCTTTTTTGACTTCTGGAACAACTTGTTTAAGATAAAAAGGAATTATTCTAGGACTTCCCTGGTGGCACAGTGGTTAAGAATCCGATCCCTGGTCCAGGAAGATCCCACACGCCGTGGAGCAACTAAGCCCGTGCGCCACAACTACTGAGCCCACGTGCCACAACTACTGAAGCCCACAGGCTCTAGGGCCCGTGCTCCGCAACAAGAGAAGCCGCCGCAATGAGAAGCCCGAGAGCACCACAACGAAGAGTAGCCCCCGCTCGCTGCAACTAGAGAAAGCCCGCACGGCAGTGAAGACCCAACGCAGGCAAAAAAAAAAAAAAAAAAAAGAATTATTCTATAAAAAATTGGTACAACACCCTAATAAAACCATCAGGGTACTTTTTTTTGAGGGAGGGGAGATGAGGTCTTTGAACACCTTTTCTATTTATTTAACGTTTATTTCATTAAAGTTTTAAGATGTATTTGCACTGTTGTTCAAAACTCTTTTTTATTACATTTTAAAATATGCATTGTGCCTGTAGTAATTTTGTCCCTTAGAGTTGATAATCCCTTTTTTCATTTCTTTTTTTCTCTCAATCAGTATTGCCAAGGGCTGTCAGACTTATTAATCTTTCAAAAGAAGTTTTGTTTTTCTTTAATCTTATTTTTTTTAATTATATTAAATTATATTCTATTCATTATTTCTTACCTTCTTATTTGGTTTGGATTGCTCTGTAAGCTTGTTTTCCAATTTCTTACCTTAGCTTTACTTTAATTTTTTGTTTCACCTTTAAAATTTGTGTTGTTCTTTTTTTTTGCGGTACGCGGGCCTCTCACTGTTGTGGCCTCTCCCGTTGCGGAGCACAGGCTCCGGACGCGCAGGCTCAGCAGCCATGGCTCACGGGCCCAGTCGCTCCGCGGCATGTGGGATCCTCCCGGACTGGGGCACAAACCCGTGTCCCCTGCATCGGCAGGCGGACTCTCAACCACTGCGCCACCAGGGAAGCCCTGAAATTTGTTTTTATTGAGGCATAATTTACATACAGTGAAATGAATGATGTTTGTGTATAGTGTGATGAATATTGACAATTATATACTCCTATATACCCCAAACCCCAATCAAGATATAGAGCATTTCTGTGATCCCAGAAGTTTCCTCCTGCCTTTTTCCACTCAATCTTCACCAGCCCCCTAAGAGGCAAATACTACTATGATTTCCATCACCACATATCAGTTTTGCCTTTTCTTCAACATTGTGTAAATGAAATCATACAGCAGGTACTCGTGTTTGGCTACTTTTGCTCAGCATGTTTTGAGATCCATCCTTTTATTACTAAAAAGTATTCATTGTATAATTAAAATCATGATTTGTTTATTCATTCACCTGCTAATGGACATTTTGAGGGGTTTTTTTCCCCTCCAGATGATCATGAATAAATCTTCCAAGAATATTTTGTGCAAGTCTTTTTGGGGACATATGTTTTTGTTTTCTTGGGTAAATCCCTGAAAATAAAATTACTGAGTCATAGGTCAGATATATGTTTAATTTATAAGAAACTACCTATGTGTTTTCCGAAGTATTTATACAATGTGACACTTCCACTACCGATGTAGGAGAGTTTGAGTGCTCTGTATCCTTGCCAACATTTAATGTTGTTAGTCTTTTTGACTTTAGCCAAGCTAGTGAGCTGGTGAAGTTGGTTTCTTGTTGTGGTTTCAATCTGTATTTCCCTCATGATTAATAATGTTAAACACCTTATGTGCTTATTGACCATTCATATATCTTCTTTTTTTAAGTATCTGTTTATGTACTTAGCCTATTTTTAATTGGATTGATTATATTTTTATTATTGAGTTGTGGAAAATATTTGCACAGTGTGGATTCAAATATTTTGCCAGATACATGTATTAAGATTATTGATTATTTAATCAATCAAAAGAAAAGGCAATTTTTCAGTGACTTGCCTTTTCTTTTTCTTGATAGTATCTATTGATGACCAGAAGTTTAAAATTTTGATGAAATGCAATTTATCAATATTTCTTTCATAGTTTGATCCTTTTTTTGGTTCCTGCTAACAAATACTTGGTAAGATATTCTCCTGTATTTTTTAAAAATAAATTTACTTATTTATTTATTTTTGGCTGCATTGGGTCTTGGTTGCTGCACACGGGCTTTCTCTAGTTGCAGCAAGCAGGGGCAACTCTTCGTTGTGGTGCATGGGCTTCTCACTGCGGTTGCTTCTCTTGCTGCGGAGCACGGGCTCTAGGCACATGGGCTTCAGTAGTTGTGGCACGTGGGCTCAGTAGTTGTGGCTCACAGGATCTAGAGGGCAGGCTCAGTAGTGGTGGCACCCTGAGTAGTGGTGGCTTAGCTGCTCCGCAGCATGTGAGATCTCCCCGGACCAGGACGTGAACCCGTGTCCCCTGCATTGGCAGGCGGATTTTTAACCACTGCACTACCAGAGAAGTCCCTCTCCTGTATTTTCTTAAAATTAAGTTTTATATAGGATGAGCAAGAGGGTAGCAGTACATTGTTTTCTTCATATACAGTCAGTCCCTGACTTAAAATGGTTCCAACTTACGATTTTTTTTTTATCATTTTATTGATATTTTCAAAGAACTAGCTTTTGGATTCACTGATTTCTTTTTACTATTTGTTTAACATTTTATTGATTTCCATTTATATCTTTGTTATTTCCTACCATTTACTTCGTGTTTAATTTGTTTTTCTTTTTTCCATATTCTTAAAGGGGAAGCATAGATCATTAAGATTAGACTATTATTCCTTTCTAAAACAAGCATTTAAAGTCATACAATTTTCTCTAACCACTGCTTTAACTTCAACCCCCAAAGTTTGATAAGTTGCATTTTCAATAAAATTCAGTTTAAAATTTTTCTAATTTTTCCTGTGATTGTTTCTTTGCCTCATGTGTTATTTACAAGTGTACTGTTTAATTTCAAAATATTGGAGCATTTTATATTTGCAGACGGTGAGACTGACAAGGGCTTAATTTCCAAAATATACAAATAGCTCATATAACTCAACAACAAAAAAACCAAACAACCCATTTGAGAAATGGGCAGAAGACCTAAATAGGCATTTCTCCAAAGAAGAAATACAAATGGCCAATAGGCGCATGAAAAGATGCTCAACATCACTAATTATTAGAGAAATGCAAATCAAAACTACAATGAGGTACCACCTCACACTGGTCAGAATGGTCATCATTAAAAATTCTACAAATAACAAATGCTGGAGCGGATGTGGAGAGAAGGTAACCCTCCCACATTGCTGGTGGGAATGTAAGTTGGTAGAGCCACTATGGAAAACAGTATGGAGGTTCTTCAGAAAACTGAAAACAGAAATACCATATGACCCAGTAATCCCACTCCTGGGCATATATCCAGACAAAACCCTAATTCAAAAAGATACATGCACTCCTATGTTCACAGCAGCACTATTCACAATAGCCAAAACACAGAAACAACCTAAATGTCCACCAACAGATGAATGGATAAAGAAGATGTGGTAAATATATACAATGGAGTACTACTCAGCTGTAAAAAAAAGAATGAAATAATGCCATTTTCAGCAACATGGATGCAACTAGAGGCTATTATACTAAGTGATGTAAGTCAGAAAGAGAAAGACAAATACCATATGATATCACCTATATGTGGAATCTAAAATATGACACAATTGAACCTATCTACGAAACAGAAACAGCCTCACAAACATAGAGAACAGACTTGTGGTTGCCAAGGGGGTGGGGGGTGGTAGAGGAGGGATGGAGTGGGAGTTTGGGGTTAGCAGATGCTAACTATTAGAGTGGATAAACAACAAGGTCCTACTATATAGCACAGAGAACTATATTCGATATCTGATAATACAGCATAATGGAAAAGAATATTAAAAAAGAATGTATATATATATATATATATATGTGTAACCGAATCACTTTGCTGTACAGCGGAAATTAACACAACACTGTAAATCAACTATGCTTCAATGAAAAATGGAGCATTTTAAAGATATTTGTATTGATTTCTAATATAATTCTATAGTGGTTAGAGAACTTACTATGCATAATTTCAAATTTAGCAAGACTTGTTTTGACCTCTGTGTCCACTTAAAAAGAACTTGTATTTTGCAGTTGTTGGGTGAATTTTGTCATAAATATCATCAACTTAAGCTTGATAATGCTATTATCTCTAGCATTATCTATTTGCCATCTATAATAGCAAATGCTATTATAATAGCTATTATAATGCTATTATTATGTTATAATGCTATGCTCTTATTTGTCTGATGTTTTGTCTACTGCTCCATCAATTACTGAGACTGGAGTGTTAAAATCATTAACTATACTTTTTCCGCCTACTTCTCCCTACAGTTATTTTGTTTTTTAATGTGTTCTCATGCTCTGATTGGGTTCATACACATTTAGGATTGTTAGGTCTTTCTGATTAGTGGATCCCTTTTCATTAAAAATCTCCCTCTTTATCTCTTGTAGTACTCCTTGTCTTTTTTTTATGTTTAATATTAATAGAGCCACACCAGTTTTCCTATAATTTATAATATATAGTTAAGATTTTGATATCTTTTTCTGTCCTTTTACTTTTGACCCACTAATGCCTTTATAGCCTTTATCTTTAAGGTGAAACTCTTGTAAAGAGCAAATAGGTCTTGCTTTTTTTTTTTTTTTTTTTAATCCAATGGAATTAGGCTAAAGTCAACTGAGAATAAAGAATACATTAGGGCTTCCCTGGTGGCGCAGTGCTTGAGAGTCCGCCTGCCGATGCAGGAGACGCGGGTTCGTGCCCCGTTTCGGGAAGATCCCACATGCCGCGGAGCGGCTGGGCCCGTGAGCCATGGCCGCTGAGCCTGCGCGTCCGGAGCCTGTGCTCCGCAAATGGGAGAGGCCACAACAGTG
>NW_006796565.1:265101-277110 GCF_000442215.2 Lipotes vexillifer | reverse complement strand
GAAAAAAAAAAAAAAAAAAAAAAAAAAGAATACATTACACCAAAATGGGTCCAGGAAACTAGTAGGAAAGTGAGAATTGTTTTAGTAACCAAGAAGGTGTCTGGCTAATATGAAAGGAAGAACATTTTAAATCCAATTATCCAGGTGGCCTGAATTTACTAAGCTATTTCTTAACCTCTAGTTTCATGTTGTCTTGACAGTCCTGATCCAAGAATGCATTACAGGAGGGCGGAAGTCACTTAATTTTAACCTCTTAGGGGAAAAACAGCAAGTAAAAAAATCAAGTAAGAAATTTTTTGCTTGTTCCTCTTTAGAACCCTGCCCATTACTGAAGATGTGCTCACTGGATAATTAAGTACTCTAGCGATAATTGGGGCATTAAGACGCTGGAACAGAAAGACGAGATTTCATTATTTTCCAATAACCTGTAGTCTTTAGGCTGTGGTGCTCCTACAATCAATATTTTTATCTCTGTGAGGGCAGTGTACATTCATTTTGTTACACATCTAGCATTTCCAAAGAGGCCATTGTTTCACACAAATAGAGTCAGCCCAGTACTCTGTTATTATAATGGATTCTCCTCCAAGAGGCATAAAGTACTAGGAAAATTGCAAACTTCTATTTTAACCAGCATGATTTCCAGCAGTTTTAATGGATTTTTTTTTAAATAAGAAGAAAAAAATCACCCTGACAACAAACAGTTGTGTTTATCATCTCTGCCACGAAAATAGTAAAGATATGACTGCTGTTCAGGTAATCAATTTCCATGAATTACTAATAACAGTTATAAGACTGATTAAGTCTCCCAGGCTCAGCAACTCAACAGTTGCGTGTAAGCTATAATTTGCATTAAAAATAGTCATCTCATGATACAAATCCTGAGACCATACTAACTGCTAACTTTTATGTAAGAGATATGGTTTGTTATTTATACAACATGTGCTTGCATCTAATTGCACAACTAAGGCTTATCACAGAATTTTTACATATCAAACATTTTAATTTAACCTCAAAATTTAGTTTCTCAGCTCTCAACCTACCATGGAAATCATGTTTTTAAAATTTGCAGTTGTAACATAGTACAGACTGATTTTTTTGAAGGAGTTTGCTAAATAATTAGAAGAATATTAATTTAAAATTCAGTCTTCAAGAAACATACTGGATCATAACTTGAAGTGCTGTTTACAAAACTCTCCCTGAATTGTGTTAATGTTTGCTTCATGAAATAGGTTCTGTACCTTGCTGCCTTTGAAATCTGAAAGAGGAAGATTTTGTTGTTTTTATTGTCTTCTGACTATATATTTGCATGCCTCTGACTTTGATTCACTCTGCTCTCTGAATGTGAAAAATGAAAAGGCCATGTTTATGTGACACTCACTAGGACAATGGCCAGGTCCCTCTTGGTAGCTGAAAATCTAGATCATGAATCTTGATGGAGAAAGATGTCATTCCATAAATACGTAGGATGTCCTTAAGCCGAGAGATCTATCATGTTGGCCTTATTTGTCAGATGCAGAAGAGCAAAGCTGTTCTCCTGAGATGCTGGGGGGTCCCAGCAGAGGCTCCCTTCTGGAAAGACTTCCGCAGGAAGCTGGTCTGAAGACTGTTTTCTTCCTGGCTATGCTTCCCAAAGAATGCCCGTCAAAGTGAAAGACAAAGAAGCATTATTTAAACTGTGCAGAGAAAACCCCAGCAATCAATACCATCTACAACCCTAATCTTTTCAATAGGTTAGGCTGTGAAATTTGGTTGGAAGATCGATTTAGGTATGTTTTCAGTTTAGGTGTGAAGTGTGTTTTATCTTGACGGTGTGGAATTTCACCTTTTACTGTTAGTTATGAATACAAATCAGAGGTCAGAGCTGAAAATTTGGGCTTGGAGTAATTTCCCCATTAGTCCTATGTAATGCCAGCCTTCCAAACATTTAAGCACTTTGAGATAACATATACGAAATGTGCAGCATAAATTTTTAAATCTAGCCTTCTATGAAAATGATTACACATGATACCAAATGACTACAATTTATGGTTCTCTGAGAAAACAGGAGGAATCAAATTATTCTTGAAGTCAGATTTCACATGGCTATCAATGGGCTGTATGAGACCAACTGGCAGGTAAAAATGGTACCCGTCACCACCAAGTAGATAATGTGACCTTAAGTACCTTTATACTCCACGCACTCCTATATTTGAGCGTGTTTTCTAAATTCTAAAATAGAATGGCCATGAGAATATACACTGCCCATAACCCAGTTATACTTAGGAAATGATACTCTTTGCTACCATATGCATTTGTGAATGTGTAGGGGAATATTTATCAGGGAGGTGGCAGTGGGGTGAGGGGAACAGTTTGGAAAATTAAATTGTACAAGTTAAAAAATTTTTAAAAGACAAGCCAGTCATCTATATTCTGAAGAAAGCCTGTATCTATTTTTGCTTTTCACTAATGAATGTTGGATACAACAGTTGTAACTTAGACACATTTTCAACAAATTATTTTGTCTTTTAATTTCAAGTCTTAAAATGCTAAAGCAGGTCAGGATGACTGAAACTGTGTAGTTCAGGGTTCCCCTCGAGGCAGGAATTTCTTAGGGAACAAACATTCCTACAAATAGTTATCCAGAAGCCACTCGAACCTTCTGTGAGACCCACACTTCTTCCCTGTGAGGCAGGCTGCACAACCGCTGCTGGTGGAAGAGTCTTCCTCGTTTGTCACGGAAGGTCCTCTCTGTGACGTGCATTCTACTGTGGCACCACATCCTCTTTAACAACGGAGAGCAGCTTTTCACAGGAGGACTCTTCAACCTTGGGAGAGGGGATTCTAGCACCTTCAAACCTTCCCTTCTCCAGGCTAAAGAGGGTTTCACCCTCTTTCCTTTAAAAAGCATAGTAAAGGGCTTCCGTGGTGGCGCAGTGGTTGAGAGTCCGCCTGCTGATGCAGGGAACGCGGGTTCGTGCCCCGGTCCGGGAAGATCCCGCATGCCGCGGAGCGGCTGGGCCCGTGAGCCATGGCCGCTGAGCCCGCACGTCTGGAGCCTGTGCTCCGCAACGCGAGAGGCCACAGCAGTGAGAGGCCCACGTAACGCAAAAAAAAAAAAAAAGCATAGTAAAGGGAGCAAAAATGGCTCTCAACCTTGTTGGGTCATTGTTCCCTTGGAAAATCAGATGCAAGCTGGCTTCCTTTCCCTTTCTAAAGCAAATAGACACATGCGCTTGCCCTTAAAAGTGGATGACAATCTCAGGGGTTGCAAGAGTGCAGGTTGAGAACCGCTGGGTCTCGTAGGGGGTGCTCTGGTTGTCGCAGGGAGCACCAGAGGCCAGCGAGTAGCACTCGGCGTGGAGGTGTAAGAGGGCAGCGATCCGCTGAGGGAGCACGGGGCACAGGTGAGCCATGCGGACATCTGTTTTTATTTTGATTCTTTTCAGTGAAACCACTGACACTGGGTTGTTTTGTTTGAAAAACTAAATGCAGATGAATTCTGGTTCACTAAAGGCTGTGGATATGCTGAGGATCTGACTGTGAATGCGGGTGTGTGCTAGTGCCTGGCTCGGCCAGCATCACACATTAACCTGGCGGGAGGCCCCAGTGACTGAGAGCTCTCTCCCTTCCCGCCACCATCCTTACTGTCACATGGCCATCACCATCAGAAGAGCAGCCAATCTCTCCTCAATACAGCATCTTATGCTTTAGAATGAACAGCAATGATGCTACAGCCTCATAATAACGAGTAAGGAACAATTTCATTTTCCTTTTACAGATGAGGAAACCAATCCTCTGAGAAGATAAACGACTTGCTCAGCGTCACGGGGGTGAATGTGTCCAGGACGCAGCTGGCCCAATTCCCCGTTACCCCACCCAGCTCTTTTATCCACACAAAGCCAACTCCCACCTACTAACCCAGTGAGCTGCACAATAATCTCACTAAAACAGAATGAAAAGGGCCATATCCTAGCCTTTCCAAATCTCACTTGTCTAAGGCAGTGTCTTCACACAAGTGGGTTTGAAGCCCTAGGAGTGAATCCTTCACTGCTGGTCCCAGAGGAACCAGGGATGACCAGATGGGAGGAGCAGTCTTGGCAAGGGGGAGTGACCCATGGAAGGAGGTGATGCCGTCCCCTGCAAGGAGGGGATCTGCTTGACCCCCAGCTTCAGGAGAACAAGTGGGCTTCCCTGAGACTTTCTTCGGGGGGCCGGATAACATCTAACAGTAAACAAAATCCTTAAGAAATCACATCTTGCCCCTGGCCCCACCCAAGAAGTGTGAGGATGACAGCCAGCTCCATAGAGGAAACACAAACACAAACACAAACCCCACACCCGTGAGGAGATGCGTTAGGCTGGCGACCAGCCGCGTGTAGCTCATCTCTGCTTTGGGCTGTGTGACTTCAGCAATGTCTGCTCCACATTGATGCTCTTCACTTTCTTCTCTGACCTTGAAGATGCACGGAAATATCTTCCTCCGCCACCGTTCCGAGCTTCAGAGGTGAAGCCCATTCACGGCAAGGAGGGGGAACTGGTTGTTCAGGCTTTGTGCTGGAAAGCTCTGTAGCAAATCAAATGCCCTCCCGATATGAGACAGAAGGCACATCCCAGAGAGGCCTCCTAGGCGGGCCGGAGAGTGGAAGTAAGTGCTCCTGTGCGCTGCCTTTCAGACTCTCCAAACAGCTCAAGGCCACGTGACCAGGAGGCCTGAGCAGGGTAGGCGTGCCCCTCAAGCAGAAACCAACCCATCAGGGCCCGTTGCAGAGACTCTGAGGGGGGACCCCGTGTTTTGCCAGTTTGGGGATGGCCCTGGCCTCACCCCACACAACGCAGGATACTTTGGGTGCTGAGGTGGGACTTTTACTAGGAAAACAGATATAAGTGTGTTGTAGGTGGGCCCCAGTACAGGACCCTGCTCACTGCCAGCATGTGCCTCAGGCACGCCTTATAGGAGGGAAGCACTGCCCACTGTCTGGAAGCGCCAGCTCTGGGGCTGCTGCGCACCTCGCCTCCTCAACCCAGGCTTCTGTTAGAGATGCCAGCTGAGCCTTGGAGGACGAGATGGTTAATCTTATGTGTCAAGTTCACTGGGTCACGGGGTGCCCAGATTAACTATTATCGCTGGGTGTGCCTGTGAGGGTGCGTCTGCATGAGATTAGCATTTGAATCTGTGGACTCAATAAAGCAGTTTGCCCTCCCCAGTGTGGGTGGGCATCTTCCAATCCACTGAGGGTCTGGTGAGAAGAACAAAAGGCAGAGGAAGGAGGAATTCGCCCCCTTCGCTTCCTGCCTCACTGACTGAACCGGGATATCTATCTTCTCCCGCCACTGCACTGGAATTTACCCCACCGGCTCCTCTGGTTCTCAGGCTTCGGGGCTCCGACAGGAATTGTACCACTGGCTTTCCCGGGTCTCCAGCTGCAGACGGCAGATCATGGGATTTCTCAACCTCCACAGTCATATAAGCCAACTCCTCATAATAAATAGATAGACAGATAGATAAATAGACAGACAGAGAGATAGATAATTTCCTGCTGGTTCTGTTTCCCTGGAGAACCTGAGTAACCCAGAGGCCTTGGGACCATGGGACTCTTTCTAGAGTCAGGACTCAGACCTGGGTCTTCAAAACACAAAGCAAGCACTCTTCTGACTGGCCACACTGCCCCAGAGGCAGCAAGATGGCAATATTCACAATAGGACGGTCTCCCCCACCTACTCACAAGGCCCGAGATGACCAGAGAGGAGGCTGAGCCGGATGTACAAAGCCCCTCAGATGGTTTTAGGTGCGGCACCAAGACGGGCAATGCTACCAGCGCACTCACTCAGGGACAAAGTGATTCCCTTTCCAATTCCCTCTGGATCACTTTGGTTCTAGTCAGGAACAAAATCCCAGTTGGGTGTTAGTCTTTAACACTTTTCCAACGCCCCAGGCTCAGAGCCTTCTGCAGACAACAGCTTCAGGCCAGCTGTTAATAACACTTCTTTGCGTTCACTGCGTTTGCTTTTATAGTTATTTTTTTCCCATCTGTGACAAGTGATACTTATTTTTCACTTACAGAAGTGACATAACATTTAAAAAACAACATATTATTTTACAAAAGGTAATCAATTTAAAGAAAAATTCTAATTAATTGAGAGGAAAAATGGTGCACAAATTTCACCAAGGTTTGGAAAACACTAGTATTAAGACCTAAGGTGCAATCTTGGTTTTGAACCCTGGCTCTGCTGTTCCCTAATCATGTAGCTTTGTACAGATCATCTAATTATTGTTAAATAATGAGATACTGAAAACGGAGTTCTCCTTGGAGTATAAAATAATAATTATTTATTGCTATTGTTATTGAATAGTTATATTTAAGAGTATCACATCTCAGTCATGCTTGTAGCTGTCATTTGTTGCTACGACAACTATGGGTGGACAAGCAGTGTGCAGAGAGTGCCCAGATACTGTAGGATCTCGGATGGAGGCGTGAGGGCTGAGACCCGGGCAGGGAGGGAAGAGGCTCACTGTCCTGCTTGGCAGTAGGAATTGCAGAGCTCTTCACCAGAGAAATGGATTCCTGATGGCATCACAAGGACAATACGGTGTTTGTCAGCTGGGCCAGAGACACAGGCTTCTGCTCTCTTGGGGAATGAAAGGGTCTCTGCCAAAGGGGGATCCAGAGAGGGGCTTCAGGGAAACCCAGAGCTAGATGCCTGTCGCTCTGTTACAGGTGGGGGCATGTCAGCCAGCAGCACTCCCCGCAACGGAAAAGCCAGCCCTTCACGGGGAGGGGATCCCAGTGTCCATCTGAGTCCACAGGGAGATGCTTGGATCGACTACTTCGGGCGCCTCTGGGAGATGCTCCCGCAGCTTCCTGTTGGCCTTGTCCTGGGAAAACTTAGAAGAGGAAGGTTCTCGGCATATTGTGTAGCTCTTTCCGCAGTTTTGGGGTCACGACTCATACTATTTTTCTGACTCATCTACTGCTTTGTTTCACCTTTTTTTAAAAAAACAACTTTCTGAGGTAAAGACACATAATAAACTATACATAGTTAAAGGGTAAAATCTGATGAACTTTGGCGTATGTACATACCCATGAAATCATCTGCACAGTCAGGACAATGAACATGACTGTTTCCCCCAAAGTTTTCTTAGTCATCTGTCCCCCAATCCTCTCTGCACCTCCATCCCCAGACAGATCTGCTTTCTGTCATTATAGATGAGTGTGCATTTCACAGAATTTTATATAAACAGAATATCACAGTATATATTCTTTCTTTGTCTCCCTTCTTTCAGCATAAAAAAATCATCAGTGCTGTTGTAATAGTTCATTCCATTATATTGCGGAGTCCATCATATGGATATATCACAACTTGATAATATGTTCACGCGTTGATGGACATTTGTACTTTTTTCCAGCTTTTGACTATTATAAACAAAGCCACTCTGAAGGTTTGAGTACAGTCTTTGTATGAACACATGCTTTCATTTCTTTTGGGTAAACACTTAGGGATGGCATGGCAGGATTGTATAGCAGCTCTGTGTTTAACTTCTTAAGAAACTGCCAAAATGTTTTCAGAAGTAGTTGAATCATTTTATATTCCAACTAATCGTGCATGAGGATTCATTCCAGTTCTTCCAAATCCTCCCCAGCGCGTGGTGTGGTCAGTCTTTTCCTGTTAGCCGTTCTAGTAGACATGTAATGATATCACAGCATGGTTTTAATTTGTATTTCCCTAATTGAGTACTGATGCTAAGCACTTTTTCACGTGCTTATCTGTCATCTGCACATCTTCTTTCATAAAGTGTCCGTTTAAATATTTTCCCATTTTTAAATTGGGTTGTCTTATTATTCAATTATAAAAGTTCTTTAAGCATTCTAGATACAAGTCCTTTGTCAGATAAATTTTTACAAATATTTTCTCCCAGTTTGTAGCTTGCCTTTTCATTTTCAAAACAGAGACTTCTGAAGAGCAAAAGTTTTAGTTTTAATGAAATCAATGTAATACATTTTTTTTATTATATTGTGCTTTTTGGGGTTTTTTGTTATATTTAAGATATCTTTGCCAAATCTACATCATTAGGGTTTTCACTTATGTTTTCTTTAAAAGTTTTATAATCTTAGCTCTTACATTTAGATATATATTTCACATTAATTCTTATATATGGTGTGAGGTAAGTGTTTTTGCATATAAATCCAATTGCTCCAGCACCATTATCCTTTCTGTATTAAATTGCCTTGGCCCCTTTGTTGAAAAGCAATTGATCATGTATATGTGGGTTGACTTCTGGACTCTATTCTGTTCCATTGATCTCTATGTCTATGTTTATGGTATGTTTATGGCAGGACCACACTGTCTTGATGACTGTAGCATTTTTCTTTTTTTTTTTAATTAAAAAAATTATTTTATTATGTTTTTTTGGCTGTGTTGGGTCTTCGTTGCTGTGTGCAGGCTTTCTCTAGTTGCGGCGAGTGGGGCTACTCTTCATTGTGGTGCTCTTGGGCTTCTCATTGTGGTGGCTTCTCTTGTTGCAGAGCACGGGCTCTAGGTGCGCAGTCTTCAGTAGTTGTAGCATGTGGGCTTCAGTAGTTGTGGCTCGCGGGCTCCAGAAGGCAGGTTCAATAGGTGTGGCACACGGGATTAGTTGCCCCGCGGCATGTGGGATCTTCCTGGACCAGGGATTGAACCTGTGTCCCCTGCACTGGCAGGCAGATTCTTAACCACTGCACCACCAGGGAAGTCCCATGACTGTAGCTTTTATTTTTTTTTATTTTTTAATTTTTTTTTTAACATCTTTATTGGGGTATAATTGCTTTACAGTGGTGTGTTAGTTTCTTCTTTATAACAGAGTGAGTCAGTTATACATATATATATGTTCCCATATCTCTTCCCTCTTTGTCTCCCTCCCTCCCACCCTCCCTATCCCACCCCTCCAGACAGCCACAAAGAACCGAGCCGGTTTCCCTGTGCCATGCGGCTGCTTCCCACTGGCTATCTACCTTACGTTTGTTAGTATATATATGCCATGACTGTAGCTTTTAAATGAGTCTTGTAATCAGGGAGTGTACATTCTCCAATTCTTTTTTTTTTTCAAACTTGTTTTGGATATTCTAGGTCCTTTGCATTTCCACATAAATTTTAGGGTCAGTTTTCCAGTTTTAACTTGCCTTCCTGCACGATGCTCAGTCTAGGCATTTTTGGTTTACTTGGGCACCTAGGAAAGGTGGTGAGTGCAGCCCCTCTGGTCCATGAAATAACAGGCTAGGGAAAACACCTGTGTCTCTGTCTCTCTCTTTCCTTGCACCCCTGCTCCTAACTTGTATAATTATTCAAGGAATACTTCTGGCAATTAAAATTCTTGTTATATAGTCATAGTCTATGTCAACCATGTCTTCATGGTTGAATCTCTTTCTCTCATCTGGATGCCAGCAATCAGTATTCGTGGTACAGATGAAGACGGTGGAACACTTATTTTAATAGGCTAGAAGACTTCCTGGCATGTTTTGAGTAAATTGTGCTACAGTCATGCAGAACTGGATTACTGTCTGTTTTATAAATAAGAACCAAATGGTATCACTTTGTCTGTAAAGTGTAACAGCCAGTGTCACCCGGTTACATCTCTGTCTGCTGTGTTAGGAAGCATTATCGTCCTTACTGTTTTATGTTTCTCTCTGAAGTACCAGGAAAGGACTTTATGTGACTCAGTCCAAGAGAGCTTTGTATCACAGCCTAGAGCTGACAAGCACGGAATCCAACCCCACTGGCCACAGGACACAGGGCTGGGCCTAGGGTAAAGCTGTGAGGTATCTGGAGCATGACATGTACTAAGCCGTCGGGTGGCCCTGAAAGTGACTGCCACAGGAAAGCTTGCATGCTGGGGTCCTCCCTCTCCTCACCCTAGTCCCGATTTGCAGGACAGTTGGCTGGGGAATATTTTGAAAACCGAAGTGGATCTTACTCATCAAGGACTTGCGTTTTCAGCCTAGTGTCATGCATTTTCTATAGTCTTTTTAAATTAAAAAAAAAAAAAAAATCTTGGCCTCCTTATGCTTCTTCCACCTCCCAAGTCAAACCAAACCGAAACAAAAAAGACACAACTCATCCCCTGAACTGAGTTCACACAGTGGGTTTTAATTAATTTAATTTTTCATAAATCAAACTTTTCTTTTGGGAGGTTTCTACTTTGTGCCAGGCCCTGGGCTATGACAGGAAAGGCTGAGGTGGCCCCTGCCTTCCAGGAGAGCATGACCTCATAGGAAGAGGAATAAACCCATAAATCATTAAAGGCAAAAGGGAACGGGAAGATGATGCAAGAGATGGGCAGCTGCCTTCCGTCCTTGCTCAGGGCAGGGAGGGAGCTCTTCTACCTCCAGGGAGAGTCTCAGGGAAGAGGAGGTGAAGGTTAGCACCCATCAGTTTTTATCACCCTGTTAATGGCAAACAATTATGACAACACGGCATCACAGGCAGGGAACACTATAGGAGCCCATATCTGCTAAGTGCTTTATGGCACTTTCTCCTTTAATCCCCATAAGAATCTGAGGCACACATGTATACACACACACATGTATACACATATATACACGTATATATTATATCTAATGTATTGTGTATGTATATTTCCCCCATTTTACAGACAAGAAAACTAAGGCTTGGAGAGAGGCTAAGTCACTTAATTGGGATTTATTATTATTAGCAGCTAGTAAGGATAAAAGCCAAGACTTGAACCCAGGCAGTCTCATGTCATAGCCCAAACATTAGCAGAGAAAAACATTTCTTTACGTTAAATGGACTCATGCTGAGCCTTGAGTGGAACTATTTTGGCTCTTTTTATTTGGAATGATACAATGTTTAAGTGTGTTGAAAGGTATAGCTCGACGCATACTTTCCATCCTAAAGCATGTGCGCTGACGGTCGTGAGGCTTCTGCTCTCACACGGGCATGCGGGAGAACAGACCACACCACCCCTTTGTCCTTACATGTATTCACGGAGCTAAATAAGACTTTACCAGCTACAATAACACCCGTCAGTTATCTGTGCTATAGTGTAAACAATGAAATTCTTATTATGTACTCAGAAACCACAAAGCCATTTCCATGGAAACTCTGTTTTCATGTCATATCTTTAATGAATAGGTAATGAAAGAAATGCTGCATTTACAACTTCATTACTAGTTAAAAAAAATAGAAAGCACACACTCACACACATACAAACCCAGCCATAAATTTGAATTATGGTCATCGTCATGTTTTAGAACACAGTGAACATCATAGGGGAATTTTCAAGCCTGTCATTTTGGATTGAGTGGATGGAGGGAAGACGAAAAAGAAAATATGTTGCCGAAAGCCTATCCACCATGCCAACAACTTGCAGTGTTAGTCTCACTCTTTATCTCATTATGATTTTAATAATTTTGGCACAGAATGAATCCCCATGCCCAGGAACAAGTATGTTTAGGAGTGGAGAAGGGAAATGTCAAATGAAACCCTTGTTTCCTTCAGATACCCCCAGCTGACCTGCCTCTTTTTTTAAGAGGATATGTTAAAAATGGTAGTCTTCTTTGAGCCCTTCCCATCACGAGAAGGTTGAGGAGATAGGAATCTGATTTGCTGTTAAAGGATTGCTTTAATGTAACATAAAAGATTATCTATTCACTGCATCTAATTGCTGTGGGGAATCAGTTCTGTGACATCAGTGCAAGTATCTTAAAAAAGCCTTTTACAAGGATTATTAACAAAGAATGTGTAGCCTCCATTCTGATGGTCTGATCAAGACGTGTGAGCAGGTCTAAAGGGACAGTGATAGAACCGCAGGATGACAGGGAAGAGGAAGAAGCCATGACGCCATCTCCACATACTCAGCTGCCCACCACCTCCCGGACAAGTAGACTGGTGCTTCCCTGCCACTGCCCACACCCCTCTCCACCCCGTGCCATGGACGGAATGTGCAGATGGGGTAAAACATCTCAGGGGCAATTCGATCGGCACAGAAAATTATTTAAAACCTTACTCCCACTCCATCAAACCGTCCTGTCTTCCGAT
>NW_006796565.1:254958-265044 GCF_000442215.2 Lipotes vexillifer | reverse complement strand
CTTCCGATCCTTGCCCAGGTCAAGTGTCTGATAGCTCAGGAAATGTCTCACGCTTCCCTGCATGGTTATGTACCATCAGGTGACCTAGAAATTACGTCCAGTAGTTCATGGAGCAGCACGTTCTCATTCACTAGACCCCATCATTTGAGGTATGTGATAATCTCAACGATAACTGGGCTGAAACTCATCTTCATCCATTACTGAAGAGAGCATGCTAAGGAAATCCACAGGGAAAGAAAGATTTCAGAAAAGATACATAGACTTCTTTCAAATGCCCTTGGTGGCGGGTGGGGGAATGCTCATTTGTCTAGAAAACATAACTTACCTGTTCATTAAAGTTCTTTCCCTGAGAGCTTTGGACAGGTGATTTTTTTCTAGTGTAACTCTGAGCACTTGAAAATCATAAAGCTGCATTTCTTTAATAATACTCTACAGATGAGAGGCATCATGCGGTAATAAAGAAAAATATTGTTTGGGCTCCCTTTGAACTTGCTGTGTGGCCTTGGAAATTCGCTTCTCTGGGTTGTTTCCTTATCTATACATTGAATGGGTAGGACAAGATGGTCTCTGAGGTTTAATGTCTTGTGAATTCCTGTGCTTTTCACCAAACCCCAGGCTGACCCACCTCTACTAGGCTGAAGCACAGAGGTGCCTGTGTGAGAAGCAGCTGGACTACAAACACTGCCACTGGCAGGACCCCCAGGGCTCCCGACCTCATGGAAGCTCCTGCTCCTCATCTCTGTCCGCGGTCACTGCAGTCTTTGTCCACACACGCCCAAGGGGAGCTTCAGCCTCCCTGGGGGATGTTGTCCTGTGTCTTTGAGGCACCCTTGATGTGAACTTGTGAGGGCTACATTGCCAGTATTATATGAGCCAGCCTCTAACACACCCTCCAAACTCAGGACAATCCATCCAGCCATTTCTGTGTGATATACAGGAGCATCGACTCTGCAGGGGGTGGGGGGAGGTCACGGCCCTGGACTTGCTGTCAGACCTTCCGGGCTTGGGGTCCAGCTCTGTGAACCTGGACAAATCACTCCAAGCTTCTCTCTGCAAGTGAGAACACCAATACCTACCCCCAAATATCGCTCTAGGTCGATCTGAGGACCACCCGAGAAAGTGGGGGTGGAACTGATTAATAAACTGTAAAGTGCAATACAAGTATTACAGAAAAAACAGAGCAGACACACTCATCTCCCTCTTAGACTCAACAGGTTGCCAGCTGCTGTCAGTCCCAGCACTGACCCCCTGCGGGCACCTACCATATTCAAGTTAGGTCAGGCCATGGCTATATTCTGCCACATTCCTCTGTTTAACGCTTTTTTTTTCCCTCTTTCTTTTTAGAGATTAGCCTTTTTCTTTCCTTAGTTCTACTCATAGCACCTTCCACAGTGTTGGGCAGAAAGGATTCCACAATTATAATACTTTACATATGTTTTGGTCATTTAACAACAAACAATTATAGAATCTATACAAAATACAAAGTGGTGGGCTTCCCTGGTGGCGCAGTGTTGGGAGTCCGCCTGCCGATGCAGGGCACGCGGGTTCGTGCCCCGGTCCGGGAAGATCCCGCATGCCGCGGAGCTGCTGGGCCCGTGAGCCATGGCCGCTGGGCCTGCGCGTCCGGAGCCTGTGCTCCGCAGCGGGAGAGGCCACAGCAGTGAGAGGCCCGCGTACCGCAAAAAAAACCCACAAAAAACAAAGTGGTTTTTCCCTATAGATGAGTCACCTTCTAAAGGGCAAAAGATCCTTTTGATGAACACTTTCATTTCTGGAATTCTACCCTAAGGATATAATCCAAAATATATAAAAAGTTTTATATGTAAAGATGTTCATTGAAGAGCTATTTATAATAGGGAAAAGTTTTAATTAATATAAATGTCCAAAAGAGGAAAAGGAGTCAATAAATTTGTGTGTCTCAACTATGTAGATTATAGTGCAGCCGTTGGAAACAGTATCTGAAACAGTGGAAGTGCTACAGTTTCACATGCAGGCAGGAAAATAACAGAGTGCAGAATTATAGACTCACCCCTAATCCATTTATTCAACAAACATCTCTTGAGCATGTGCCACGTACCAGGCATTGTTACAGGCCTGGAAGTAGAGCCCTGCACAAGGCGTGTGGTCTCCAAGCTCTAGTGGAAGAAACACACCAGCGCAGGGGGGAATGGGTGGAGATCTAAAATAAGCCAGCAAATAAACAAACAAGAGAAATGTCAGGTGGTGAGAGAGCTGCACAGAGAGAAAGGACTGGGGCCATCAGGGAAAGCCTCTCTGTGGATGGGATACCTGAGCTGAGGTCTGAATTACAATATGGAAACACACCTGACAATACCAATGGGACAAGCACTCCAGGCAGAGGAAAGAGCCAGTGCAAAGGTCCTGAGGTGGGAACAAGGGTGGATCATTTGAGGAGTAGACAGAGGGCACAGTGGCCAGGGGGACAGTTATGAGCGAAGGTTGGAAAGGGAAGCAGGGCCATGTTCTGAGGCCTTATTAGTAGGGCAGCCAGCCAGGAGGCTGAGATGAAGATAGAAGGAACCACAGGAGAGGGTGGTATGTGGGACCCCAGGAGGGGGATGGAGTACTCACCTGAGGGCCATGCAGCAAGGGGTCAGGAAGGTGGCAACAGAGAAGAGCAGGTTTTCACAACACGGAGACAGTGGAGGACACCAGTAAGAGACATGTATCTCCCTGACACCAAATCAGAGGCCTGGCTGGAGCAGGTCAAGGACATGGGGACAGAGACCGCAGTCAGTTCTTCCAAGGAGTTCTGATGAGATGGGAGTAGAGAACACGGTAATAGGCAGAGGCGATGCAGCGCCCCGGGAAGCCTTTTCCCTGCCGAGATAAGCACTAGTGGAGCCCTTTTATGCTGTTGGGAGTGAGGAGGGAGACGCCGATGATTCAGGAGAGGAGAAGCGAGTCACTGAGAGGGTGCTCAGGGAGGAGAAGGACCGGCCTGCACGCACACGGCGGCGGGCAGGGGCCACTGGGCTGCTGGTGCTGGCCATGGGAAGATGGGGCCATGACTCTCACTGCTCCTATTTCCCCAACTAAGAACAGTCACCAGGTAAGACAGGAGAGCTGTGTGTGTGCGTGTGTGTGTGTCAGTGATTTCAGAAGGAAGAAGTTATGAAGCAGGGATGCGTTGGGTGCCCATTAGGATTCGTCGCTGTGAGTTTTACACTCTGGTGAGAATGGCCATCGTCAAAAAGCCTATCAACAATAAATGCTGGAGAGGGTGTGGAGAAAAGGGAAGCCTCCTACACTGCTGGTGGGAATGTAAATTGGTACAGCCACTACGGAGAACAGTATGGAAGCTCCTTAAAAAACTAAAAATAGAGCTACTATATGATCCTGCAGTCCCACTCCTGGGCATATATCCAGAGAAAAACATACTTTGAAAAGATACATTCACCCCAATGTTCATTGCAGCACTGTTTACAATAGCCAAGACATGGAAGCAACCTAAATATCTACCAACAGATAAATGGATAAAGAAGATGTGGTACATATATACAATGGAATATTACTCGGCCATAAAAAAGAATGAAATAATGCCATTTGCAGTGACAAGGATGGACCTAGATATTGTCACACTGAGTGAAATAAGTCAGAGAAAGACAAATATCATATGATATTGCTTATATGTGGAATCTAAAAACATGATACAAATAAACTTACTTACAAAAGAGAAATAGACTCACAGACTTAGAAAACAAACTTATGGTTATCAAGGTGAAAGGTCAGGGGGAGGGATAAATTAGGAGGTTTGGATTAACATATATACACTACTATATATATAATAGATAATCAATAAGGACCTACTATTTAGCACAAGGAACTCTACTCAATACTCTGTAATAGCCTATATGGGAAAAGAATCTGAAAAAGAATGGATATATGTATATGTATAACTAAATCACTTTGCTATACACCTGAAACTAACACAACATTGTAAATCAAATTTACTGCAATATAAAAAAAAATTCATGGCTGAGAGTTTTAAAGTCTCCCCCACCACCAGCATGACTGTGAGCTTCTCTCTAACAATGTCCAGCTGCTCGGGTAGGCATGGGGTGGGAGGTGTGACCAGGATGCTTACATGTACCTAATGCCCAAACCAAAAAATGGTGAGGAGATAGACCAAAACGCTTGTGGTGGGTGTTTTTCAGTGGTGAGATCATGGCGAGATTTCTTTTCTCCTTTCAATTTTATATATCTTCCAAATTTCCTATATGGAGTTTTAATAATAGTGGGAAAATAATTATAGTTTTTAAAAGAAAAAATATGGATGAGGGTGGTTACAACTCCCCATATGTCAGATATTTTTCATCTGGCAGGGTTGCTCAGTGATGGTCCAGCAAAATATTCAAATCAGCTGGAGAGTATTTCCAATTCACTTTTTTTTTTTTTTTTTCCGGTACGTGGGCCTCTCACTGCCGTGGCCTCTCCCGCTGCAGAGCACAGGCTCCGGACGCGCAGGCTCAGAGGCCATGGCTCACAGGCCCAGCCGCCCGCGGCACGTGGGATCTTCCCGGACCGGGGCACGAACCCGTGTCGCAGGCGGACTCTCAACCACTGCGTCACCAGGGAAGCCCTCCAATTCACTTTTTAAAAGTCAACTTTGTATTCTGTGTAATTTGAGATTTAAAGAAAAGTTGCAAAGATAGAGAGTTTCTATGTACCATTCATCCAGATTCCATAAATTGACAACATCTTACATAAACATGCTGCATTTGTCAAAATTAAGAAACTATCACTGATGCAGTACTATAAACTAAGTCACAGACTGTAATTGAATTTTGCCGGTTTTCCCACTAACATCCTCTTTCTCTTCCAGGATCTAATCTGGGAAACCACATTGCATTTAGCCAATTAGCTCTAAAAGATTCCTTGGCCAATGTGCAAAAATTGTTAATTTTATCTACTCCATAGTGTCACTGTGAGAATTAACTGAAGAAATCTGTAGGAAAAAGCTGTGTAAACTGAAAAGTGTGACACTGTACTGAATGATGATGATGATGATACAAACTTCACACTGTTAAACCCGTGTGCTGAAATTGAAGGGGAAATGAGAATAGAAACCTGCATTTGTAGACCATCTTGTACTTCTTTAAGTGCCTGAAAGTCTCATCTGCTAATAAAAAGCCATCATATATTGTTTACTGTATATGTCAAGCACTGTGTTGTGCGTGTATTAGTTTCCTGATGCTGCTGTAACAAAGTGCCACAAACTGGGTAGCTTAAAACAGCGTAAGTTTACTGTCTCTCAGTTCCAGAGGCGGAAGTGCAAAATGAAGGTGCTGGTAGGATTGCATCCTTTTCGGTGGCTCTGAGGGAGAATCTCTTCCATGCCTCTATTTTAGCTTCTTGGGGTTGCCGGCAATCCCTGGCTTTTTTTGGATTGTAGAAGCATCATTCAAATCTTTGCTTCTGTCATCACAGGTGTTCTCTCTCTCTCTCTCTCTCTCTCTCTCTCTCTCTCTCTCTTTGTCTGTCTTTCTCTGTGGCTCTGTGTCCAAATTTATCACTTCCTATAAGGGCACCAGGCATTGGAATAGGGCCCACCCTTATCCAGCACAACCTCATTGTAACTGTTATGTCTGCAAAGACCTTATTTCCAAACAAAGTCACATTCACAGGTTCTGGGTGGGCCTGAATTTTAGGGGGACACTAGTCAACCCAGTACAGAGCCCTAATTCATTAATTCAACGTTAATGAATTAAAGTTGACTCATCAACTTTACGAGGCAGATACTTTTATTACTCCCAATTTATAGACAGAAAAACTGAGGCTTAGAAATTAGAAAGGTCAATAACTTGCCCAAAGTCCAATAGCCTTAAGTGGCCATGTGCAAACCGGTCTCTCAAGCTCTGGCTCTACCACTATCCCAGTGTTTCTCAACCTGGGGTTAAAGGTCATATTCTTAGGATTCTTCTAAGTCTCAACGACAAGTTAAAGTTTTTGTTCTTTTATTCTGACAATACTCTCCTAAAACCCACGTCAACATATTACAGAAACTTGCCATGTAACCAAATGCTGCGCCCAGTGCCCAGCCTTGTAATTGTGGGTAGGATGGAGTTGGGGTCAGGGCCAACCATAAGCAAACAGAGAATGGCACATGTAAAGAACACCTCTCGCCAGGTGAAGCCCAGATGATGTCATGATATGCCGGGCAAGTGCAGGATCCCGGGGAGGTGAACTTGGAAAAGCTCCTGTGACAGACGGAGGTGAGGGGGCATCAGAGGCAGACACTCAGGAGTCCAGACCTTGAGAACTCCCAACCCCGCCTGCCCAGGAGCACCCCGAGGAGAGTCAGGCAGTTTAATTCTGGCACAACAACATCATCTGTCACATTAAATTCATGCTTTTAATTGGACTTCTATAGTTTCATGGTTTTGTTTGTATTTAATCTTTAAATTTGTTTTGGTTTTTATAGATGTATAAGAGCTATAACCATAAGGAAATTGAACCTAATTTATGTTTGCACATATTTGAGTAATATTATAATAAAAAGAATTAAGGTCAACCCAAGGAATTCATGAAGTTTTGTTCTAGATGGAGAAAAACCAGCCTCTGCTCTGTCTTGCCTCCTGGTTTCACTCCTGCCAGGACCTACCAAGGACAATGTGCTCTCACCCCACTTTGCAGGGAGGAAACCTGCAAAGTCCCCAGGAAGGCAGGTAAGTTCCCAAGTGACGTCACACAGGTGGTTTATAGGACAGCTGCGAGGACCCACCAATCGGTCAGGACTCCAAGCAGTATGCGGCAGAAAACTCAATTCAAACCAGCTAAAAATTTAAAGGGAATTTATTGGTGCATATGACTACATAGATCAGGAGTAAAGCTTATTTTGGGCTGGTTTTGATATGGGGTTCAGTATATGACCAGGACTTGGGTTACCTCTTCTTCTTAGCTCCTACACTATTTCTCAGGTCAGCTTTGTCCCCAGGGTCCCAAGATGGCCACCAGCAGCTTCCTGGACTTGGTGCTTCTCCACTCAAGCCCAGTGGGGACATAGCAGCCTAGAGGAAACCCCCATGCACCCTCTTGGCTCTGACTGGGCTGCATGCCCATCTCCAAAGCAACCCTAGACCCAGGGGAAAATGTGCGCTAGTTGCCTTACATCTAGGTTATGTGCTCCTCTCAGAGCCAGGAGCGTGGATAAGGCCATCAGAAGTGCATGGACTGGGGGTGACATTCCCCAGAAGGAAACTGTGTGAAGTTACTGAGAAAAGAGTAAATGCACGCTGGACACAAACCTAACAGATGTTAATGTGAAAAAACACAGTGGTTGCAAGCTCTTATCTGAGTTTTTATCCCAGCTCTACCACTTTTCTTGTTGTGCAACCTTGAGCATCTTGACTTCTCAATACCTCAGTGTCTTCAGCTGTCAAGTGCGGATCATGAGAATATCTATATCTTAGTGTTTTGGGGGGCAGGGTAAAAATTAAATCAGATAATACACTTAAAATGATTAGCCCAGCATCTGGGAAATAGAAGTCCTCACCAAATGTTAGCTGTTATTCACACCAGTTTTTAATCTGGTCCCAAAACACAGAGGCCAATAGTGAGGATAATAATGTCCAGGGTAAGGGCTGGTGGGGGATCCTGAGCTTGACAGGTGAAAAACCTGTACTTGCTCAGAATAAATACACCTGGCTCATCCCCTAATCATAAAACCTCTTAAAACTGGTGTTGGTGGAATAAACAAATGAAACTTAATTTAAGTTAAAAGCTGTTGCATAGCAAAGGAAACCATCAACAAAACGAAAGGACAACGACTGAATGGGAGAAAATATTTGCAAATGATGTGACTTGATAAGGGGTTAATATCCAAAATATATAAACAGCTCATACAACTCAATATCAAAGAAAACAACCCAGTTAAAAAAAAATAGGCAGAAGACCTGAATAGATATTTTTCCAAAGAAGACATACAGATGCGCAACAGGTACATGAAAATATGCTCAACATCACTAATCATCAGAGAAATGTAAATCAAAACCACAATGAGATATCACCTCACACCAGTCAGAATGGCCATCATCAAAGAGTCTATAAATAACAAATGTTGGCAAGGATGTGGAGAAAAGGGAGCCCTCCAACACTGCTGATGGGATTGTCAATTTGTGCAGCCATTATGAAAACAGTATGGAGGTTCCTCAAAAATCTAAATATAGAACTACCATATAATCCAGCAATTCCACTCCTGGGTATATAACTGAAGAAAATGAAACACTAATTTGAAAGAATACATGCACACCAATGTTCATAGCAGTATTATTTACAATAGCCAAGATATGGAAGCAACCTAAGTATCCAACAACAGAAGAATGGATAAAGAAGATACGACATATATATATATATATATATATATATTATATATACACAATGGAATATTACTCAGCCATAAGCAGAGTGAAATTCTGCCATTTGTAACAACATGGATGGACCTAGAGGGTATTATGCTTCGTGGGTATTATTAATTAGTATTATGCTTAGAGGGTATTATTATGCTAAGTCAGACAGAGAGAGACACAAATACTCTATGTTATCACTTATATGTGGAACCTAAAAAAAAAAAAAGAATGTATATAACAATACAGAAACAGGTGCAGATATAGAGAACAAACTAGTGGTTACCAGTGGGGAGAGGGAAGGGGGGAGGGGAAAGAGAGGAGTATGGGATTAAGAGATGTAAACTACTACGTATAAAACAGATAAGCAACAAGGATATATTGTACAGCACAGGGAAATATAGCCATTATTTTGTAATAACTTAAAATGGAGTTTAATCTATAAAAATATTGAATCACTATGTTGTACACCTGAAACTAATATAATATTGTAAATCAACTATACTTATGTTAAAAAAGTGGGGTTGGTGGCAAGGTTTCCTTAAAGGTGGAAAAGTTCAGGTTCATAGATGTCCTGTGTCAACAACGTAATGCATGCCCCTGTGTGGGCGTGTGTGCATGGGTGTGTGCATGTATGTAGAACATGTGTGTGAGTATATGGACATGTGAGAGAGAGAGAGAGAGAGAGAGAGAGAGAGAGAGAGAGAGTGTGTGTGTGTGTGTGTGTGTGTGTGTGTGTAGGGGATCTGGAATAGTGATTTTTTAAAAATCGGGGTATAGTTGCTTTACAATGTTGTGTTACTTTCTGCTAGTTTCTGCTGTACAATGAAGTGAATCAGCTATACATATACATATATCCCCTCCCTCTTGGACCTCCCTCCTACTGCTCCCCATCCCACCCATCTAGGTCACCACAGAGCACCAAGCTGAGCTCCCTGTGCTATATAGCAGGTTCCCACTAGCTATCTATCTTACACATGGTAGTGTCTATATGTCAATCCCAATCTCCTGATTCATTCCCCTTTCCCCCCACCAGCCGGTGTCCACACGTCTGTTCTCTACGTCTGTGTCTCTATTCCTGCCCTGCAAATAGGTTCATCTGTACCATTTTTCTAGGAATAGTGATTTGAGGTCCTCAGACCAAGCTCAGTTTTGGAACCACGCAGGTAAGAGGATACCAAAGGGCAGGTGGTCTGTGGGGACAAAAGCCTATGAACCCTGGAAACTGCCAGAGGCAAACATATGGCTCAGGGACCCCCAGGCCTCACCTTTCTCCCTCCCAGTGAGGCTGTGATGTTGCTGCTACTGACTCTGGTTCAAGGACCAGGAGGACCCCAGGTGTAAAACTGTCCCTTAAACGGAAGCGACTGGAGAGAATGTGTGAGTCTCTCAGCATGTGGTGGGAATCTGAGTATAAACAGGCAGTGGAGTAGCAGGAATTCCTCTGTTTTCTTTGCAACTCTGTTGGGACCCGGCTGTGCTGTGCAGGGAATGAGGTGAACGGGAAAGGCCAAAACCCAAATCCAAACCCCAAACCAAAACAAACAGCAAAATCTTTGCCTGTGCCCTCCGTACCTGCTTCTGCTCTGTGGAGCTGCCCCGCTCCTCACACCAGGTTCTGAATCCTGGGGACTTTTACCAGGTGTGTGTGTGTGTGTGTGTCTGTGTGTGTGTGTCTGTGTGTGTGTGTGTGTGTGTGTGTGTGTGTGTGTGTGTGTGT
>NW_006796565.1:251345-254948 GCF_000442215.2 Lipotes vexillifer | reverse complement strand
CAGTATCGTTCCCTACCTGGTATTATAACAACAAACGAGCCCTCCAGTGGGCATTAGGCTGCATAGGGTGATGTGGCAATGAGCAATATTCCTTTGGGAGGGGACAGAGAACACTCTTCAGCCTTGTTCATTTGTAAAGATGATGTTCTGTTTCAACTAGTTCCAGGTGATCACAGAAATTCACCAAGGTGATTTAGATGACTTAAACATTCTGTTAAAAGTTTTGGTTTTCTAGATAGGGTTCTAATTCAAGCTCATGTTGAAAATTTAATTAAAAACCATGAAAAGGAAATGCAGGGAACAAATCAGTGAGGGGGCTGCTCAGGCGAGCACATTTTTTTAACGGCAGGTTTCTTTCTGATAGGCAATCTGAGGATCTGCGGCATGAAGGACTGAGAATCGTTCTTAAAAATGAAACCGCAAAACATAACGTGTGGTAATGCCTTCTCAGAGTCATCTGATTCATAACCAGGGTAAAAATGGAAGGGCATAATTACTACTGTGCACCAAAATTTATGTAAAGAAGGTTTATCGTTGCGCATTCATAGCGCTGAAAATTGGGAAATAATCTAACTTTCTAAAATAGGAAAACAGTTAAATCATGTTACTTTCACATGCTGGTCTTTAATGTAGTTATTAAGAATCAAATTTGAAAAATATTTAATGAAAGGCAAATACCTATGACTCAATGCCCAGTTTAAAAAAGGAGGGTTCAAAACTCTGTATATTGTATGATCCCAATTTTGTGTTAAAATATACCGAGAAAAGACTGGAAGGAAATCTTTAATATGATAACAATGGAAGTGAAATGTATGTCTTCACTGCTGAGTGGGGAAATTGGTGGTATTATTATTCTTTCTTCTTCATGCTTTCTTTACAAAACTTTTGCAAATGCACATATGTGTGCATATATATATACGTGTATACATCATACATATAATGTGATATAAACATTATGTATATAGCACATTTATAATCAGAAGGCTTTTTTTTTAATTTGGCCATGCAGGGCAGCATGTAGGATCTTAGTTCCCTGACCAGGGATCGAACCCGTGCCCCCTACATTGGAAGCACGGAGGCTTAACCGCTGGACCACCAGGGAAGTCTCTCAGAAGGCAGTTTTGAAGATATTCAGAATAATGGGAAATGGACACTGGGGCTACAAGTACATATTGTCAGTAGATTAAGAGCTTGGACCGTTATCTTGAGAACCCTCACTGAGCTGTGGGAAAATTCAAAAAATCAAGTCTTCTTGACTCTAAAAAAGCTTCCCTTCACTCTGCCTCTTGCTGATGACTGCAAACTTTTGCCTTCCTCCTTCCTTTTACACCCAGCCTTCTTTTTTTTTTTTTTAACTTTTTATTTTATATTGGAGTAGAATTGATTAACAGTGTTGTGTTAGTGTCAGGTGTACAACAAAGTGATTCAGTTATACATATGCATGTATCTATTCTTTTTCAAATTCTTTTCCTAATAAGGTTGTTACAGAATATTGTGCAGCGTTCCCTGTGCTGTACAGTAGGTCCTTGTTGGTTATCCATTTTAAATATAGCAGTGTGGACATGTCAATCCCAAACACCCAGCCGTCCTGAGCTTCCCCCATGCACCGTGTCTCTGCACCTCTGCTCCCCTGACCCGGTGATGATGTGACTTCTACTCCTCAGCTCCATGGACAGTCTTCTCCTTTAGAGCGCTAGTGACCTCCTGATGTTTGAATCCTCATTTGTCTTAGTCAGCTTGGGCTGCCGTAACACACCCAGAGCCTGTGGCCTTAAACAACAGACACTTATTCTCACACAGTTGTGGAGGCTGGATGTCCAAGATCAAGATGCTGGCAGGTTTGGTTTCTGGTGAGACCTCTCTCCCTGGTTTGCAGATAGTCACCGTCTCGTTGTGTCCTCACATGGCCTTTCCTTTGTACATGCACACTCTTTGTGTCTCTTTCTCTTCTTAAAAGGACACCAGTCCTATTGGCTTAGGGGCCCACCCTTACAACCGCATTTAACTTTACCTCCTTAAAGGCCCTATCTCCAAATACAGTTACAGTGGGAGTCAGGGCTTCAACATGTGGATTTTAGGGGGGACACCATTCAGTCCATGACACCATCCTGCCAGCACTGACAGCTCTGTGTCCACCATCTTCCACTTAGCTTCTAGGTACCATGCTCTTCTGCTTCTGTCTGCCTCTCTGATATTTCTTCTCTAGCTTATTCACTATTATACTTTTTTTTTTTTTTTTTTTTGGCTGCATTGGGTCTTAGTTGCATCATGCGGGATCTTTGCTGTGGCATGCAGGGATCTTTCGTTGTGTCACATGGGCTTCTCTCTAGTTGTGCTGCGTGGGCTTCTCTCTAGTTGTGGCATGTGGGTTTTCTCTCTCTAGTTGTGGCGTGCAGGCTCCAAAGCACATGGGCTCTGTAGTTGTGGCGCACGGGTTCCAGAGTGTGTGGGCTCTGTAGTTTGTGGCATGCAGGCTCTCTAGTTGAGGTGTGTGAGCTCGGTAGTTGTGGTGCGCGGGCCTAGTTGCCCCGAGGCATGTGGGATCTTAGTTCCCTGACCAGGGATGGAAACTGCATCCTGCATTGGAAGGCAGATTCTTTTCCACTGGACCACTGGGGAAGTCCCACTATTACACATTTTAAATTTGCTTCTTAAATGTTCAGGCTCCTGGGGCCCTCCCTGGCCCCCCTGTTGTCTTATCCTGAGTGATCTCATCAATCTCTGGAGGTCTGTGTGCTGATGATGCTCAAATCTCCACCTCTGACTCTCAACTTCTCTCCCCAGCTCCTGTCCCATCATTCGTACTGCCTACACCAGTCATTCTTAAATGGGGACAATTCTGTCTTGCAGGGGACATTTGGCCATGTCTGCAGGTGTTTTTGGTCATCTCAGCTGGGGCTGGGGGTGCTACTGGCATCTGTGGTTGCTGCTAAACATCCTACAGTGCAGAGGACAGAATGATCCAGCCCCCAAAGTCAACAGTACTGATGCTGAGAAACCCTAGCTACATCTTGGCTGAAAGTGTCCCCATCTCCTCTGTTTCCCAAACACGAACCTTCCTTTCCAAGCTGTGCCCCTCACACCCAGGTCATCCAGATGAATTCCCAGCTCCCACACCCTCTTCACCCACTGCCTCAGCTGGGGGATCATTTAGTCTCCCTGATGCTGCAAATTCTTTGGGCTCAAGACTCGCTCCTCTCTACATACTCTTTTTCTGCTTCTGGAAGATCTTTTTTTTTTTCATTTTGAAAAATATGTAAAAGCATACACTGGGGAAAAAAATAATCTCACACTTGATAGGTGAAGTAAAAAGCCCTTCAGTCCCTCTAATTTCACCCCTGACAGATAACCACTGATGATAGTTTGGAGTGTACCCTCCTAGTTATTTTTTCTGAAAGGATATGACTATAGACATGCACACTTTAAAAAAATAAATAAAATGGAATTGTGCTATATGTATTGTTCTGCAAATCGTTTTCGTCCTTTAAAATTATATCATTTCCCAGGTCAGTATATACAGCTTTTCCTCATTCTTTTTTTTTTTTTTTTTTTTGGTACGCGGGCCTCTCACTGTTTTGGCCTTTCCCGTTTGGGGGCACAGGC
>NW_006796565.1:249878-251225 GCF_000442215.2 Lipotes vexillifer | reverse complement strand
CTGTTGTGGCCTCTCCCGTTGCGGAGCACAGGCTCTGGACGCGCAGGGTCAGCGGCCATGGCTCACGGGCCCAGCCGCTCCGCGGCATGTGGGATCTTCCCGGACCGGGGCGCGAACCCGTGTCCCCCGCATCGGCAGGCCAACTCTCAACCACTGCGCCACCAGGGAAGCCCTTCCTCATTCTTTTTAACAGTATCTGGTGGTACTGTTCCATTCTTGTAATACTACAAACTTTTGTAATGTAAAATAACATGTTCATGACTAGGGCTAATAAATTATTATGAAGGAACTATAACCCCGGTAAAGAGCTATGGGCCTAAACTATTGGCTAAGTCAGAAAACGTGTCAAGATGCACTGCCACTTGCAAAAAAATGGTTTGCGTTTGAAAATAAAACCTCCCTGCCCCACCTTCCCTCCCCCCCACCCCGCCCCGGGCTTTTTTTAAAGCTCATGGGCTACCTATTGGAGATTACTGTGGTAATCTGACATTTATCAACGAAGTTTACAAAAGCTTGGGATGAGAAACTCTCTTCCTCAGAGAGCCTGCTAAATAGGAGGCAAGCCCCGTGCACCCCAGTCCTCCCTCCCACTCCCGTTCACCCATTCTCAGCCCGTGAAACTTAAGCATAATTCTGCCTTCAGCGCACTACCTAAAACAAGCCATTTCAATGCATTGAGAAGAGTGGGTCGACGGCCTTCTGAACTGCTGGGGAATTTGGGGGTTACGAGTCCCTGACATACACAAATACTACAAATAAATTACCAAACAAGCATGAAGCGCTCAGAATCCTTTGCTTCCAAGTATATTTGTTTATAAACAATTAGATTCAGCAGAACCACAGAAGGATATTTTTGTTCTATTCTACTGAATCCAACAATGAAGTCTGGTGGGATAAAGAAGTCCTTGCTCCATATAAAAAGTAACAAAGGCTCATTGTACCTCAGCGATGTTTGTCTTAACACAGTTCCTGGAATTTGTACTGTTTATGTTGAGAACATACTACTCAGTTCATTTATAAAGTCAGCTAACCAGTGGCCATGAGAAAAACAGTACCCTATAGAGTTTCAAGACTGAATTTCTTTCAGAAGATGTGTGGATGTTATTGAATCACAGAGACCCCAAAAATAGCAGATTAACTGACCAAAGCTACCTAGCACATACAGTTGGGGTAGTAAAATACCATAGGAATTTGGATTATGCACTCGAACCTAAAGGATCTTTCAGGCTAATCTCTTCCTTTCGCCTCAATGGTCTTTTTTTTTTTTTTTTTTGGGTATCGGGGGCTTTTTGGTTGTACTGGGTCTTAGTTGCAGCAGGCAGGCTCCTTAGTTGCGGCTTTTCCCCC
>NW_006796565.1:222185-249514 GCF_000442215.2 Lipotes vexillifer | reverse complement strand
TCCGGGACCGGGGCACGACCCCGGGTCCCCTGCATCGGCAGGCGGACTCTCAACCACTGCGCCACCAGGGAAGCCCCGCCTCAATGGTCTTTTTAATCCATGTGGGTAACTGAAACAATCTGCATTTTGACGGTGAGTGGTCTGAAAATGAAGTGACTGCAAGTTAGAAATAAGACCGTGTAGGGTCAGGTGGTCTTTAATACATCAGGTGATGAAATGAGATCTTTCTTGATCTTGAGGACATACATGTTTATTCAGAGTTTCCTTGGTGTTTGCTTAGAACTGGAAGGGCTCTGGTGGGGGGGTCACCTGGTCCCACCCTCAATGCCTGACTTTACAAATGGGGAATCTGAATGTCAGGATGTCAGCAAGTCATCTGGCTGCTCAGGGGTAGAAATGAGTTTGATGCGAGTCTCCTGAGGAAAGTTCAGTATTCATCAGAGGGCAGAACTTGAACTTGGCAGGGAAACTGGAAGTGTAGTGGCCGTGAAGAGTCCTAAAGTCTGAGCACAAACTTTGTCTAAATCCTTGGCTAGTTTCTGAGCTATGGCAAGCATGGTCTTTTAACACTTGTAAGGTGGATGCAAGGACACTAGGTGCTGTTGTAGCTCATACCTACTGTGGCTGATTTACCAGCTCACCTTGTTGATGGGGTGGGTGTAGCTAGGTCTGCAGCTCCATCATTCCTGCCAGGTCCCTGCAGCTTCTCTGGTCCAAGCCCATGCTGAGATGCAGAGGCAGCAAATGGACATAAACTGTCTGATGATCCCCTATAATTACTTAAAGTCAAATCCCTTAGAAAAATTGCATATTCTCTGTCATTCTTATTGGTTCTTATTGTTGTTTTAAAATCACACCCTGAGTGATACAGCATTCAAACAGAAAAAAGTAAGAAAGCTGCAGTGACTATATTAGTGTTAGAAGAAATAAATTTTAAGTCAAAGAGAATTATTAGAGACCAAGATGGATAATTCATAATGGCAACAAGGTTGCTACAGCAGCAAGGAAGATACAACAGTTACACTAAATGTGGGTCCATATAGTAACAGAGTTACAAAATACATGAAGCAAAATGGACAGAACTAAAAACAGAAATAGACTAATCCACAATTATAGTTGGAGATTTCAATACTCCCATTTTAATATTGATTTTAAAAAAGCAGTAAAGATGGACAAGATTTGATGAACACTATCAACCAACTGGACCTGTTGACATTTATTCCATTCAATAAGAGCAGAATGCACTTTTTTTTTTTTCAAGGACATGTGGAACATTTACTAAGATAAACTGTAAAACAAGTCTCAATAAATTTTAAAATGTTAAAACAATAATCACAAGAGAATTAAACTAGCAATCAATAACAGAATGATATTTGGAATATCCCCTAATATTTGGAAGTTAACCACTTCTAAATAACCAATGCATCATGGAAAAACTTTCAAGAGAAATTAGACAATATTTTGAGCTGAATGAAAATGAAAACACAATTTATCAAAATTAGTGAGATACAGTAAAAGCAGTGCATAAAGTAAAATGAATATCTTTAAATGCTTATGTTAGAGAAGCAATATGTTCTCAAACCAGTAACCTAAGCTTCCATTTTAAAAAGCTAGAATTAGGTAAGCAAATTAAACCCAAAGTAAGTAGAAAGCAGGAAATAATGAAGAGTGGAAATCAATGAAACAGAAAACAAAAAACATAAGACAAAATAATTAAAACCAAAAGCTTATTTTTGGAAAAATATCAATAAATTTAATAAACATCTACCTAGACTGATCAAGAAAGAAAGAAAGAAGGGAAATTGGTCCAAGATGGCAGAGTAGAAGGATGTGTGCTCAATCCCTCTTGTGAGAGCACTGGAATCACAACTAACTGCTGAACAATCATAGACAGGAAGACACTGGAACTCACCAAAAAAGATACCCCACATCCAAAGACAAAGGAGAAGCCACAATGAGACGGTAGGAGGGGCGCAATCACAATAAAATCAAATCCCATAACTGCTGGGTGGGTGACTCACAAATTGGAACACTTATACCACAGAAGTCCACCCACTGGACTGAAGGTTCTGAGCCACACATCAGGCTTCCCAACCTGGGGGTCTGGCAATGGGAGGAGGCATTCCTAGAGAATCAGACTTTGAAGGCTAGTGGGATTTGACTGCAGGACTTTGACAGGACTGGAGGAAACAGAGACTCCACTCTTGGAGGGCACACACAAAGTAGTGTGCGCATTGGGACCCAGGGGAAGGAGCAGTGACCCCATAGGAGACTGAACCAGACCTACCTGCTAGTGTTGGAGGGTCTCCTGCAGAGGCGGGGGGTGGCTGTGGCTCACCGTGAGGACAAGGACACTGGCAGCTGAAGTTCTGGGAAGTACTCCTTGGTGTGAGCCCTCCCAGGATCCGCCATTAGCCCCACCAAAGACCAGGTAGGCTCCAGAGCTGGGTCGCCTCAGGCCAAACAACCAACAGGGAGGGAACCCAGCCCCACCCATCAACAGTCAAGTGGATTAAAGTTTTACTGAGCTCCGCCCAACAGAGCAACAGCCAGCTCTACCAACCACCAGTCCCTCCCATCAGGAAACTTGCACAAGCCTCTTAGAAAGCCTCATCCGCCAGAGGGCAGACAGCAGAAGCAAGAAGAACTACAATCCTGCGGCCTGTGGAACTAAAACCACATTCACAGAAAGAGAGACAAGATGAAAAGGCAGAGGGCTATGTACCAGATGAAGGAACAAGATAAAACCCCAGAAAAACAACTAAATGAAGTAAAGATAGGCAATCTTCCAGAAAAAGAATTCAGAATAATGACAGTGAAGATGATCCAGGACCTTTGAAAAAGAATGGAGGCAAAGATTGAGAAAATGCAGAAATGTTTAACAAAGACCAAGAAGAATTAAAGAACACCTAGAAAAATTAAAGAATAAACAATCAGAAATGGACAATACAATAACTGAAATGAAAAATACACGTGAAGGAATCAAAGGCAGAATAACTGAGGCAGAAGAACGGATACGTGACCTGGAAGACAGAATAGGGAATTCACTGCCATGGAACAGAATAAAGAAAAAAGAATGAAAAGAAATAAAGACAGCCTAAGAGACCTCCAGGACAACATTAAACATGACAACATTTGCATTACACGGGTCCCAGAAGGAGAAGAGAGAGAGAAAGGACCCGAGAAAATATCTGAAGTGATTAGAGTCAAAAACTTCCCTAATATGGGAAAGGAAATAGCCACCCAGGTCCAGGAAGCATAGTGAGTCCCAGACAGGATAAACCCAAGGAGAAACATGCTGTGACACATAGTAATCAAACTAACAAAAATTAAAGACAAAGAAAAATTACTGAAAGCAACAAGGAAAAAACAACAAATAACATACAAGGGAACTCCCATAAGGTTAACAGCTGATTTCTCAGCAGAAACTCTGCAAGCCAGAAGAGAGTGGCATGATATTTAAAGTGATGAAAGGGAAAAAACTACAATCAAGATTACTCTACCCGGCAAGGACCTCATTCAGATTCGATGGAGAAATCAAAAGCTTTACAAACAAGGAAAAGCTAAGAGAATTCAGCACCACCAAACCAGCTCTACAACAAATGCTAAAGGAATTTCTCTAAGTGGGAAACCCAAGAGAAGAAAGGGACCTACAAAAACAAACCCATAAAATTAAGAAAATGGTAACAGGAACATACATATCAATAATTACCTTAAATGTGAATGAGTTAAATGCTCCAACCAAAAGACAAAGGCTCGCTGAATGGATACAAAAACAAGACCCATGTATATGCTGTCTACAAGAGACCCACTTCAGACCTAGGGACACATACAGACTGCAAGTGAGGGGATGGAAAAAGATATTCCATGCAAATGGAAACCAAAAGAAAGCTGTAGTAGCCATACTCATATCAGATAAAATAGACTTTGAAATAAAGAATGTTACAAGAGACAAGGACACTACATAATGATCAAGGAATCAATCCAAGAAGAAGATATAACAATTATAAATATATATGCACCCAACATAGGAGCACCTCAATACATGAGGCAACTGCTAACAGCTATAAAAGAGGAAATCGACAGTAACACAATAATAATGGGGGACTTTAACACCTCACTTACACCAATGGACAGGTCATCCAAACAGAAAATTAATAAGGAAACATAACCTTTAAATGACACAATAGACGAGATATATTTGATATTTATAGGACATTCCATCCAAAAACATCAGATTACACTTCAGGGAAAAAAAGGGAGAGGACTCAAATCAGTAAAATTAGAAACAAAGAAGGAGAAGTTACTACTGACTCTACAGAAATACCAAGGATCATAAGAGATTACAAGCAACTGTATGCCAATAAAATGGACACCCTGGAAGAAATGGACAAATTCTTAGAAAGGTAAATCTCCCAAGACTGAACCAGGAAGAAACAGAAAATATGAACAGACCAATCACAAGTAATGAAATTGAAACTGTGATTAAAAAACTCCAAGAAACAAAAGTCCAGGACCAGATGGCTTCACAGATGAATTGTATCAAACATATAGAGAAGAGGTAACATCTATCCTTCTGAAACAGTTCCAAAAATTGCACAAGAAGGAAACCTCCCAAACTCATTCTATGAGGCCACCATCACCCTGATATCAAAACCAGAAAAAGATATCACAAAAAAAGGAAAATTATAGACCAATATCACTGATGAATATAGATGCAAAACTCCTCAACAAAATACTAGCAAACAGAATCCAACAACACATTAAAAGGATCATACTCCATGATCAAGTGGGATTTATCCCAGGGATGCAAGGATTCTTCAATATACACAAATCAATCAATGTGATACACCATATTAACAAATTGAATGATAAAAACCATATGATCACCTCAAAAGATGCAGAAAAAGCTTTTAACAAAATTCAACACCCATTTATGATAAAAACTCTCCACAAAGTGGGCATAGATGGAACCTACCTTAATATAATAAAGGCCATATACAACAAACCCACAGCAAACATCATTCTCAATGGTGAAAAGCTGAAAGCATTTCCTCTAATATCAGGAACAAGACAAGGATGTCCACTCTTGCCACTATTATTCAACATAGTTTTGCAAGTCCTAGCCACGGCAATCAGAGAAGAAAAAGAAATAAAAGGAATCCAACTCAGAAAAGAAGAAGTAAAATTGTCACTGTTTGCAGATGACATGATACTATACATAGAGAATCCTAAAGATGCCACCAGAAGACTACTAGAGTTAATCAATGAATTTGTTAAAGTTGCAGGATACAAAATTAATGCACAGAAATCTCTTGCATTCCTGTACACTAACAATGAAAGATCAGAAAGAGAAATTAAGGAAACAATCCCATTCACCATTGCAACAAAAAGAATAAAATACCTAGGAATAAACCTACCTAAGGAGGTAAAAGACTCGTACTCAGAAAACTATAAGACACTGATGAAAGAAATCAAAGATGATACAAACAGGTGAAGAGATATACCATGTTCTTGGATTGGAAGAATCAATATTGTGAAAATGACTATACTACCCAAAGCAATCTACAGATTCAATGCAATCCCTATCAAATTACCAGTGGCAGTTTTTACAGAACTAGAAGAAGAAAATCTTAAAATTTGTATGGAGACACAAAAGACCCCAAATAGCCAAAGCAGTCTTGAGGGAAAAAAATGGAGCTGGAGGAATCAGACTCCCTGGCTTCAGACTATACTACAAGGCTACACTAATCAAGACAATATGGTACTGGCCCAAAAACAGAAACATAGATCAATGGAGTAAGACAGAACACCCAGAAATAAACCCACACACCTATGGTCAACTAATCTATGACAAAGGAGGGAAGGATATACAATGGAGAAAAGACAGCTTTTTTAATAAGTAGTGCTGGGAAAACTGGACAGCTACATATAAAAGAATGAAATTAGCATACTCCCTAACACCATACACAAAAATAAACTCAAAATGGATTTGAGGCCTAAATGTAAGACTGGACACTATAAAACTCATAGAGGAAAACAGAGGAAGAACACTCTTTGACATAAATCACAGCAAGATCTTTTTTGATCCACCTCCTAGAGTAATGCAAATAACAACAAAAATAAACAAATGGGACCTAATGAAACTTCAAAGCTTTTGCACAGCAAAGGAAACCATAAACGAGACGAAAACACAACCTTCAGAATGGGAGAAAATATTTGCAAATGAAGCAACTGACAAAGGATTAATCTCCAAAATTTATAAACAGCTCATGTAGCTCAATATTAAAAGATATGGGAACATATATATATGTATAACTGACTCACTCTGTTATAAAGCAGAAACTAACACACCATTGTAAAGCAATTATACCCCAATAAAGATGTTAAAACAAACAAACAAACAAACAAACAACCCAATCCAAAAATGGGCAGAGGACCTAAATAGACATTTCTCCAACAAAGACATACAGATGGCCAAGAAGCACATGAAAAGCTGCTCAACATCACTAATTATTAGAGAAATGCAAATCAAAACCACAATGAGTATCACCTCACACCAGTTAGAATGGGCATCATCAGAAAATCTACAAACAACAAATGCTGGAGAGGGTGTGGAGAAAAGGGAACCCTCTTGCACTGTTGGTGGGAATGTAAATTGATACAGCCACTATGGAGAACAGTATGGAGGTTCCTTAAAAAACTAAAAATAGAATTACCATATGACCCAGCAATCCCACTACTGGGCATATACCCAGAGAAAACCATAATTCAAAAAGACACACGCACCCCAATGTTCACTGCAGCACTATTTACAATAGCCAGGTCATGGAAGCAACCTAAATGCCCATCAAGAGACGAATGGATAAAGAAGATGTGGTACATATATACAATGGAATATTACTCAGTCATAAAAAGGAACGAAATTGGGTCATTTGTAGAGACGTGGATGGATCGAGAGACTGTCATACGGAGTAAAGTAAGTCAGAAAGAGAAAAACAAATATCGTATATAAACGCATGTATGTGCAACCTAGAAAAATGGTACAGATGGACCAGTTTGCAGGGCAGAAACAGAGACACAGATGCAGAGGACAAACGTATGGACACCAAGGGGGGAAAGTGGCGGGGTGTGTGTGAGATGAATTGGGAGATTGGGATTGACATATATACACTAATATGTATAAAATGGATAACTAATAACAACCTGCTGCATAAAAAAATAAATTAAATTAAATTAAAAACAAAGAAAGAACGAACACAAAATGTACCATTATGATGAATGAGAGAAGGGATTCTACGGGTATTTAAAAAAACAAGGAACTATTGATATTAGGAAGAACTTTATGCCAATGAGTGTGATAACATAGATGAAATGTACAAGTCCCTTGAAAGACATGGATTACCAAATGAACTCAAGAAGAAACTAAGAAGATGAAAAAGTGAATTCTCTATTAAAATCAGCCCTGCAGAGAAGAGTCTAGCCACTCATGACTTTACTGGTGAATTCTATCAAATACTGAAGGCAGAAATAATACCAATCTTATAGAAAATCTTTCAGAAAATACAGAGAGAACACATCCAACTTACTTTATGAAGCCAGAATTACCCTGGTACCAACCCAGAGAAAGACATCAGAAGTAAAAGTATTAGGAAATTGAATCCACTAAAGCAACAACAACAACAACAAAACAAATACTAGGAATGCAAGGTTGGTTTATCATTAGAAAATTAACCACTGTAAACCATTATATTAAAAGAATAAGGGGAAGACCATACAATTATCTAAACAGAAGCAGAAAAATCACGTGGTAAAATACAACACCTGCTTCTGAAAACTCTTTGCAAACCAGTAATAAGATAAAACTTCCTCAAACTGATAAAGAGAATTTATTAAAAAACCTACAGCAAATATCATACTTAATGATGAAATAGTGAACACTTTCCTCTCTGAAATCGGAAATGGTCAAAGGATGTCCACTCTCACCACATCTATTCAGCCTTATACTGGAAATCCTAGCAAGTGCCATAGGGTGCGCGCGCTCGCACACACACACACACACACACACACACAGATCGAAAAGGAAGGAGTAAAACTTTTTTATTCTCAGGACACGATTGTGTACATAAAAAATTATTCCCAAGGAATCTCCAAAAAGGTACTAGAGCTAATCAGTGATGTTAGTAGGATCCCAAAATATAAGGTCAGTATAAGATTCAATGATATTTTTATCATTATATTCAATGATATTTTTATGTACTAGCAATGAACAATCAAAAAATAAAATTTTAAATATCATTTACAGCAGTGTAAAAATATGGAGTATTTAGGCATAAATTTACTAAAATATGTGCAAGAGCTATACACTTCAAAATATTGGTGGGATAAATTTAAAAACATAAAGAAAAGGTGAGGTATAACATGTGCATGGATTGGAAGATTCAATATTGTGAAGATGTCAGTGTTCCCCAAATTGATCTACAGATTCAACAGAATTCTGATCAAATTCTTCGCAGTTCTTTCTGTAGAACCTGAGAAGCTAAACTAAAATCTATATGGAAATTCAAGGACCTAGAACAGCCAAAATATTTAAAAAGAACAAGGTTGGAGGACTCACACTACCTGATCTCAAGATTTAATATAAAGTCACAGAAATGAAGACAGTATGGTATTTGCATAAGGATAGACATATAGGCCAAGACTCTTATTTATACAGTTAATTGTTTTGCACAAGGTAATTCAATGTGAACTTTGGGTCTTTCTTTTCAAAAGAACAGTTGGATAGCCATATAGAAAAAGTGAAACTCAATCCTTCTCTCTCACCATATTAAAAGATTAATGTAAAATAGATCATAGACATAACTGTATGACCTTAAAACTATAAAACTTCTGTAAGTCAGCATCAGAGAAACATTTGTGACTGTTGGTTTAAAAAGATTTCTTAAAAAGCTAAATAAAAACAAACAAATAAAAAAACTAAAAACAAAAAAACCCTTTTGTTCTTCATCAAAGTGGAGAAAATGAAAAGGTAAGCCACCGCCCAGGAGAATATATTTGTAAAGCAAGTATAACAAGGGGCTGGTGTTAAGAATATGTAGAGAACTCTTACAACGCAAATAATAATAACAAAAATGAACAACCCAATTTAAAAAAAAAAAAGGAGCAAAAGATGTGAACAGAAATTTCATAAAAGAAGACTGACAAATGGCCAATAAACAAATGAAAAGATGCTCACAGAAACAAATTAAAACCACAATGAGAGACCACTAATCAACCATGTGAATGGTTAAACAACTAATGATATCAAGGATTAGTGAAGATGTGGAACAAGTGGAACTTTAATACACCTGCTGATGAAAATAAAAAATGGTGCAGCCACTTTGAAAAACAATTTGGCAGTTTTACTGAAGTTAAACGTACTTGCCAAATGACTATCAATACCACTTGTAGATGTCTACACAAGAGATATGAAATATGTCTACACAAAGACTTGTACATGAATGTTTGTAGCAGCATTATTCATTATAGCCCAAAACTAGAAACAACCCAGATGTCTTCATATGGTTAATGGATAAAAACATTGTTGTTTATCCAGTCAATGGAGTATAACTCAGCAGTGAAAAGGAACAAGCTATTGATATAACAATACTGATTTATCTCAAAAAAATGAAAGAAGCCAGACATAGACAATTCTATTTATATAAAATTCTAGAAAAGGTGAAACTATAGTGACACCAAATAGGTTGCCAGGGGTCAGGGTTGGTGGTGGGGGACTGACTGCAGCAGGGAACCTTTAGAGTGATGAATATGTTCTATGTCATGATTGTGGTGGAGGTTATGTGACTGTGTACGTTTGCCCAAACTCATTCACTGTGTACTTAACAGGGGTGAATTTTATTGTATGTAAATTATACTCCCCAAATGTGTCCCCCCGAAAGTAAAAATAATTTCTGGACAGACAAGGACTTCAAATAGGAAATTTCCGACAAATTACATGTTCTCCTTCCTTGTTGTACATACACAGTCTATCACTGAGGAAGCAATAAGCTGATTCTTGCTTAAGATTAAGAGACACTAGGCAGAGTTTATGAATCCCATCATTACGTGGGATGTCAGAGGACTGTTCCCATGGATCTCCCACACCCCTGTGCAGTAAGTGTGTCTATCTTTTCCCTCTCTCCTCCAATAGCTTCAAATCTCAGAGACCTTGGCTCAAAATGAGTTGTACACCTGCAACTTTTTCCTCTTGTCTAGCATACCTTCAGGCAGGGCCAATCCAATAAGACTATTTTATTTTCACAGTTTACTGAGGGGCATTTGAACTCCCCTGGTACCCGATTTCACTGCCAATTCCTCCTTATCTACTCCAAATCCTTAATGACTCCATTTTCTCTCATTCCCTTCCTTTTCTCCCCTGAAAGCCAATGAAGCAAAGCTTATAACCATCTTCTGTAAAAATAACCGTTCACACCCCTGAGGTATGATCATTCAATCACACTCCATCCTTGCACACTGATCTAAATACTCCTTGTGTTCATGCCTTTCATATTTCCCCATATTTCTCCCCAAAGAAAGGCACCCTGGGCCTCTGGTTGAGAGTGCACTCTGGGAAAAATCATTGTTTTCCAGGAGCCCAGGATTCTGTGTTCCAGGAAGTGAGGAATGGGTTCTGCTACTTATTCACTGCACAACCTTGGGGCAAGTGGCCTCTCTGAGCCTCAGTCTCTTCATCTGATTATTGGGAATCATAATATCTATGAGAGGTGCTGCTGATGAGCACATACTCACTAATTTTCCTCCTCCACTCTTGCTTCCCAATCCAGAAACATGCTAACTTCCCTTGTACCTTGGAAAGTGTCCCTTGGCAAGTACTATGACTAAACTCTACTTATGTAGGTGATTAAGATATTGCTTAGACACTGTATTTTTGAAAATTAATGAAGCAAGATAATAATAGCTAGTATTGATATAGTCTTTGGTCTGTTATCTTAATTATGCTTTATGAAGCTACTATAAAACTGTTAAGTAAGATTACTGCAAGCTAATTAATATTTATTATACTCCTGGAAGCAAAGTAGAGCCTTTATAAATCAGGTACAGTGAACTAAAGAAAATTCTTCCTGAGTTTGCAGGATCCAGTGCCACTGATGCTGTTGATTTGCGGCTAAATTAACCCTCAATTTTCAGCCAGCACTGCTGAAATAAGCAGGGACCCTCATGTATGAGAACTGGTGTGAACTAAGAACCAAGAAGAAAGAACTAAGAAGTCATTGAGGACCTGCAAATTACAGTACTTGAGATAATGCCTGCAAAATGACAATAACAGCCCTTTTTTTCTTTTTATCTTCTACTTTTCCTTTAGTCTTGTCACCAACTTCCCAGTTTGTTGTCTTTCTATTAGTATACACCTATTCTTTCAGGGGAAGGGAAAAGAGGGGGTGGCAGGGGTAGGGAGGGAATGAAAGATGTGAAAGCACTGAATTAAAAGTAGCTAATGACTTGTCAATCAAACTTTGATTTTGTGCTTCATCAATGCTCCATTTACCTGTTCTTGCTTTATGCTACGTGGCCTGGTGGCGGTCTGTGATTTGGTGACATTTAATGAGTAGTAATATTTGGTGTCTGTACATGCTTTAATTTACATGATCTTATAGCTGCCTTTGATAAAGCTAAACATGCTTTACATATAGCCTCTCTCACCCTTATCATCGCAGATTTTCTATTCAAGTTTGTTTCAGCATTGGTTTACCTTTAACTATCTAATGGAATGTTGACCAATTTGAGGACAGAGGAGTTGATTACCTTGTATCTAAAAGCCTACCCTGCACTCAGAATAGATAGGTGTGTGTGTATACTCATATGCACATGTAAGTCATTTATAAATATTTACATATTACCATATGTACAAACCATATTTCTAGGATTTGTCTAGATGTTGGGATTTACCTACATTGTGGTATCGGGGAAGGAATATGACATCTAGCAGAACAGCCCTGAGAGCCAATCCTGCCTCTAACACTCACTAGCTATGTAACAATGGAAAGTCATTGTGTACTCTTACTGCCCCAGTTTCCTCTTCTTTAAAATGAGGACCATAACAACACAATAACAATAATTCCACCCATCGCTCCAATCTTATACCTTATTATATTTTCCAGGCACAAAAACCATGCATTTGAAAAATGCAAAATTCTGCCCAAGGCTAGTTATTGCTTCCAGATTTTATGGTAAGATGGATATCCAGGTTGTCAGACTGTAATTGAATTTGGTACAATCTGAATACAAAATCTCTCTAATGATTTTAAAAGATTTAAATTCCATGCTTTTCTAAGATAAGTTTCTACTTCACAACTATTAGGATGACTATTGTAAGAAATATTTTTAAGCCCACAAAACAACTAATATTGGCAAGGATGTTGAGAAATTAGAACCCTCGTGGATTGCTGGTGGGAATATAAAATGATAAAGCTGCTGTGGAAAAGAGTATGGTGGTTTTTTAAAGAAATTAAACATAAAATTACCATATGATCCAGCAATTCCAATTCTGGGTATGCATCCAAAAGAATTGAAAATAAGGACTTGAACAGAAATTTGTAAACCAATGATCATAAGAGCACTGTTCACACTAGCCAAAAGATGGAAGTGGATAAACAAAACGCGTTCTCTCCATATGATGGAATATCATTCAGCCTTAAGAAGGAATGCAGTTCTGACACACTCTCCAACATGGGTGAAACTGGAGGACATTATTCAAAGTGAAACTAGTCAGACACAAAACGACAAATATTGTGATTCCACTTATAGGAAGTACCTGGAATAGTCAAATTCATAGAGACAGAAAGTAGAATAGAGGCTTCCAGGGACTGGTAGAAGTGGAGACTTACTTAATGGGTACAGAGTTTCAGTTTGGGAGAATGAAAAGTTCTGGAGACAGAAAATGGTGATGCTTGCACAACCACGTGAATGTACTTAATTCCACTTATTTTAAAATGGTTAAAAGGTAAATTTTGTTATGTATATTTTACCACAATTAAAAACTTTTCCCATGCTTTTTTCCTGATCTAGCTACTTTATTTTAACTATTGGTCTTTTAAACACTACATTTCAAAGTTACCCAACTTGAAAGGCCCAGTAGAAACTGGTTAACAAGAGAAATTACTGGGGTGGGACCTCGGTCATGTAACTTCATCCCCCCGCACCAAGTTGTGAAATACTTTCTCTCAGCTGTGGTAGCTCTTATTTTAAAGTATAACCATGTGTTCAAGTTTTATACATACCTATATATATTCCATTCCATAGTACTATCTGTATCCTATTCCATACCTTTAAAAAAAAAAAAAACAACAACAACTTGGGCTTCCCTGGTGGCGCAGTGGTTAAGAGTCTGCCTGCCGATGCAGGGGACACCGGTTCGTGCCCCGGTCCGGGAAGATCCCACATGCCGCGGAGCGGCTGGGCCCGTGAGCCATGGCCGCTGAGCCTGCACGTCCGGAGCCTGTGCTCCGCAACGGGAGAGGCCACAACAGTGAGAGGCCCGCGTTCCGCAAAAAAAACAAAAAAACTTTTATTTATTGTATTTTATTTTTAATAAATTTAATTATTTTGGGCTGCTTTGGGTCTTCGCTGCTGCGCACAGGCTTTCTCTAGTTGCGGCGAGCAGGGGCTACTCTTCGTTGCAGTGCGCGGGCTTCTCACTGTGGTGGCTTCTCTTGTTGCTGAGCATGGGCTCTAGGTGTGCGGGCTTCAATAGTTGTGGCTTGTGGGCTTAGTTGCTCTGCGACATATGGGATCTTCCCGGACCAGGGCTCGAACCCATGTCCCCTGCACTGGCAGGCAGATTCTTAACCACTGCACCACCCCGGAAGTCCCCATACCTTTTTAAAAACTATTTTATTTATTTATTTATTTGGTTGCACAGGGTCTTTGTTGAGGTAGTCAGGCTCCTTAGTTGCAGCATGAGAACTCTTAGTTGTGGCAGGCATGTGGGATCTAGTTCCCTGACCAGGGATTGAACCCGGGCCCCTGGCATTGGGAGCACGAAATCTTATCCACTGTGCCACCAGGGAAGTCCCCATACCTTTTAAAAAGAGGTGGACAGGCTTCCCTGGTGGTGCAGTGGTTGAGAGTCCGCCTGCCGATGCAGGGGACACGGGTTCGTACCCTGGTCCAGGAAGATTGCAAATGCTGCGGAGCGGCTGGGCCCGTGAGCCATGGCCGCTGAGCCTGCGCATCCGGAGCCTGTGCTCCGCAATGGGAGAGGCCACAACAGTGAGAGGCCCGCGTACCACAAAAAAAACAAACAAAAAAAACCAAAAAACACAAATAAAGAGAGGTGGACATGCCCCCTTTTTAAAAAGCGTTCATTTTATTTTGTTGTTGGGTTTGGTTTTGTTGGGGTGGTGGCGGTTTTTGTTTTATGTTTTCTTCCTTGTTTTGCTTCCTTTCACGGCAACACGCTTTGCACTATATGGTCACGCCTTCGTTTCCACCACTGTCCTTTCTCACCCTTCACTTGTCCTGACTCTTGAAGCCTCTCAGCTAATTTATCGTGCATCAGTGAAAACGTAACCCTTCAGCTGCATCGTACTTTCAGACAATCTCAGATCCGTCTGGTTTTCTTCCAAGGAACTTCTAACTCACCAGCCGCCCCACAGCTGCGTTGTGTTACTTCCTCTCCTCTCCTACCCGAAGGCCCTGTCTTCCTCAACCAAGACCTCTTCCCTGATAGGTCCCTGTTCACCTTCGGGACTGGAGCATTCCCTCATTTCTCGGTACATTTTCCTCCATGTCCACCTCTGCCCTGGAACTAAGTGCTCTCCCAACACTGTTCACTCAGGTCGAATGCACCACAACGTGCGTGTGTATCGGCTCCTTTTCTCTCCTTCCCCCGCCAAGAAATTTCTCTGCCTAGCATCCTATCTGTTCTCAAGTTCATTTTCATTTCGCTTTGCTGGTTCTCTTTACATAATGTTTCTAAATCGGAAATTGGAAATTTAAGAACGTTTTCTATGTTCTTTTTTTTTCTTTTTCCAAATGATATTGTAGCATGAAAAACATCTGACTCCCAAGAAAACCTCTGAATTTCATGATGGTTCCTCTCCATTGTTGGGCTAAGTTCGCTGCCTTTTCATCACCTTGGCGTTTAGTCACATTAGCCTGATTGTTCCATGAGACGATTTCAGTCTCTGCCTTGCCTTTTATTGGCCCCGGTCCCGAGCAGCCTTCATGGGAGGGTGGATTTGAACGTGGTGGTCTGCTGTGTCCTGGGCAGGGAGGCAGCTCAGCATTGCAGTTCAAAACGTGGCTCTGAGCCAGACGTGCAGGTTTGGGCCCCACATCCACCACTTGCTGCACCACTGTCAGCTCTGTGAACTTGGGCAGATAACTCAGCCTCCGTGAGCTTCTGCTTCCTCCTCTGTAACATGAAGGGGCTTTATAGTATCTACCTCTCTGTGGGAACTGATGAGCTAACATGCAAAGGTCGGTGCCATGAGTTGACAATCACCCAGCATCTGGACTGCACGCTCCCCTGGGCAGGACCTTGCTTCCCCCGCCTTGTCCCTGGGTGGGGATACAGGGTGCCATGCGCAACCTGCCTGGCTGGCACACAGCGGAGTGTGAAGGGGGCAGGTGGGGGATTAAGACAGGCGATGCTCTCTGGTGCCATGCTTGCCTGACCCTCAGGGCCTTCCCTTTATGACACTCGCCACCCCCTTGGCGGGTGCCTCATTCACGAGCCCACACTAGAAACACGTACACCCTTCTTGTGCAGCTTCCTCCCTTCAATTCCGGCACGTGCTTCGTACCAGACGTCACGTTTCTTCTCAACCTGGACGCCCTCAGACTTTTCTCTTGTCTCATCCCGGGAAAGCTTGCCTCGTCCTGCCAGATCCAGACCCAGTCCCCAATCCGGGCTCAGCAAATGGCTTACCTCTTCTTTCACCTCTTTTATACCCCTGGGTCTCCCTCCAGGAAAGGAAATCTGTGCTCTGCCTGCCTTGCATTGTTTGGAAACCATGTCAACCTTTATAATGAAAAGCTTGTGCAGTTATAATCTGATTTTAATAACACAGGGGCTTCCCGTCTTGGAGACAAGGCTTTTCCCATTTTAAAACATGTCTCAGCCACTGCCCTTCCTGTGAAGGTCACACCAGAGTGCAGGCTCTGGCACCAGGCAGTCTGGGTTTGAGTCCAGATCTCCAACTCTTTAGCTGTGTAACCCGGGGCAAGGTACTTAACTTCTCTGTGCCTCATTCGTATAACGGGCTTTTACATCTCACAGGTTGTTGTGGGGATTCAGTGAGATAATGCCTGTAGGATGCTTAGTGTTTAGAACGTAGTCACGTTCCCAGTAAATATTTCTGAGACTCCTACCACCAGTAGCAAGTCTTGCCGTGCTTTCTAATTTCTGCTTTTTGTTCAGCCAAGCCACCCAGAATCACAAGGAGACGTTGTGCTGGGCAGAGCTCACATCCAGTTCCCGCCCTGGTCAGCACCCACATTTGTCCTTCCGTCCTGCCGTCTTCTCCCCTGGGCATTCCCATGGGAGCTGGCAGCACTGCGTGAGGACTCACGGACGCTTCCTCTAGGCACCCGGGGCAGCTGAGCAGCTTGGCTGAAATCTGTCCTCCCGTCTCTGTGCCTCCAGCAATGGCCACTGTCAGTTACTGGGCCTACAGTGAGAGCTGGCACAGGGCGAGGTGACGGACGGTCTCCGGAACCCGGAATGCGTGGTGGTGACAGATACATACGTGTAGCTTCAGAAACCGACGCTGAGGCTCAGCGAGAGGGGTCGGCAGTGGGGGCAGGTGGGCGCGCAAACCACCTGGGGGTGGAGGCCACAGAGGGCCAGGAGGGCGTGATGCTGAGGTGGGGCCTTGGGGGCAGTGCATTCCAGGCAGAGGGAAGGATTTGAGGGAAGCCCAGAACTAAATGCAGCCAAGTGTTACTGGAGTGTGAGGGACAGAACGCTGTGACTCCGACTGAAGTCGATCAAAATACCAGCTAGATGGTTGATAAAACCTCCTGGAGAACGTAGCTTGATCCTCAGGCTGGCTCCCTAATAAATCCGCCCCCCCCCCCCAAAAAAAAATTACCTCCCCAAACTGCTAGCCTCTTCCTCAGGGTAGAACCTGCCCAGATGTCACACCACACGGGATGAGACAGATCCAGAGGGGCCATGTGAGTGTCACCCCTCTCCTTGTCCCATCCCCGCTGCCGTGTGGGAGAGACTTCTCTGGGAACTGTTGAGTGGAGACGTTGGCTCTGCGCTGACACGTCCACCACCACCCGCTGTCTCCATGCTGCCTTTCCTGCTGCATGTGGAGCCCAGGGTTCACCTCTCTGTAGAAGCTCTGTCTACACTGGGAATTCTTGCCTGTCCTACCAATGCTGGGAGCCAGAATCCTGACTGCAGGGTCCACTGTTGTGTACCAGGAGCAGACATGAATGTGTAATGTTACTTGCGCTAATTTCAGAGTCAGAACTTCATAAAGAAAACCGAAGGATGTATTGAAATATCATGTAGGCACCTCGAACTCACAGTCCTTCTCTATAACCAGGTCCTCTTTCAGTGTCGCCTGTTTCGATAAATTGCTGCACCAGCCAAGCATGGCAGAGCCATCCTTAACACTTCCTCTTCCATCCACTACCAAGTCCTGCCCATCCTACCTCCCAAATGTCTTCCCAATCCACGTGTACCTTTTCCACTTCCTCGAAAACCTCAGTCCAAGCTACCACCACTTCCTTCCTGGACTCCTAAGAAAGCCACATGCCATCTTGAACATCCCCAACCCACTTTCCAGCCAAAACCAGGGTGATTGTTTTCAAACTAGAAACCTAGCGGTGTCTCCACCACCCATTCCCTCCTCTGCCTCTCTCAGCTCCTAGGATGGAGATCCAAGTTCTCACCAGGACCAATGGGGTTTGCATGGTCCCAGCCTCCTGCCTCTGCTTGTTCCCACACAGAGGCTTCCTCTCTGCCTTGTCCTCCCCTATCTCCTGGACCTCTGCTCACCTTCTACCTGGGAGCCTCCTCACCCTCACTGTCAGACCGATGCATCCCTCAGAACTCTGCCCATATGGAATTCCCTCAGGGAGGCTGCCCTGACATTCCCAGCGACCTCGGGTACCTGGTCATCTGTCCTTGGAGCCCCTGTTCCCGTCCAGCCCCCACCAGGCTTCTGTGATCATGTGCAATCAGCATGATCTTTCCGTCTCTCCCACCAGCTTGTATGTTCCCTGAGGAGGGCTTTGCTCCCCTCAGTCTCCCCAGGGCCTAGGACAGTAGTAGAGACACAATATAAATTAATGAACTCCTCACTATGAATTTAGGGGCCATCAAAAAGAGTCCTACCAGTGGGCTCCTTAAGTATGAAATCTAATGCCAAATCCCTATGTAATTTTAAACAGGTCTTTCACTAAAATTGGGGGAGAAATGTCATAATGAGAGCTACATGGAGGGTACATTTTGCATACATTTGCAGAAGTGGAGAGGTGTGTAAAATGATCTTCTCTGGAAAAATTCCCAGACTATTAATATTAACCCAAGGTTAAAACGAAAAGTTATTTCCCTGGTGAGTTGCACTGAACAGGAAAGTTAACACATGAGGGTGGAGCATCATCTCACAGACCTCTGAGCTCTTCATGACTTTGGAGGAAGGAAAAGAAACTTCTCAGAGAAGGCAAGAGTGGGACAGTAAATGTCTTTGCAGCAACTGCTCTAACAGATTTATTCGCGGTTAGAAGATGGTGCAATACAGACACGGAATTCGTCGTATCTATCATTAGGGTGCTAATGAGAAAACATCACACACATATCACCTCAAAGCTTCAATTGAAAGAATCACTGTATCACTGGAAGGAGCTAGAAATGGAGTAATCAACATCAACAAAATCTATTGTTCCCAGGGTGCAAAATTGAGGGATTATTCCTACTGCAAGTCAGAATGAAACCTGTTTACGTTTGTCAGCAAAATGATCACATTTTACACCATTAACATTTGGCAAGACGGAGCACCCTCCATTAGCTAATCTGCAGATGCCCCAACCACGGATCTGGGAAAACAAAGAGCCTGGCGGTGCTGACTGGTCCCCACCGAGCCGGAACGATGAGTGAGGGCTGCGTCTGGGTTACAACTCAGGTAAGGTGGCATCCTGGTGGGTAAAATGGAATGGTTCATTAAAACAATTCAGGATCTGGTGACTGCCGGGAAAAATGTCACCAGGATGCATTAAATGTCAGGAGGTACTCAGGCGCGGACCACTGGCACATTCAGATATGCATGGGGTGGCCATAAAAGGCTTGGGACATAGCAGTAAATAAGATAAACACTCGTCATTAACTAACGTCCCAAGGATAGAGAGCAGGCTCCATGTATTTGGCTCTAAACATCGCCGCTTGAGCCCCCAGTGCCAAATGCTGAGCTGGGACCCCTCCCCATCCTCCACCCCGGCTTTCTCCTGGGGATGTGGCCACTTGACAATGTCCTCTGGTTTCAGTCCTTCTTGGTGGAATCTAGCAAATGACTTTTCCCAGCTTCCCCTGGCCTCCAGTCCCAGCTGTCCTTCTTGGCTCAAAACTCATCTGTCATCTGGGAAGTAAGGTTCACAGGAACCACCTACCTGCGGGCCACTGGACACTCTCCCCAGGGAGAGAAGCCCTCACAAGATGCTGCAAAGCAGAACTTGCCTGGTGTGGGGACAGATGTGGCTGAACAGTGAGCACTTCATGGAACACAGAGGATACTTACTCCTAGTGACTTGCTGGAAATTATCCAACAGATCCATCAACAGTGCCAAGACTGAAAACTAACCATTGGTCCCCAAATTTTCCTGGATAAATGGATTTGTGGAGTTTTATACATGTGAATCTGAGAAAATATTTTGAAATAGAAACAAGATTTATTAAGAAAGAATCATAACTCAGAATCTGTGCTGACACATAATGGGTGCTCAAGTATTTACTGAACAAACAAATGAACGAGTGAATCCTGATTCCAAGAACAGACGTGTTACCATGGAGTAAAGCAAAGCATTCCATCTTATTACGCAAACTGTTCTTAGCAGAAGTATGACAAAAACCAAGCCACATGAAGCAAATAAATGCCGGGCCCTGGGAGCAGGGCTGCTGCAGGTATTTTTATGCAGAAAGATTAGCAATTGTGGAAACTAAGAGCCATCGAGGTAAACGAAGTGTAGTCAGCAAACGGGGCCATTTAATATGTACTAGCTGGACAGCTTACAATTGTCCATGGTTGGGCTAAAATCCAAACTGGAATCTTCTAGCACAGAAGACTCCACTAATGGACTTTTCCAATGTGATCCCTACTACCGTGATGAAACATCAGATTGATGTGAGCTCTAGACAGCGGTATCTCTACTTTGCATCTGCATGTGGTGCTTTGCGAAAGTACTTCTATGCGTCACGTCACCTGCACACAGTGTCTCCGGGAGGAGAGTGAGGGTGATGTCGCCTCCGCAGAGATGGAACCCGAAGCTCCAGGAAGCGCCCCGTACCCGGCTGGCCCCGGGGTCAAGGGGGAGCTGCGCAGAACCTCCACCCCTCCTCTCAGCTCTGTCTGTGTCACAGCAGGCAGGTAGCTACATATGAACAGAGAAAGGGGCACAGGGGCCAAAGGGCAGGAAACCACGCAGCTTGCAAACAGCAGGGGTCCATGGGCAAAGAAAAGCAGAAACTTCCAGACTGACGGCTAACCACACATGCTGGGGGAATCAGTGTCCTGGAGACAGACACAGAAAGGTAGGAAAAGGGGGGAATCTCCAGCGCCTCAGTGTAACTTGTTGCTCATTATGCTTCATTACAATAAAATGAGCCTTACAGATAATAAGTACCCATCAGGCACCGAAGCCATGACACTTGCGATCAAAGCTAAATAAGGACAAAAATCCCTCCTCCCCTGGGGAAGGTGGCGGTGAGATGAAACCCAAGGAATACAACCCCCCAAAACCCTCCCTTTCCAGTGAACATTCTGCCCCTTCATTTGTATGCCCCACATACACAGCTTGCCAAAAAAACTCAGGGCAGCTGTTCACCTGAAACTGCCTGCTCTCCTTTCAAGAGTGTACTATCACTTAAATTTTCACTTTGCTTTCTTAACTTCCCTGTCTTGTCTCTGAATTCCTTCTGCCATGAGAGACAAGAACCTTTTACCAGGAACATCTGGACGTAGCAAGAGACCAAGTCCCACTGGGACACTAAATTCTTCCCACCTCTGGCTACTTGTCTGTGTGTTCCCTCTGCTTAGAAAACACCCTTCCCCACCCCATCCCCACATTCTGTAGGTGGAGAACTTCACATCTCAGCTTAAACAAACTTTTCAGAGAGGCATTCACAGGTCACCCCACCCGAATTTGTCCTACTCTTCACGTCCTTCTCAGAATTCATCAAACTGTGTAATGACCTATTTATTTCTGTGTATAAATATCTGCCCACCTCAGGAGCCCTAAGCTGCACAAAGGGCAGAGACCATTTCGGGTTTGTTCCCTGATATAACCTGCTTCACTGGCATCATCCCCACCTGCACGGTGTCTGTTATCAAGCTCTGTGTCTAAGCTCCAAACCCAGCCGCTATACTCCCCTGGGAGTCGGGGGCTGTTTCTGCAAACACCAGCTCTCCTTTGCCAGCTGGTCTCAATAGGGGGTGCTAGAGAGAGCCTGGGCAGGTGGCAGGTGGCAGGAGGAGGGAGGAGGGATTTGCTCCTTCTTACTGGCTCTTCCTGCCAGAGTTTCCCAAGCAGTTTCCAGGTTTTGTTTTCTTTTTTCTTTTCCTTTCTACATTCCCTGAGGTTTTCATCATGCCCTTAGGCATTCACTCCCCAACCCAGAGGTCTGAGTCCCAGCTCTGTAGGTTCTCTCCACCAAGGGCACAGGTAACATAATGTATATAATTATATATATATTATATGCATAATCATCTCAATGTTCCCCCAGCCCCAGTGGGTGGTGGCTGCTTCCTGCAGTTACTACCTGCATTCCCCTTTCACTTCTTCTGTCCACCAATCCTTGCTAACCAGTTTCTCATATTAAATTCTGTTACGATAACTAGTGTAGTTTCTGTTTCCCTGACTGGACCCCTGCTGATACAATCACCATAGTCATCATCATGGTTAATATTTACTGAGTGTTTATTACACACCAAACACTGTTCCAAGGGTTTCACGTGAATTCTTCTAATTTTCCCGACCAATTGAGGTAGGCACCAGTCCCTGAAACTTACAAAAAGAAATGGAGAAACAGATTCAGGAAGTTGCCTAAGATTTCACAGCCAGTAAAAAACAGAGCTGGGGACTCTCCTGAATGAATGAATGAATGAATGAATGAATGAATGAATGAGGGAATGAAGCCCTCCGCGCGCCAGGACCAAAGGCGCATTGCCCTGCAGTGAGCCATCCTGGGGTCCACTCCCCACACCCTTCCCACTTAGAAGCCCTTAATGTGGTTTGGTCTCCAGTCTGAACATTTCCAGGTACTGCTGTTCAGCCCATTCTTAGAGATTGGCCCGAACAAGACAAGAAAATCTCCTTCCCTAAACCTCAGTCTCTGTGTTCAGCCGCCTCGGTCAGGGAAGGTCAGGGAAGCGGTGAGCACCAGGCAGGTGACGGGAGGCGGAGCCAGGGGCCATCTCAGGTGGTACCTGAAGGGATGTGGTGTCCATCACATAACCCCTGCGCTGCTCTTGCTTCGGCCTCACAACGTCCTGGAGGGCCACCAGGAAAGGCAGAGTGCTTACTGGGGGCATAATGTAGAGGGATGAAGCTTCAAAACGTTGGTGGACGCCTAACGCTGAAGAGGAATTACGCTTTGGAGCGAGGTTGTTAGGGGTTACCTTGCCGTTGCCGCGCTTGGGCTGAGGGTGTGCTCTGGAGCAGAAGAGGCTTTCCTCCACTCTGCAAGATAATTATTTCAATTTCCTTCACTCACATGGATGTTTAATTTTATAACATTGCTACTGGGCCCAGGAAAAATCCCCTCAGAGCCCATTATTAACTTCCTGAAAATGGAAAGCATCATCTCAGAACAAATAGCTAAAATAATATTTTGCCAGCATTGTAGTTTTGCGTTGTGAAGGGGAAAGCTAAGCAGTCTTTGGGAGTTTGATGTATGAGAACAAAGTGCTTTAGAAGCAAAGGAAACCGAACCAAATGGCAAAGGGAGATGGGGGGGGACTGTTCTTCTCCCCACAACCTTGGAGCCCAGTCATCACTCTTCCGAGAGGGAATAGTGGACCAGGGCAGAGGCGAGACCTGCCCCCGAGGGGACCCCGGCCTCCCGCGCCATGCCTGGTGCTCCTGGGCGGCGGTTTGGACGCTGGACTCTTCCCCATCCACTCTGCCTCTTGCATCCACAAGCTCAGAATTTGGCATCTCTGTTACACCCTCAAATAATCAACTCGTGTTAACACACGGCACTCTCAGCCACAGCTGAGCTGAGCAACTACCCACACTGTCCTGTTTTCTGGACCTTTGGGCTGGCAAATGGGATTCCATTTCTCAACACTCAGACTGAGAGTTTAGATCAGGCTTACCCCAGGGCCGGGGGCAGCTCGGTTCACTAACCATCCTGAAAGCAGAGAGAATGACAGGGGCTTTCTTCCTGCCCGAGTTCCCTTACTACCCCACGCTCACTGCTTCACTGCTCACCCATCACCGATCACCGAGGATTTGCTGTGGGGCTTCCTGGGCCCACCTTTGCCTCAGCACGTGTGAGTGCGGGGCATCCTGTCCTGCAGCCCGAGCCCCTCAGTGCAGGACATGGGTGCTTGACACATGGCTGGCCTGGTGGTCATCCTGAAGAAATGCATTTATTAATTTACTGGTATAGGAAGCACTCACTCTGAGACGTATTCAGAAACGTTTTAAAACTATAATCCAGAAATGTAATTTAAATTTTAAATAAATACACTAACCAGTGCAATCTGAACAAGGCTGCAATGTGGTGAATTTAGGAATCGATGCTGACATTGATCTTGGGATTCCAGTCCCCCCCACCCCCTCAAAATGCCTGGGTTGTAGGCTGGATGAACTGGAGGTTGTGCAGGAACGTTCTAAGGATGCAGAAAGCTAGGCACAGAAGACTTTCCTTGGGGGCAGAGGCCAAGACAGAGGACTGGGCTGACCTGCCATGGGAACAAACTTGCTAATGCAGATGCTCATTCTAATTATACCTTCTGTGTTAGGTAGTAATACGTTCGATGCTGAGTTAAACAGTCCCCTCCGGAGAAACTTCCCTCCCTCCTCACCACCCTCCTCCCCACCTCCCACTCTCCCATCCCCAAAGCCTCTTCCACACACGCTTCAAGCTTTATTTCATCCACTTAATGCACTCTGCTCTGTGCTCAGGTACTTAAAAATCTCCCATTACTATCACTCTGGCTCTTTTACGGCTTTTTTTATTTGCTCTGTCATTTCACAGTCCAGTTGCTCTTTTTGGTCAGGTGGACTATAAAATACTCCGATAACAAGTTCACACCAGGAGCCCATGGCGGGCTCAATCCATAATGGCCGCAGACTCTTCTGTTACTAGTGTGTCCCAAGTCAGCACTTCCCAAAGGCTGCACATTCTCCTCCTACCTGGAGAACTGTTTTCCTCACTTCTGTTGGCTGCTCAGAGGGTATCTCCTTTCATACTAACAATTTTTCTTTCAAATAATCCAGCTTTTTCCAGCCTTACTTCTTAATTATCTCTTTTCCAAAGGTATTTTTATCTATTGCTATACACTTAATATCATTTCTCTCTACACTGACACTGGTAACTATGAAATAAAATCGGTGATGTAGCTCGTCTCTGTGGAATGTCTTCACTGGCATATGCTACCTTTGCCCCTATCTTCATAACACACCTTCGCAGGCTCAGTACCCACCTGGGGAGGGACAATGGCTAAGAGTGCCCCCTGCCCGGGGTCAAACCTCACACTACCTGTTCTGTGTGTCCTTGAGCCTAAGTCTGTTTTCCGTTTCATCTGTGAGATGGGAAGAATAATAGTTCCTCCCTTGGGGGTCGTCCTGAGGACAGGACCCGAGTAAGCACCTGGTACACATGGGGCTTATTACCAGGGGTTAGACAGAGCATGTCTCTCTCCTGGGGGCACATCTCGTAGAAGAACACAGTCCTTGCCGATCCCCTTCTTGCCTCAATCTCAACCAAGAATGGCCCAGCCAAAATTCAAAACCCCGCATCACTGCTGCCCGGCCAAGGCCAAACCTGCGTCAGCCAAATGCAAGCTCATCCTGAGTAATTATCCTCTGCATAAGGACGTGTGGGTGTTCACTTACTAATTCAGATCCAAGACGACTCTTAGGCTTCTATCACCTCATTTCATTAATCCAAATTTACTTTAAAGTTTATTTTCTAAAAGCATCTCTTAAGGCTTATAATATCAGTAGAAATCTTGTATTAACCAGGCCAAATTTGAGAGTATTATTATCACTATCTTTCTTCAAAAGAATTTTTTTATTACATATTAACTGTATACCTAAGGGTGAGGTGCTCAGCAAGTATCTTAACTTGTAAAATGCTTTGAGGTGGGTGTTATTTTCACCCATTTTACAGATAAGGAAACTGAGCCGGAGAGAGGCTAAAAGTCCTTCTTTGCAATGTCACATGGCTGGAAAGCTAGTGGCAGATGGGATGCAAGCTTAAGCTTGTCTGACTCCTGCTCTTGGACATTCCCTCCCAAATCTGCCCTCTGGAAGAGGACTGCATCTCTCGGGCCCCACCTGGTCCCACGTGGGCTCACATACGCTGGCCTCTCATTTCCCACAGTCACTTGGAATTCCGATATCATGAGTTAGAAAGCACCAGTGTATCAAAGCGTTGGTGGGTCCAGAGCATCGGCTCTGTATATGAAGGATGGAGTATTTATTACCTGCAATCATTCTTCACATTGAACCCCTGCCACACTGATTGCTGGCTGGAACATAATATGGATCTATCCAATGACAGCAGTACATTCATAGCACACAAATATTTTACATAAAATTTGTGTACTTCTTCTATCAATTCATCCCATTACAAGTAATAACCTAAAATTGAGATTCTTGGGACTTCCCTGGTGGCATAGTGGTTAAGAATCCGCCTGCTAATGCAGGGGACACGGGTTCGAACCCTGGTCTGGGAAGATTCCACATGCCGCGGAGCAACTAAGCCCGTACTCCACAACTACTGAGCCTGTGCTCTAGAGCCTGGGAGCCGCAACTACTGAGCCCGCATGCCACAACTACTGAAGCCTGCGTGCCTAGGGCCTGTGCTCCGTGACAAGAGAAGCCACTGCAATGAGAAGCCCGTACAACACAACGAAGAGTAGCCCCCACTCGCTGCAACTAGAGAAGGCCTGTATGAGCAGCAAAGAAGACCCAACGCAGCCAAAAATAAAAAGATTAATTAATTAATTAGAAAAAGAATAAAATTGAAATTCTTCTCTCTTCCATCTTATTTTTCTCCCAGATATTTTATCCTTTTCTGAATAGAAAACACCTTGAAAAAAAGATGAATGGATCAATTCATCAGTAGGACATGAAATCTACTTATTACCCTAGATAACTATATTTACTTACAATGTACCCCCATCCATTTCTAAAAATTATTTGAGGTGACTCATGGTAACAAATATACAGATGCCAAGTTCATTAAGACAAATTAGAAAAATTAAAGACCGCAGAGATGGAGAGGAACATATGGTAGTCAGCCAAGTGAGACCCTCACAAGAGTGTTACATCCAGTGGAGATTAATTGTAACAGTATCAGTCATTACATCTGCCATTTGTTAGCACATCCTCTGTTTCACTTGCTTTATATACACTATTTCATTAAAGCCACCCAACCAGTCTCCTGGCAGGTATTACGGTCCCTGGTTTCAAGACAGAGTGACAGTCCAGGGGTTACGGTAATTTGCCCAACGTCCCAACTTCCGCAGGCCCCGGGAATGCTCTGATGGCCTTCCTGGCCTGGTCTGGTCCGAGAAGCTGGCACTGCCTCCTCTGGCCACACAGCAGCTCTGTCCAGCATGTCCAGCACTTCCCAAGCCTGTCTCTGAGCAGCATGTCCTCCCTGCACTCAAACAAGCCTCCATTGCCCTGAGCAAGCCTTGGTCTAGTCCTCAGCCCACTGACCAGCCACAGCCTGATCTTCTGGAGTGAATGTACTCTCCCCAAATTCATATGTTGAAAATACAAGCCTCCAGGGGAATTCCCTGGTGGTCCAATAGTTAGGACTCCACATTTTCACTGCCGAAGGCACAGGTTCAATCCCTGGTAGGGGAACTGAGATCCCACAAGCAGCACGGTGCAGTTAAAAAAAAAAAAAAAAAAAA
>NW_006796565.1:167046-221839 GCF_000442215.2 Lipotes vexillifer | reverse complement strand
GTAAAAAAAAAAAAAAAAAAAAAGAAATATGTCCAAGCCTCGAATGTGGTACTATTAGGAGGAGGGACCTTTGGGGTGATAAGTTCATGAGGATGGAGGCCTTAGGAATGGAATTAGTGTCCGTATAAAAGAGACCCCAGAGAGCTCCCTCACCCCTTCCTCCATGTAAGGATATGAGAAAAACAGCTGTCTGCAACCCAGAAGAGGGCCCTAACCTGACCATGATGGCACCCTGAGCACTTATGTACAGCCTCCAGAACTGTGAGAAATAAATTTCTGTTGTTTTTAAGTTACCCAGTCTGTAGTATTCTATAACGGCAGCCCAAACTGACTAAAACACGTGCCAATGCATCCTCCTTTCCACTGGGGCACCAGCTTTCCACAGCTGCCCCTGGGTGACTTGTGTATTGGGAGGACCCAGTGAACATGCACTGAATAACTGAATGAATCACTAAGCGAGGGAAAGACGAATGGATGACTGGAGAAGCCACAGGATCACACCCCTGGATCCAAACCCACGTGTGCTAGTGTCTCTAAGGTTCAGGCTCTTTTCTCTGTACCCTGGCCTCCTTGGCATGCTGTGACCTCTCGGGCTGTACACAAATACGCCAGAGCTCTGAGTGCATTGCACAGCCTCAAGCCACTGTCCATTCTAGATTCCCTGGGGACCTGTCTCCTGCAGCTGTGTGTTGCTGCAGCCCTGCCCTCCCTTTGCCACCATCTCCACATTTTGCAGAGGCTCCTTGGCAGCAGAAAAGTCTAGCCACTGCGGTTCCAGAAGGCTGGGCGTGCCCTGGTGCCCTTACACCTACAACCAAGTCGTATCTTACTAAAGCACTGCTAGCCACTCCAAAGGGAAGGCCACGGGGTTTAGAGCAGGACCAAACTCGACTGTCTCACAAGTTTCAGCCTCTGTCTTTGCCTTGGGAAGTAACAATGGAATATTCCATGAGAGTCACACGTGGCTTCCTTATAATGCCAGTTCAATATATTGTTTTGACGGAAACATCACAAATGCGTTTTGTGAAAATCCAATGATATTTGCACCCAAGAATTCAATACTAGGACATGAAACTCAGGGAAAGAAATAATCAAATTGTCCACCCAGAGTGGAGTTAAAACTGTCATAAACATTGATCCTTCATTGCAGGGAACAGAAATAATAAACAGTTGCTGAAATTGCATAGCTGCAGAGATTTCATTCTCTAATTGTCAAAAAGCATTAAACACCAACTATTTATTCTGCAGCAGAAGAAGGGAAAACAGACCTCAGTGGTCCGTCTCACCAGAGGTTGTCCCTAATTGTCATGCATAGATTGCAACAGAGGTTACTGAGAAAAACTGTTTGCATTTAGTAATCAAAAGGAGTCAAAGGCACACAAGATATCATCAAGGCTCCCTTGTGCTGGGGGGTAGGCTGACAACTAACATTCCTGATGAAGTGTTTGCAGAGTGTTTGCAATCTGTTCAGAACCTTTTTTCTTTGCAGGTGCAAATCTTTCTATCTGAAACATCAAAGAAACAATTGAAAATTAAACATAGTAAACATCGCGATACAGGTTTCAATCTTCCATTTTTTTAAGACAATGGAAGAGGTATAATTAATTTCAAAGCAATGTTTGTGTTCCTTCAAAATTCATTTGTGCACATTAGTTGCGTGTTAAGCACCGTTGCTCCTCTCCCCCTCTCTTTTGCCCCTTTTGTTTTTTAAAAATTAGAAAGTTGAACTGCTCCCGAGATGTCTTTTACACCAAAGCATCCATGCATAGATTATTATCTTGCTCAGTCCGTTTGATCAGCAGAATAAGTCACAATTGCTTGGGTAAAGTCAGGCAGCAGAAAATAGATTAAGGGAGAAAGAATTCCTTTCTGGTGATGGTAAGAACTTCAGAAGCAAATATAGCCTCACTAAATTTTGCTACTGAATAATGTATTTACTACACTCATGGTAGGTGCCTTTTAATATGTTGATTTTCTTAAATTGCTTCTCCACACCCTCACTCCATTTAGTTTTAAACTCATTTCCACGCAAGAAAACTAAGTGAAAATACAACCAGCATATATTATTTTGTTTGACATCTAAATATTAAAAGTGTCTTTTTCATAGTCTGTATTTAACCAACATCTGGCTTTTGGACACTACATTCAACTGGTGATACTTCCTGCATCATATGAGTTAGATACGAATAACCTTCTCCCTTAAGGTCTATTAATTTTATACATCCTGGACAGGAGACAGACTTTCTTAAACAGATGCGAGGTCACTCGCGTTAATAAAAATATAACCCTTTATTATGGTCCATAAAATGGCACAAGTTAACATGAATTCTGTGGTTATTAATATTTTTTAGTAAATAAGAATAACATAGGCTTCCCTGGTGGCACAGTGGTTGAGAATCCGCCTGCCAACGCAGGGGACATGGGTCCGAGCCCTGGTCTGGGAAGATCCCATATGCCATGGAGCCTGCACTCTAGAGCCCTCACGCCACAACTGCTAGGCCCGCGCGCCTGGAGCCCGTGCTCTGCAACAGGAGAAGCCCCTGCAATGAGAGGCCCGTGCAAGGCAACTGAGGGGTGGCCCTCACTCGCCGCAACTAGGGAAAGCCCATGCGCAGCAACAAAGACCCAATGCAGCCAAAAATAAATAAATTTTTAAAATATTTTAAAAAAATAACGCTTAAGGTTTTGACTGAACATATTCATTAAGAGATAATGTGTTATTCAGTTACTTTGTCCATTATTCAAGTATAATACATAATTATTCTATTTGTATTTAAAATTCTTAATTTGTGTAGCTCCAGTGGGTGGGGAATAGAATATCTGTTAACAAAAATTCAGCACAGGAGACCAAACAGGCCTTAACCCTAGTGGGTTGCCTCAACCCCTGCCTCCTGGGAGAGCTGTATCTGACGCTTGTTCTGTGAATGAATGACCGGTGCAACAGGACAGGTTGTGACCCGCGGTCTATCTAATCAGTGTCAATTCCACAAGTATGTATCGAATGGCTACTCTGTGTCCAGCAACAGCCTTGTAACAAGCTGGGATCCCACAGCATTGAAATGTGCTCATGAATACCGTGCCCACCTGCTGTAGCACCCCTTTCCAAAAGTAAGACTGGACGAAGAGAAATTTATTTTTAAATTGTCCTTGACCATCACAGAGTCTTTTAGAAGCGCTGTAACCAGAAATTCATAAATATTTTATTTGGGTGACTTCAAAGCAATGATATAGGATGACTCTTGTGTCCCCCTACTCAGTACTGAAAATGACTGGAGGAACTGATATGGCAAAACACTCTACAAAGTGTTATCAAACTAAGAACAATCAAGATAGCCCATCGACTGCCTGGACAATCGGTCACAGGCTTGGAGACACAGCTGCACACATGCAGTTCCTTGACTTCATCTCAAGGAACTGGATTTGGGGATGTGCCATTGTCTCTCCACTTGTGCCCCTCTGCTGGGCCAAGATACAGAGACCCTAACAACCACCAGCAGGGTTAGTTAGTTATTAGCCACGTGGTAGATTTGTAGTTAACCTGATCCCTAAGGGAGAGAGAAGGAAGGCTCAATTAGTGACTAGTCCACCTTGTCCTTGTTTCAAGTCTGGTCCGTTTCTTTGGGAAGAGAATGCTAACCAAATCTGAATGGGAATAAGCCAAGGTGTTTTGGTCGTTAAACCAGGATGAGACGTTTCTGGCTTCTCTGCCCTTAGCAATTTTGAGGAGTTTTCTGTTTAAAAACTGGAAACAAGCTTTGAGTTTTCCCAGGAGTTGTGTGAAATGCCCTCTCTTCTTCTGTGGCCTCTGCTCTCCCTGCTGTGATCTTGAACATTAAACCCCACGACGTTCAAGCAGCATAAGGAACAAGGAGAGGAAATCAGAATGGGGCTGAAGAAGATCACTTTTTTGAACGCTCGTCGCTGTATCACTTTATTAAAACTTCTGACTAGGCGCAATGTTAACTTCTCAGATAAGAAAAGCCAGGGTTCTACACAATCGCAGACAAACCTAAAGGAAAAACCTTCAGAAGAGCAATTTTCCATGCCGTGGGGCTCCATTCAGGTGAGTGTCAGCCCCGTGCCCGGCACGGCTGCCCCGGGGGTCCTCGCGCTCGCTCTGCGGGCTCTGCGGGCTCAGGGCGCTTACATCTTCAACCCATAGCGCGTTAAAACGCCTGATGAGGTCACTTGAAAATGCACCAGTTTAAAACTGTCAGCCTCTGTCAAGCAAGTAGTTATTAAAGAAGATACTCAAGCTCCCCAGTAATTTACTTGTTCAAGATGTCCCAGAGGCTGCGTTTTGATGCTGGAGACGGTAGGCAGAAAGCACAGATTAACAGCTGAAGGCCTGCTCTCCAGAGGGCTCACAGCTGGAAAGGCATTTACATCCTGTGAGCCTTCACAGACAATAGGGTATGCAGGCTTCATGCGCCCAGTAATGAAGGTTAAGTCTAGGGTAGCTCTGTTTATTTGCTAGGTCAGTAATTTCAATGACTTATTTTCAAAGACTTCCTTCAGAGAGGAGAGAAGTGATTCCGCTCAGATGTAGAGTTAAAGCGTCTTCAGTGAGAGATGCTGTGTTTTTCTTTTGAGAGCCTAAGTCCCCATACTGATCAAGAAATACAAATTCCATTTTACATGGAGCACGGTGATTTGAACTGTGATGAAAACTGAAAGTGTAGAGCTTCCAAAAATTTCATATGCCTACTGAGACTTGAAAATGATGAAATTCTGGAGAGATTAAAATTTTCTATTCAAGTCAAGTAAAAGAACATGGGATTGATTATTTTATTCCCTTTTCTTGGTTCCGAAATGACTTGCTGTGTGATCAAAGGGGAAAACATTCATTCATTCATTTTATAGGAAATAGTTACTGAGTACCTACTATGTGACAAACCCTGAGCTAATTTCTGGACGTAAAGATGAAAACACAAGATGAGCATGCAATCAGGAAGACACTCATCTACAACAGGCATCAACCTAGTGTCAGTCAATGTTCCCATCATGCTAGGCACCAGGGGACTGTGGTGGACAAGACAGACCACCTCTGTCTTCATGGGGCACAGGTGTCCTGCATGAGACACAGACATGAAACAAGTGACTCCACAGTTATTTACTGCTGAGTCTGGGCAGTGCTGTGAGCCCCTGGGATGGGGAGACAGTCCTTGTGCAAGGATCCAGGGGATGCTTCCTGAGGAACTGACACAAGTGCTGGCAAAACAGGGCCACCAAAGAAAGAATGTTTTTAAGAATTATATTTGAAAAAAATTTTTTTAAACCACCAAAGTGGTCATTGTGTGAAAAATCAGAATTTTATTGAATAGCCATGTGTTTATTGTGGGGTTTAGTACTGTCTTTGTGTTTCATCCCATTTTGTAGACAGGCACCATCATCACTCCTCCAAGCTCCTGAAAGTCTCGTTTTGGTTCTGGACTGGTTCTGGGCAGGGGCCAGAGAAGGTGCTGCTTCCGGGGCCAGTTTAAGGATTCTGAGCTTTGCTCTAAGAGCAAGGGGATTTTAGGCAGCTGAGTGGTACGGTCAGATGTGCATGTTTAAGACCCTTCTGTGTGTTTAGGGGGAGGAGACTGGTGAGAAGGCACAACAACAACAAGAGTGACGATTAACTACTACTTACCGAGCACTTCCTTTAAACACGGTCCAGCGGGAGCAAACAGGAAGACCTGCTCCGTGCTGGCAGGAAAAGTTCCAGGGGGTGGGCTCAGGCAGGAGGCACCGCTCCGTTTGAAGGATAAATAATTGATTACTTTGCAGGCAGATGGTCTGGGGCAGGGCTTTCCAGGCAGAGAGAGAAGGATGTGAGCCTGAGGCTCAGTGGGGACCACAGGTGACTCGGGATGACGGCACAGGGGACACCCCTGGAGCATCGTGGGAACTAAGGCTGCTCAGGCAGGGACCTGTGAAGAAGAGCTGAATCCGAAAGCTACGGGGAGTGAAGGAGGATCCAAGTTTGGTGAGAGGATCTGATCATTAGAAAGCTCACTCTGGGGGTGATAAGGGGAGAATAGGTGGTGGATAGAGCTGGACTGTTCCATTAGTTCTGCTGAGAGGCCACTTCAGTCGATAACCAGGGCAGTGGCCATGGGTCTGGAGCCAATGTGTCTGCCTTTTTAATTTCACCATCACAAATGTTTCCGATGGTAGGAAGGGGCACAGCAGATTTTAACAAATAGGACTAAGGCCTGGTTACGAAGCGGGGACAGACCACCTTCAGTAATGGACCACCCCCTTCCCTGGCCCTCTCTCGCTAGCCTCTAGGCCTCTTGAGAGGAGGAGCGTGTCATGTTCACTGCTGCATCCCCAACACCTAGTACAGGGAGGGCCAGCCATATAGTTTTTATTGAAGAAAGTGAAGCTCAGTCGTGCTGATGGGAAGACGATGATGTTCCCAATGAAACAGAAGTAATGTTTCCAACTGGTCACGACAGCACTGCATAAACGTTTCTACCCATGGCCGTATTTCAGCCCAGAAGACTCCTGCATGATGGTTCCGGGGGACTGCTGCTCTCTAGCTACTGACAGCCCCCGTCCCACTTTAGTCCTCCCCTTCAGAACAAAGATGAGTGAAATACCAGCTGCTGTCTGCCCCACATCCTGACAGTGAGCCACTGAAGCTGCCCCCCTTTTCTAATCCATCTTTAGAATCATCCAGCATAAACTCATCTTTCCCTGTTGAGATATTCCCCAAATTTTGGGGGGGGTTACATCCTCCCTTGCCGCCACAGGATAAATAGACCTAGACCTAATTTTGTTGACTACAGATGTGCCCTTGGTCGTCTAGGGCTCATGGCTCCCTCGCACTCATGGGATGGATGCTGAGGAAGCAGGGTAGCACACAGGGTTTGGGGGTCTGCCAGACCTGGGTCCACTTCTGTTACTAGCTGGTGAGCTTTTAGTGAATTATTTGACCTCTCTAAATTTCAGCCTCCTCATCCATAAAATGGGGATAATACCTTCCACACAGGGTGGTAAATGAGGGCAAAATACTGTAACTCATAAGAAGAGTTTAGCATGTGGTGCACAGCAAGGAAGCTCTGCTCAATAAGTGGCAGTTATGTGGACGTGTTGCTGGAAGCTCCTTCAGACCTACTGTGATTCTGAAATAAGACTATACACAATCAATAACATCGGTAATTTTCCCAAGTGTTAGTTTGGAGTCTGCATGAATGGAAATTTCTGGAAGTATAGGCACCTTTCACCCAAAGAGACTTACTCTTTAAGACTGATACAGAAAAGAAAGGCACATCACAGACAGAATGAGGGGTATTGTCAAGCATGAGAGACAGCGTTAAATAGTAAAGCAATGTCTTTTTTTTTTAATAGTTGAATTCCTGAGTGATCAGCTACTACTGCCTGGAAAAACCCTTCCAGATGGTATCATGTGCCTTCAAATAAGTGGCTGTAATAATAAAAAGTTACATCCACTCTAACGTATGTGGCATGGAGCAAGTTATGAGAGCTCAGTACTGCCGACAGGCTCAGACTGTCCCCCAACACCCAATGTGAAAAGAGGTTTGAACCACCTGGAGACTTGAGGTTTCTGGGAATCTGCAGAGTAAATTGCGTTGGGTTTCCTGGAGTTGGTATGTTCCCTTAGCCTGTAAAAAGCTGATGGGTTAAGAAGGAGCCCACTTCCTGCTATTCCACATGTGACTGACTCGGTGCTTCTTGGAAGAAAGTCTCTTATGCACTGAATGTTTGTGTCCCCCCCCCCAAAATTCTTATGTTGAAACCTAACCCCCCAGTGAGATGGTATTAGGAGGTGGGGCCTTTGGGAGGTGATTAGGCCACCTAATCATTAATAGGATTAGTGCCCTGATTAAAGGGCCCGTGAGAGCTCCCTCACCTCTTCTGCCATGTGAAGACACAGCAAGAATATACCAGCTATGAACCAGGAAGCAAATTCTCACCTGACACCAAATCTGCCAGTGTCTTGATCTTGGACTTCGGAGGACAGTGAGAAATAAATGTCTGTTGTTTATAAGCCGGCCAGTATATGGTATTCTGTTCTAGCAGCCTGAACTAAGCGAGTCTCTTCTAGAACCAAGACCCAACAGAGATAGTTTTAAAAACAGGCCAAACATTCCATCCCTGTTTCATCTCATATTAGGTCATATTTAAAATATGCAGTGGCATTATCCACTGAAACTCATGAACATGGATATCACCTACTTTAATGGCTGACTAAATTCTTCTAGATTTTTCACTAGATGTTACCATATTGTGGTGGACATGTTTGGAGCTATAAAATATTGGAATCTCAAGTGTCAAATACTATTTCAACCAAGTTCTAATGCATGTGAGACAGCTTTCTGAATTGAAATCCTAGGTACAAAAACACAAGGTATGTACACAAGCAATGGAGGCAGGGAGAGAAAACGCTGGAAGAGTCCCATTTGCCAAATTCCATGGACACTTTTGCAAAAGGTGTCATTACTTCCTGATTCCCACTGGTTCCTTAAGGATATGTTTTTAGAATAAAATTATTGAAGATTTGAAATATACAGTAAAACAGAAAAAAAGAAAAGGGAAAAGATTTACACAATCTCAGTTTTGTGGGGTTTTCTCCACTCCATCTCTTGTATACACAGTTTTTGCCTTTTTTCCCTCCATCATTTAGATTTTCTGTATGTAAGTTTGCATTGTCAGTAAACAGAACAGGATATACTTTTACTGTTGTTATTATACATCTTTCATAAATATCATTTTATACATTTCCAAAAATTCCATTTAGTGGGTGTTCCATAGTTTATATGGCCATCCTCCTGTTGCTTTAGACAGGTTGTTTGCTATGATTTTTTCCTTTTACAACTTACATGGCAACTTAACTTGTGCATTAAGTGATTTTAATTAAATATATGTTTTAGATTATTCACTTGATTCAAGTATGAGATATGAGATTATTGGGTTTAAAGTAGGTAAGAATTCAGGGCTCTTGAGACTTACAGTGTATTTAGAGGATGTTTATCTCGTAAATCACTAACCATAGGTAGTTGAGGTAGCCAGAGCACTTAATCACATCAACCACCTGATTGGGTCCAACATTTGCTGGGTCTTGATATGAAGTGCCCTGTGCTAAACTTTGTGGGAGGAAAAGAACTGACGACACTGTTCTCAGCCTCAAGCAGCACATCTTCTATTAGCTGGGGGTTGTCACTAGAATATTTGTGCATCATCCATCTTCTTCCTCATGCCCGTTCTCTCCTCCTGGGCTGGTTCTTTCCTTATGCTCTCCCCCACCTCCTGCTCTGTGGACCGCATGCCTGGTTTCCTTGCCCTCTGATTTTCAGTTGGGTCAATGGACAGCATGGACAGGAGATTAGAGAGAGGTAGGTGGTAGGAGAAGTCTTACCCCGTCCCCTGCCTCATCGCAGTTCTGGTGGCTTCTGCGGTGGCAGCTGCTGTGGGAGTCCCTCTTCCAAGCTCTTGCTGGGCCCTGGTGGCACAACTCCCTCCCTCTGCCGCATAAGCTTCAGGGGTGGGAATGTGCTTTTCACTGCGGCTGGTCTCTGAGCGCTTCGCCACTGCTTGTTGCTGCTTTGACCACATCCCACCGCTGCAGGCTCTCCTCCCATTAATTCTCTGAGCTTCATCTGTTTGCTTTCGAGGCAGATACACCTCCGACCCAGCTTAGGCTCCAGCTGCTCACTGCCCCACTCCCGCACCTTCTCACCTGCCTGGCCAAGCACAGACTGCAGGGATGCTTCCCATCCGCTCACCCCAGGCCAACAGCCAAATAGCTACAATGTGCTCTTGGATTGAGTCCACCCTCAAAGTCAGCACGTAACACTACTTGATGATTCTTCTAAACTTCTTTGGCATTTTTCCTTTCCTCATCTCCAAAATAACCGTTTCATACAGTTCCTCTTTTCTCAAACCCCTCAGTACTCTTCCATGTTCACTATCAACAATTCACTATTCACTATCTGCTATCCTCCACATCTTTGACCTCAGCTACCAACACTCTCCTACTTGCTGACCATATTCTGGCTGTACTGGTTTTTCTTCTGTTCCTTAAATGCATTAAGCTCCTAATTGCCTCCTACCTCCCTGAGAAAAGAGACACCCTCCTGTTCCCATCAGCCAATTTTCCCAGTTACCTGCATTGGGGCGCATACTCTACACCAACCCTCTTACACTGTGAAAGAAGTGCCCTTCCTTCTATGGAAAGCAACTTTTCTCCTCATGTTCTGCCTTCCAGCCCCTCTTGCCTCATCATGCAATTCCACACCCTCACTCCTGTAGGACCAGTTTCTCTCCCCATCGGATCATCTCCATGAGCACTTAGGCATGTTTGATAAGTATCTCCCACCACCACCTAAACCCCTCCCTTGACTCCCCAGGCCCCTTGCTCTGCTCCCATCACATTAAAGCTTTTTGGAAGTGTTGATGCGTGTGTCCACCTCCTCCCATCCCATCCTCTCCTCAGCCATCTCCCCAACTGGGCTGGTGCCCCAATGGTCCCCTAAGGCTGCTCTCATCAGGGTGCCCAAGGTCCCTCCAAACCGTCTAACACAATGGTCTTTTTTTGTCCTCATTTCATCTAACCTGTTAGCAGCATCTAACAGTTAACCACTCTCTCCTTGAAAGTGTCTTTTTTCTCCATGTGGCTTCAGGGTCACCTAAATCACTGATGGCTTCTTCCCAGTCTCTTTTGCTAGTCCCCCCTCCTCCACCAGAGACCCTAGTCTCAGCAGGCTGTCTTCTTTACCTCCCTCCCCCTTGCTAATTTCATCTAGTTTCGTGGCTTTCAGCGCTACCTGGGGGTGATGAGATACCAGGTTTATACCTCCAGTCCTGATCTCTCCCTTGGGCTCATGCATCGGGCTTGGCATCTCCAGGCACCTCAGACTTAACGTGGTCACACAGAACTCTTGAATTTGCAGTCCTTGCTCAACTCACACACCAATCACACATGAGGGAAGAAATACAGGTGCTTCTTCTCCTGCCTTTACCGCTGCAGAGAATCGCTCCACCATCTGCCACCTGCTCAAGCTAAACCCAACTCACTCTCTCTCTACTCAGCTTTCACCTGTCTCTCCCACACCAATGGCTCCACCTCCAAACTACACCCTCAATCCACGCATGTCGTTCCATCTCGCTGCTCCCAACTGGTCCCAGCTACCTCTATTTCTTATCTAGACTGGGGAAATAGCCTCCTAACTGGTCCTCCCGTGTCCACACTTGCCCCTTGCAGTACTGTACGACACACTGGCTAGTGTGATCTTTTAAAAATCTTTCTGCATCACTTCCTTGCTTTAAACCCTCCATCAAACTAAGTCTCAGTGTACTGGGAATAAAACCCAACCCTTTAGTCTGACCTACAAGACCCTACATGAGCTGCCAGCCTCCCCCCGTCTCTATGGCACCCATGTCTCTGACCTCAGCTACCAACACTCTCCCACTAGCTGACCATATTCCAGCCTCCACACTGGTCTTTCTTTTCTTCCTGCTGTCCACTGACCTCCTCAGGACCTCTGTACCTGTGGTCCCCTCTGCTGGGAATGCAGCCCCTGGAGCATCTCAAGGCTGGCTCCTCCCTGCTGTTCACAGGACAGCTCAGATGTCACCTCTTCCCTGAGGCCCCTCCCAACCAGCTCACCTGCTCTTGCCTCTATTCCACTGCCTTGAGGCAGTTTCTTTATGGCACTGATCTCTTTAATTTATTTTGTTTACTTGTTTGTTGTTTGCCTTGTCTGCCCTTCCCCATCCCACTGGAACGTATGCTGCAGAGAGTGGAGCTCTGCTTTGTTTATTCACAATACTAGGTCCCCCATCCAGAACAGCGCCTGGCACATACTATGTGCTCAAAACTATGTGTTTAATAGCAAATGAATTCAGCAGAAACCGAAATAACTGTAACAACTATAACTTAAATAACTGCAACAGTCAGACGGGAAAACACATGCTCTGTGCCCTGAAAAGGAACTCAAATGTATTTCAGCTCTGAGCCAGCTGTATTATATAAGGATCTCAATGACTCTGGGAAGTAGGAATTGTTACCCCCATTTAAAAAATGAGGAAATTGAGGCACACAGTGATTGAGCAACTTGCCCAGAGTCACACAGGGCGGCTGTACTGGTTGGTTATGGCCTGAGTCCAGTTCTGACTTGAGATGCCTGTGACATCTCAGTTATAGGATGTTTGACTATCACCCCATGGTGGTTAATTTTATGTGACAAGTTGGCTGGGCCACAGTGCCCAGACAATAGGTAAAACATTATTCTGGATGTTTCTGTGAATGTGATTTTTGGACAAAATTAACATTTAACTTGGTAGACACTGAATAAAGCAGATTGCCCTCCATAATGTGGAGGGCCTCATCTAATCAGCTGAAGGCCTGAAGAGAACAAAGACTGATGTCCCCCAGACAAGAGGGAATTCTGCCAGCTGACTGCCTTTGGACTTGACTTGCAACTCTTCCCTGAGTCTCCTGCTTGTTGGCCTGCCCCAACTGAAGGGGAAACAGGATTTGAATCTGGCTTATAGGATTTCAGAACCTATTCTTTCCACTGGGCTATGGTGCTTCCAAAAAAAAAAAAAAAAAAGGAGGAAATGGGCACATGAGCAAGAGAGATATAAAGATGTGTAAGGTGCAAACAAGGAGTGAATCTATCTTGCCATAGGAGCAGTGACTGGGGACCAGGCTCAGCCCTCCCCTGGGCCTGATATGCTGGTCATGTTCCTGACAAGAGAATTCCTGGGCCTGCTGAGGGCTGATGGTGTCAAGAGAGGGATGACTTCTGGCAAGGGTACAAGTGGGTTAAAAAAATCTTGCCAAAACCTGAGTGTTTTAAAACTCCAAATTACAAGTTGATGAAATCTGGCATCAATGTATCCTGCGATTTCCCAGCACAACCTGTGAAGCCTCCGCCTTAGGACTCTAATGTTCAGATAAGGCCTTATCCCAAGACAGGCAAAGGGGGTTCGATGAGGTTGTTGTCACTCAAACTCCCCCATTATTTCTGCGAAGATATAAGACATGGCCAAGAGGTGCTTGGTTGAAAAATTCGGAGTACTTAATCCAATTAGTAACTCAAGCCCTTAATGTGCTATTATGTCCAAAAATGCTTTTAAATTGCCATGTTTTAAACAGAAAGATGAAACAGATATTTTATTAAATATTTATCTCATTAATAAACATAAGATAATCATTGCTTTTTATTTTGAATTAACTTTTCCATTTGGGTTCAATGCACATTTCATAGATGTATTCTTTTCTCTTCATATGAGGGAACTTAATCACAAAAGCACAATTGGGCTTCTACTCTGTATGAAAATGAAGCAAATGAAATTACTTTTTCCCCCCAAAGGTTGTTGTGATGAAGAAACACAATTGAATGTGACAGTTCTCTGCTACCCAGGAATTGTTTTTGGATGAAGTTTGGGGATTATATGCAATTATACTAGAGTAAATTTTCCACGACCATTCATGTTCAAGGACCTATTTTAAAAATAAAAGGAAAGGCTAAGTACAGAATAAACAGAACCATGATAAGAATAAACCGGACCATGATAAGAATAAACAGGACCATGATGAAAAGTGTCCTTTCTACCTCTGTTATATCAGTATTACAATGTTATACCTGTGTATCAGAAATCAGTATAATGAAAAATGTGCAGCAGAAAACTGCTAATTCAATCTGTAGGAAATCATGTTGGCAAGGCATGGCATCTTTCTATACGCCCTTTTCCATGTCCCCAGTATTCACTCTTTCTCCTCATTACATAGTTCTTCCTTCCTCACTCTATGACCAGATAAGATGAAGTGAAAGATGAGTGAATATGGTATCTGGCAACTTGGCACTGCACGGCACCTGTGGATGGATGGACAGTGCTGGCTGCTGGCTTACTCCCTCATTTGCCAGCAATCAGGTCTGCAGATGGCTTCCCCCAGAGAGAACCACAGCCGAGGAATGCTGCCTGAAGCCTAGCAGGCTGTGCACTGCACGATGGCAGGGGTTGGGCGGGGGAGAAGTGGACAAAATTCACACAGACTGCAGTGAGAATGGGGCCTTGGAGTTGTGCAATGTGATGGCACACCCCACCCTCCAAACCAACCCCCTCAGAGGCAAATCATCCCTTCTCTGGCTGGCCTCTGGGAGCTGGCTTGCAGCTCCTTATCTCTACTGATACCACTGGTACAGAGGGGCCTTTATGGTATCCAGCCCCAGAGCCTTTTGCCCCTGGGTTGAACTCTGGGCTCATGCAGATTCTGAGCCACAGCACTTGTTCCTCCGTCACTGTGGTCGGCTCAAGGCTCTCTGACTAGGCTACTGACTCAGTTTCCCTACTTGGTGACAGCTGGCTGCCCTGCTCCATAGCCCAGTTCCTCACTCTAGGGTGGCACTTTGGCACACTTGCCTCATATATCTCTTGCTAAACTCCCTTCCATGGGGCCTGCATCCTGCCCTAATCCTACTCCAGAGGTCATGGTCAGATCTTCTGAACAATGACCTGCTCCCTGCCAGACTTCTGATTTGTCTCTGCTGGATCCCATCATCCTGGCTGGATACCCCCAAATTCCAAAATCTGAGGTGAGCAGGAATGGTTGCCCCCCAGACACACTGTTTGGGGTTGCTTGGCTGTTCTCTTTATGCATCCCCCCAAAGACCCTCTCTCAGTGGTGATTGGGTCCTTCGATCTGGCTTCCATCTCATTCTGGGAAGCGAGTAAGTCTCCATCCAATCCAGCATGCTGCTCCATCTCTGACAAGTGTCCCTTGAGAAATATTTCAGGAAAGAATTTTATCTGATCACTATAGGCAATGATCACAGAAGACTAATTCCACTGTGTTTGTTACAACATCAGTGAAAGAAGTCAAGAGCATAGTCTCAGAAGGAGCATAAAGTATATGCAATAAAGGCTAATACATAATTAATGAATATCATGTCCCTAACATTGTGCTCTTCAAAACCAGGCACACAATGTGTAATTATTCTTCACATCATCATAAAGTAGGGAGTGGGCAGATGCTAGCTGCCTTTTATAAATAAGGAAACGGGAAAAAAGCCAAATAATTTTTCCAGAGGAAACCACCACTGGAAAGTAGAATGAAACCCAATAATCTTGAAACCCGGTTGTGATGCACTTAAAATGTCAGTATAAATCTCCATCTCAAATTTCCACTAATCTAAGGCAATCGCTTGGCATCTCTGTTTTACGGTATCTGGTGTTGAGAATCCCAGCGCTGTCACAAGGTTGAACCAGTTTACGAGTCACACAAGAAAATCAGTCTAATAACTTACAAATGGCCACACAGTACCATAGGTAAGAGCACAGAATCTGCGTCATGTTGCTTCTGTTTTAATCCCAGTTCTACTGCTCACTCATGTAGCTCTTTTGTAAAAATGAATGAAATTAGTAGTTAGATAACTGATGATGTTTTGATTACTATATACGCTTAGTATATACGGTGAGCACTATATAAGCAGAAGATCTTACGATCACATTATATTTATGTTTCATTCTGACCCCAAAATGGAATTACTTTCTTGATCATGCTTGTTATTCATCACAATTGATTTGAAAGATCTCTGGTTTAAAAAAAAATTAAAGGGAATTCCCTGGCAGTCCAGTGGTTAGGACTTGGCACTTTCACTGCTGGGGCCTGGGTTTGATCCCTGGTTGGGGAACTAAAATCCTGCAAGCAGAGCAGCCAAAAATAAACAAACAAACAAACAAAATCCTCTAAGATAAGTTGAATATATTCAAAAGAATGATTCTACAAGTTCTGAAGGGAATGGAGGCATCTTTAGAATGTTGTGAAGGGGCCACAGATTCAAATGTGTCCAGGCAGCTTCAATGAAATTGAGAAGCAACCTGGTGTAAGACAATAGGAAAACCTTTTAAAGTAAAATTGGCTAAACAAAGCATGCCTTCAGGCAATGTTTAGTGAGCACTGGTTCATGATGAAATTGATCTAATATATTTATTTCCACCTTTCTGGTGACTTCTCTCTCACAACTCACAAAAGAAAGCTTTGAATAAACATACACATTAAATTACATTCCATGGGCAGGCCTTCTTTCATCTTCATACTTCAAAAGAACCTATAACTGATTCTAGGTTGGAGGTGAATTTACAGAACCAATACTTTTTTGTTTGGATGATTCTAATTATTCTAGCAACCCCTCAGCCTGCAATTGGTGAGATATATTTGTGCCTTTTTATGTAAATCTAATTTGTGTTCTTGGGAATTTGGGTTTTTGTTTGTTCTCTTTTCTCCATTAGAGTGGAAACTCCTCAAGTGTAAGAACCATGCTTCAACTCAGCCTAATAATCAAACATATCTATTAAGCACCTAATTGTATTCAGCGCAGAGCTAGGCAAATACAAAGAGATTTCAGAGCTCAACCCTGCCTCTTGTTCTTGTAGTCTCAGAGGTGGCTGAGCTCAGTGAAATGCTCTGTAGACCCATGACTGTCTCTCTGAAGTATTTGCTGAGGGGTTCCACTGTGCCAGATCTCTTCTAAGTGCCTCATACCTATTATTTCATGTAATGTCACAACAACCCTGTAAGGCCATTCCTATTATTATCCCCATTTTACAGACCAGGAAACTGAACAGAGGAGATGAAATACCTTGCTAAGGTGACACAGCTGGTAAATGCAGACCTAGGCTAAGAACCATGCTTTAGACCCCAGTCTGCCTTCTACACATCAACACTTGTGCACAGAGGACCTGCAGTGGATGTAGCACTTCTGGAATGCTTGTGCAGACCTCCTCAACCCCCAACACAGGCACCTTCTAGAATATGAATTTCGGACACATATAATAATAATAGAAAAGCAGGTTCATTGGGTATAGGTATCTATTTTTACTCCTGCCCCCAAGCTCTAGACATAGTAGGTAAAATAATTTTTAAAATATTAACTCTATAACACTGAGAAGAAAAAGAAATGTTAGTGGTTTCTTGGATAAAAGGAAGCAGATGGGATAGGATTTATGGAAAACTGAGACTAGAGGAAATCATGGCTGCAGGAGACATTTCTCAGAAATTTACAGATCAAGTTGACAAAAATAAAAGTGAGCCCAAATGTTACTGGAATAGCACAACTTATAAGCTTGATCTAGTAGCTATATAGAATTTTCTAAGCAAAAATAGAGAACTGTCATTCTCTTCAAACATCCAAAAAGCATTCACAAAAATTAAACATGAATTATGCTAAAAATAAAATCTAAAAAAATTCCAAAAAGCATAAATCTCAGAGGCCACCTTTCTTACCCATACTGCATCAAAATCTGACTAGCAGTAAAAAAAAAAGAAAACACTTTGGAAATAAGGGTAAAAATACACCTTTTAGACTTCCCTGGTGGCGCAGGGGTTACGAATCCGCCTGCCAATGCAGCGGACATGAATTTGATCCCTGGTCAGGGAAGATCCCACATGCCGCAGAGCAACTAAGCCTGTGTGCCACAACTATTGAGCCTGCGCTCTAGAGCCCGCAAGCCACAACTACTGAGCCCATGTGCCACAACTACTGAAGCCCGAGTGCCCTAGAGCCCACGTGCTGCAAGTACTGAAGCCTGCGCGCCTAGAGCCTATGCTCTGCAACAAGAGAAGCCACTGCGATGAGAAGCCCACACACCACAACAAAGAGTAGCCTCCACTCGCCACAACTAGAGCAAGCGCACACACAGCAATGAAGACCCAATGCAGCCAAAAATAAATAAATAAGATTAAAAAAACACACAACCTTTTAATTTATTATTCATAATTATTATTTAGAAATGAACAGCAAGTGCCATGTATATAAATAGTAGCAAAGATATACAGTGAGGGCAATTTTACTAGGGTAGTGGATGGAGATGAAAAGAATAGAATGGACTGAGGAGTTACTTAGAAGCAAAAGCAACAGAACTTGGAAACAGATTTGACTGGTCCCTGCCCCCCGCCTCTCCGGGCCCTTTGCTGCCTGGGTCCACAGCCTTGCTTTCTCTGAGCAAGATTTTGTTGGCTTGTTCAGCACTGGATCCCAGGGCCTAGCACAAACCCAGACCCAAGCTAAGTTATTCATATATTTTTGGTGAAAATCTTTTCTTTAGGCCTGTCCACTCAGTATGGAATCCTACCCAGTGTGGCCACTGACATTTAGTTACAACACTTTCCCATCTCCAGCAAATACCATGCCTGGCCAAAGCTTTGAGAGATAAAGACCATCTCACCTTTACAAATACTCTGCAACTGACAAAACTCTTCAGTATAAAATTATCTAGTTTTGATCCTTAAAACAAGATTATTCTCATTTTTCAGATGCTGAAACCGAGACCCAGCTTATCTAAAGTCACAGCTAGCAAGTGGCAGAGCTAATATTACTTGCTACTCTAAATGAAAATTGAATAGTCTATGAAAATAAGTAAATAAGCTAACATTTATTGATCTGTCGAGTACATACTATGTATTAAGCACCATGCTGGTGTTTTGGGGTTTTTTTAAATAATTATTATCTTATTTTGTCCTCAAAAGAACTTTGCAGGGTATTTGTAATATACATTCACTGTCTAAACTAATGAGAAAAGCAGATAGGGATCTGTCCAAGGTCACAAGTAGAGCAGCCAGACTTTGAACCCAGGTCATGAGTTCAAGGCTCCTGCTCTTTTCTAAAGGCACACTGCCTCTCATCAGACCCCATGGATTCAACTTCACCATTATCAGAGCACTGACAAGTAAAAATTTCAATGCAATTTAATTATGATCTGGATCTTTTCTTAAGGAGGATGCTGTTTTTGTAGTATGAAAGTGATGCTTTATGAAACTAACTAAGCTAAGAGACTGTTTGAGAAATTGAAATACTATTGATTGCTTAATAGCTGCTGCATAAATTATCTGGGACACAAATCGCCTATTACTCTTTGAAGAGCAAGAGCCCAATATCTGGAAGAAGCTAGACAAATGATAGCACATGCATATCAGAATCCAGTAGAAAGGACCCACAATAAAAGAGGTTTATAAATATTTCATAGGTTCAATAGCTATTTCCCCTAGAGTTCTAGTTTTTATAACCATCATAATCAGTTATTTTTAAGAGAATATCTGGAATAGAACCTTAAATTCTGATAGGTAACTACAGCAATATTATAAAAGCACAAATCACCTGGATTAATTTTATGTGAACCGTAGTCTAAAAGATATGAATTTATTGATTTAAGAAATAGGTTTGCAGGCAGAAGCAATTCTTGGATACCTTAATATGGTAAAATGAATAACTCTAATTACTGAGTGTGACACCCACTTTGTGTTTGCTATAAACTTTAGAGCCATAAGTTGTAAAGCTACTTCGTGGTCCATATTTTAAGTGTTCTGAAATTGGGATCAATGTCCAGCTACACGTGAAAATTGTCCTGAAAGAATAAACTGTATGTTCACATTTTTTCAGTGGGAAATGAAAATATTGAGGAATTTACGTTAGGATAAATAACAGCTTGGTAACTGGGCTCATTTATTCATTTTTACACATTCACAAGTTCAAGGAGCATTTATGGGATTGCTACTAGGTACCTTCAGGTTAATTGTTTTGGGGAAGGAGAAAGGTGTAGGTAAGCTGCAGCAGTATACTTCATTGATTAGTATTCCTTAAAAAAAAAAACTTTGATATATAACTGACATACAATAAACATGTCTAAAGAGTACAATTTGATACATTCTGACATTTATATCAACTGTGAAATCATCATCACAATTAAGATAATGAATATATCCATTACCCCAAAACTTTCCTTATGCCCCTTTGTAATCTTTCTCTCCCACCTCTCTCCACCAGCCCACCCCCTCAATTCCTCAGGCAACCACTGATCTACTTCTGTCACTACAGATTAGTGTGCATTTTGTATAATTTCACATAATTGGAATCACACAGTATGTACCCTTTTTTTCTTTTTTTTGGTCTGGCTCCCTTAACTTGGTATAGTTATCTTAAGATTCATCCATGTTTGTTACATGTATCAGTAATTTATTCCTTTTATTTCTGAGTAGTATTTCATGGTGAGGATATACAACTTATTTTTCCATTCACCTGCTGATAGACATTTGTGCTGTTTCCAGCTGAGTCTACTACAAATAAAGCTGTGAACATTTGTGTACAAGTTTTTGTGTAAATTTAAGTTTTCATTTCTCTTAGATAAATATATAGTAGTGTAATGACTGATTTATATGGTAGATGTATGTTTAACTTTGTAAGAAACTGTTGAAATGTTTTCCAAACTGGTTGTACCATGTTACATTCCTACCAGCAGTGAGAGTTCCAGTTGTTCCTTATCCTGTCCAACACTTCTTACCATCAGTCTTTTTAATTTTAGCCATTTGTGATTTTCAAATGTTTTTTCCAAGTCCAAAGTTTATTTTTTCATTCTCTTACCAGTGTCTTTTGAAGAGCAGAAAGACATAAATAGCTGGATCTTGTTTTTTTGTTTTTGTACTTGCTTTTAATCCAGTCAGATAATCTGTCTTTTGATTGGAGTGTTTAGCCCATTTATAATTAATGTAATTATTGATGTGGTTGAATTTACATCTGCCATTTTGCTATTTGCTTTCTACATGTCTCATAGCCTTTTTGTTCCTCTGTTTCTTCTTCACTGCATTCTTTTGTATTAAATATAAAATACATTCTTTTGTATTAAACAGATATTTCCCAGTGTACCATATTAATTCCTTTGTTGGTTTTTTAACTCTTTTTCTATTATTTTCTTAGTGGTTTCTCTGAGGATTATAAGGCACATCTTAATTTATCATAATATACATCAGATTAATACTAACTTAATTTCATGAAAATAGAAAAACTTTTCTCCAATTAGCTCCATTCCTTTCTCCCTTCTTTATGCAACTGTCAGCATATAATTTCATCTATATATGTTACAGATTCAACAATACAGTTTTGTAAATATTGCTTTTTATAATCATATCTTTCAAAGAAGTTAACAGAAGAAAGAAGACAAATGTATGCATAAAGTCTTTTATATTAACCTACATATTTATCATGTAGGTACTCTTCATTTCTTCATATGGATTTGAGTTACCATTTGGAGTTACTTCCTTGCTCCAATACACCTCCATTCCCTAGCCCCTCCATTGTGCTATTATTGTCACATATGTCACATAATTATATGTGGCAAGCTCAATAATAGTTTTATAATTGTTGTTTGTGTAATTCTCTTTTAAATCAATTAATAAGAGAAAATATACACTTATACTTTTATAATTATCTTTACTGGTTCTCTTTATTCCTTTGTGTGGATTTGAGCTATAGTTGTCATTATTTCCTTTCAGCTTGAAGAACTTCCTTCAGCATTTCTTGAGCATGGATTTTTCTGCACTTTGCTGGAAATAAAGGCAGCCTCTCTCCCACATCCTGGTAGAACTACCACACAGTGGAGCTGGCGGGAAGGGGAGGAAGGCAGTAGCTGTAAGCTAAAATTCCACAGGCTCCCACTGTTCCTTTCAAGATTCAGTAGTTTCATTGAATAACTTCTCAACCTGTTGTCTGTCGTTGGTCAATTCCTAGAGTCCTGAAATGATTATCTGTGACCATTTTCTAGTTTTATGTTGCTTTTGGGGAGGAGAGGATTTGCTAAGACTCTCACTCAACCATTTAGGAGTCTAAAGCTACCATCTAGATGCTTTTTGTCTTTGTTTTTTGTTGTCCCATCAGTTCTTGGTTCTCTTTTTCCTCTTTTTGTGCCTTCTTCTGGATTAAGTAATTGTTTTTTTAAAATTCCATTTTATCTGCTTTGTTGGTTTATTAGCTATTGCTCTTTATTATGTTATTTTACTGTTTGCTTTAGGGTTTATAGTATATATATTTAACTTTTTACAGTCAACCTTCAAATGTTATTACACTGCATCACATTTGTCATAGGAAGCTTACAAGAATATACTTCCATTTCTCTCTTCCTGGCCTTTGTGCTACTGTTATATATTTCACATATGTTATATACTATCAACCCATCATACTTTGCTATTTTTTAGTTAAGTAGTAGATTATCTTTTAAAGAGATTAAAACAATATGAAAAAAATCTTTATATTTAACTTTGTAGTTACCATTTCTGGTACTCTTCATTTCCCTGTGTATTTCCATCTTGTATCATTTTCCTTCTGCCTAAAGGACTTCCTTTAATATTTCTTGTTGCTCAGGTCTGCTGCTGATGAACTGTTCCAGCTTTTGCATGTATATGTATGTATTGCCTTTATTTTGAAAGATATTTTTGCTGGGTAAAGATTCTAGATTGAGACTTTTTTTCTCTTTTCCCCCCAGTACTTTAAAAATTTTGCTTCACTGTCTTATAGCTTGCATTATTTCCACCAAGAAATATGCTGTCATCCATCTTTGTTCCTCTGTGTGTGATATATTTTTCCTCTCTTTCTTATTTAAGATTTCTTATCACTTGTGTTAAGTGATTTGGTTATGATGTACACTGGTACAGTTTTGTGTTTCTTGAGCTTGGGTTTGTTGAGCTTCTTCTATCTATGGGTTTATAGCTTTCATCAAATTCGGAAAGATTCTAGTTATTGCTGTTCAAATATTTTTCCTTCCCTGCTCTTTCCTCTCCTTTAGAGACTCCAGTTATAGGAAAATTAAGCCTATTGAGGTTGTCCCACAGCTCACTGATGCTCATTCATTTTATTGTCAGTTTTTTTTCTGTATATTTCCTTTTTGATAGTTTCTATTGCCATGTCTTCAAGTTTACTAAGCTTTTCTTTTGATGTTTAACCTGCACTAATCCCATCTAGTGTATTTTTAAGTCTTTGATGTTGTAGTTTTCAACCCTAGAAGTTCGACTTGTGTCCTTTATTTATGTCTTCCATGTTTATGCTTAACATATTCAGTCCTTCTCTAGCTTCTTTATATAGAATATAGTCACAATAATTGTTTAATGTCCTTGCCTACTAATTCTATCATTGATGTCATTTATCCATCAGTTTCAATTGATTGAATTGTATTTTTCGGCTTCTTTGTATGCTTGGTAATTTTTAGATTATTTACTCATTCATTCCTAAAAACATTCTTGAGCTTTGATCTGGGACCCAGTTAAATTATTTGGAAACAGTTTGATCTTTTTGGGTCTTGCTTTTAAGCTTTGTTAGGTGGAACCAGAGATGTGTTTAGTCCAGGACTGATAACCCCATTTCTGAGTCAAGACCCTTCATAGTGCTCTAATATGCCATGAATTATGAGGATTTCCACTGTGGCTGTTGGAAACAGGCACTATTCTCTGCCCTCCATGAACTTCAGGCACTATTCTCTCTAACCCTTTTGGGTGACTCCTTCCCTTGCCTTGAATGATTTCCTCATATGGATGCACTGATCAGTTCTCATTTGAGTATTCTAGTGGGACACTCTGTAGAGCTCCAGAACTCTTTTTGTGCAGCTCTGTCTTCTACAGTATTCTTTTCTGTCTCTTAGTTGCCTTGGCATCCCAGGACTCCCTGCCCCGTCTCCTCAATTCAGGGAGTCCACTGCACTCTGCCTAGATTTCCCCCTCCTTTGCTGTGGCCTGGAAACTTTCTCCAGGCAGAAATCTGGGGCAATTATAGAACTCATCTCATTAGTTCTTCACCTCTCAGGAATCTCTTTTCTTAATTGCTTGATGTCCAATGTCTTGAAAGTCATTGTTTCTAATAATTTGCCTTGCTTTGTAGTTGTTCTGGTGGAATAGTAAATCTGTAAAACCTGTTACTTCATCTTGGCCAGAAGCAGAAGTCTGATTAATATTCTTTTGAAAACACTCTTATTACAACATTTTATTCAACATCCACTGTGTACCAGGCATTCTGCCTACTATGTTCATGGTCCCATGAGGTTTTGCTTTTGTTTCTTTTTTTATTTTTCAGGAGGAGCAGGGGGGAAGGAAAGGGGGGTAGAACACAAAAGTGGTAAGACATGATCACCCTACCCCCACCCCCCTGCAAAGGAACTCACAATCTAGACAAGATATATCCACAGTTCAGTGTAAAGACAACTAACACTACAAAGAAGATAAGGACCTAGGAACATTTATTCAACAAATACATTTGAGGGCCTATTCTAGTTGCTGTGAAGCTGAGTGGTGAACCAGACAGACACAGGCCCTCCCCTCATGAAGCTTACTTTTTAGTGGAAGATTAAATAGGGTAAAGGGACAGAGAATGGCTGGGGTGCTACTTTAAAAGGGAAAGGCTTTCTGAAGCAGGACTGTTGGAGGAGAGACCTGAATTCAATGAAACAAGTAGTTAAGAACAAGTGACCTATAAATTAATTTCAAAGGAAGAGACTTCCCCTTTTAACTGGGGTGATAAAGGGAAGCTCATGAAGGTTACATCTGAATTTCCACAGGATTTTCAAAAAGAATGGCTCATTGCTGGTGAGGGGGGCAATGATAAGAAAGGGAAAGGCATTTTTGTAAGGCAGAGAATAAAGCTGCTTGCCTGGAACTGAGTATTCCAGGACGGGGGTAAGTGAAATGTGGAGGAGAGAATCAATCTTAGGGCCCAACTGCAGAAGGCCTGAATGGACAGGCTAGAGAACTTCTGGTCTTTGCTTTTCTGAAATGGTGCAGGAAGTGAGGCAACTGAAGTTTTAGGATGACTACTCAAGCCAACATGTATACGGGATAAATCAGAAGCACGGCACAAGGATGGAAGACAAGGCAGGAGCCGGCCCACCAATGGCTATGTGGGAAGGCGTGTTGGACCTGGAGGGGGATGGGAAGATGGCATCACAGCTCAGAAGAAGAATCAGCAGCTCTTGGACACTCAGTGTGGTGCTGGGCAGCCAGGGTGTGAGGGGTCTGCGATGCCACCAGTGTCCAAATTCACTGTAAAGGCTTAAACTCAGTGACCACAGAGTAAGATGGCGATAGAGCCTTTCTGCAAAGAAAGACCCAACTTAAAAATATCAGACTGTTTTAGGTTTTTGCTGTGCCTTTTCTTAATCCACAGATAGGACAGTGATGCCAATGGGCTCTTGTGCTGTGACAGACTTGATTTTCAAGTGAACAGCTCCAATCCAGCATCTTTGAAAATCTGAAATGTCCCACTTTCCCTGCCAACTAAAAGTACTGCACTAAAAAAATAAAAAATAAAAAAAAAAATCACCATTTTCAGAAAGTGTTTTTAGTTTTCCTATCAGGACAAAGATTTCTGAAAAGACATAGAGGCAAGCTCCTTTAGACATCACATAAAGCTAACTACGCTCGAGGGACAATTGAAAATGAACTAAGGGAAGCTGCGGCCAAACAAAATGCGACAAACAACTGTCATATTCCAAATGGTCAATCAAAAGCTGGAACAACGTGAATGTAACAGAAGTTTATTATGATGAAAATAATGATCTCAGGACAAGGGATATTTAATGATTTGCAGATTTAAGTATGAAATAAATATTCATCCATGTCCAACGGTAACTTTCAAGCTCTAATCATTTTGTGTGGCTGAGAGTAGCACCTGGAAATGTGGGGGCACTTTTAAAGTGAAAGGGGAAGCAAATAATTCATCTTCATTTTAATTTCAATACAATTGCAGAATACACTGCTACACTAGAAGCATGAATGATACACTGAGGGGTATCTTTTTTACATTCCAGAGTATCTCACTGTTTGGGCAGAATGGTTCTCTTACTGGAATTGTTCACAAAGCAACCTATTATATGGTGAGAGGTACCCTCCGGGCACCATTGAAATTAGTATGAAAGGAACAATCAAGAATGCCAAGTGCAGTGCATAAAACGCAGGTAGGTGGTGGAAGACAGATAAGCAGCCTAGGAGGTTTAAGTTGCAGAATCTGAGGCTGCAGAGAGATGTGTTATACAATTTACATTACAACTAGTCACAATTTTAAAATGGGCAATGAAAAGCTCATATAGTTAAGTACTGAGCCCATAAAAAAACACAAAAAGCTTTACAACACAAGGGAACTAAATGATGGATAAATAGACAAAGAAGATAATCAGAGAGCAGGAGGAGAAAGCTTTCACAAAATTCCTCTGGTTTTGGCAACTTAACCCACACATCACAGGTAGCACTGTCTCTACAGTGGGATTATTTTAAAAGAGGCTTTCTCAGCCTTGGAACTATTGACATTTGGGGCCAGATAATCCTTTGTTGTGTGGACCTGTCCTGTGCATCATGGGATGTTTAGCAGCATCCCTGGCCTCTGTTCATTAGTTGCCAATAGCACCTCCTCCCTCAGTTGTGGCAACCAAAAATGTCTCCAAACATTGCCAAAGTCCCCTGGGGAAGGGGGAATTGCCCCCATTTGAGAACCACTACCCTAGAGAAAGCAACAGTATAAACTACTCCAGTGAATTACTTCCCCCTGGAATCATATGCACTTTGCCCTTTAAAGAGTATTAATTATAACCAAATGCTAATTTTAGTCAAAAAGTCCCACTGCACACCAAATGAATATGAAGGGTAACCTAATAGTAGTTTAAAATAGCCAGTTTCCATGAAGTTTAGAAAATCTCTTGGCTGCTTTCTCCCTCAATCTATCTTAAAACACTGGGAAAGTGTTTGGTTTCCTATCCATTTGTGTAGTGAGCAATACTTTTTTGTAGCAAAATAAAACCACAGACCGGCACCCTCCTAGGATATAGCAGCTAAATAGTAGTTCAACACTTTCTCCACTTGATGAGATATAAAGGGAAAGCCAGGTGTATTTTGTAAATGAGCGAGTGAGGGAGAGAGGTTTGCATTTACCCTGAGACACTGAAGCAGCAGCAATAGTCTCATGGTCATCAGGCTATCAGAGATTTCAAGAAGCCATTTTGATTTTTCCTTGAAGGTTACTTTCTATTCATTTATTTTTTATTTTAAATATTACCGTATTTTTATTCGTCTCATTGATGGATGTTCCTTTGTTGCAGCGGCAGCGAGGGGAAAGAGGACAGTGGGAAAAAAGGAAAACAAAAACAAAAGTCACCTTTCTTCACGCACGCACAAGGGTGGTGATATTGGCGGAAGGTGATGGCGAAAATTTGTCGACGTGCTCGCGCCGGCTGAGGCCAGCCTGCTGTAAACCTTGGAAGGAAGCGCATTCCGGTGCCTGGAACTGGCCCAGCATGGGGAGTGAGGAAGCCGTTCCCTCCCCGGCAGTCAGTCGTACCTTGCCCAGGGACGGTCCTGGTCCCCTGTCTCCAGCCGTGACTGAGCAGAGAACACGGCACCAGGAGGATGGGGTCTCGCAACGAGTCCCCGCCGCCCTGCTCTCCTGATGTGGCCCGCTCACTAGACTGCCGGTTGTTGAAGGTTACTTTTTAAAATTGCATGCTGTCTGCATGGTTATTGCTGTAAGTTAAGCTAGTTTCTCCTGGTCTTTTTTCTAACCTAGAAATAGGGCTAGATTTTAACTTTACGAGGGCAGGGATGATGTCTTGTGCGCCTTATTCACCCCTCTATCCATAACACCTAGCCCAGTGCCTGCACTACAGCAAGCATACAACACACATTTCCTGAACGAATGAGGACAGAAATGCCAACTCTGAAGCAAAGAGATTAGGATGCCAGCTCCTTAACAACAGGGGCCTTTTCTTATTTCTGTGCCACCGCCAGCTCTGTGGTTGGTGGTTGGTGCATAGTAGATGGTCAGGAATGTTTGTGGCACTCGTCTGAATGTCAGGTCTCCTCTGTCTGTATCTTTTGGGCAGCAAAGCACATCAGGGCAGCACAAAGCCGAGGCAGGTGTGCTGCCTGAATCTGACCATGCTCGTCCATTTGGTTCTGTCCAAGTACAACACAAAGACATATTCGACCATGAGTAAACAAATCAAGACACCTGAGCGGAAAGATTTCAATACGCGCTTTGCAAAACAACACTGTCACCCTTCTGACAGATGAGTGGATCTGGTCCCTCAGCATCATGGTCTCGCTCCTGGAGAATTTCTCAAGGGCCATAATAGCCACCCGTAGGGGATGTGCTATCATTGGTCGTGCTGCAGTCTAGGCAAAGGCTGGGAACATACTGTGCAAATTATATCACCACAGGCATCAAGGAGCTTATCCTCATCTTAAAAGGCATTATCTCTCATGTTGAAACTTTAACAACACATCTACAATGAAAAATCGAAAGTGTGCCAAAACGCAAAGGTGCTGGAGGAATAAGATGTGGCTCTTGGGGAGGGCGTGAGATTCTCTCTAAGCACAGAGGGCCGGGCCAGTGGCAATGGGGTACACACTAGGCTGCTGGAATGACAGTGTCCAGAAGCTACTGTGAATGGTAATGACAGGCAATAAAATACCCCTTTAAAAATCCAGCCAAAGATAAAGACATTAGATCGTAGCAATGCTTCCAAAACCAACCATTAGTACATTAGCATAGACACAATAAGAAAATGCAACTAAAAATTATTTTCAATCTTGCCAAATACTTGCAGGGAAATTAGGCCAAGAAAGCCATCAAAATCAAATAGAAGCAACATGAGTTTATATAATCCAGAAGTTCAAAAATATCAAGAAATGCATCGCAAAGATATTTCCAGAAAAAAAATTAATGAAAGCTTCATTAAGATGAAGAAAGAAGAACACAATTCTTCTCTATTCTCCCCAACCCAACCACTGTTACTAGGAACAGGGTCATATTTTGTGTGGGAATTCCAGGACGCAACCATAAAATACAGCACCAATTTATGCAATTTGAGTTAAGTTTGATTATACAACATATGTGACAGACTTCTTGAATTAACTGCATTAAACGTTTTCAGTTATAGAAAGAAGATCCACGACTCACAGGGACCATAAATGAAATACGGCACAGGTAGTAATGACTCGAATTGCATTCTTGAGTCTTTAAAGATAAATGAGCCAACGATGAGAATTTGATAGCTAACATTGCAATTAGTTACAGGGATAACGCGGTGACCTACATAACTTACTATTTTTAAAAAATTTAAAATTTACACAGGTTAATAGCATAAAAGATTCTTCACTCTCATGGCAGCAATGCAGTTCTATTAATGCACTAGTGTGGCCTTCTTATAATTGCTTAACTCTTCACGCGCAAGTAGAATTACTCATGTTAATTCCTTGGACCAGGGAAGGCGCAGATCAAACTAACGTTCACTGAACATCGCCTCATCCTAGGCACTTGGATGACTGACATCACATTCGACCTTTCCATTGCTCCTTTGGGGTTATGTCACCGGCAAATCCCATTAACAATCCTCAGGAAATAAAAATAGAATCTGGGTAATAAAATAAAGTCTAACCTTTTTTTTCTCCTTATGCTTAGTCTGGTATCACTTGCTCACAGGGGGTCGCGTGCAGAGGCCTTGCTTGCACTCGGCTCTTCAGACCAGCGTTCCCGGCGCGAAACGGCTGCGCAGATACCTCAGAAGGCGCCACACGACACTCGATTCAAGATGGCGGCGGCGGCGGGCCGGGCGCAGAGCCGCTGCGCCTGCCGGGCACTGGATCTGGAGCGTGAGCCGCGCACCTGCCCCGCCTCGCGAGAACCCCGCCCCCTCCCCTCCCCACTGACAAGATCCCTGTACAGCAGCCCCGCCCACGGCCTGTCAGGAGAGCGCGTGCGCCACATCTCTGCTCGAGCCAAATTTGCTCTCGTTCTGGTGACACAAGCAATACCAGGCAGAAGAACCCTTGTTGGGGACTGACTCGGGCGGGGGCGGGGCGGGGGGGTTGGTAACAGTTAAAGACCTTCCCATCCTGCAGATGAAGCAACGGGGGTGGTGGTGGTGATGTGGCTTTGCCAAAGCCACGTGTAGCTGCCCTTCAAGCCCTCTTGTCACTGGGCTAGATTGGGGTTGTGTCGTACTGTGTCCCTTCTTCTGGGGAACCAGCTGCCCTCAGTCTCCGATAACCTTCCTGGTCTATGGGGTTTGTGTGTAACTGACGGCTGAATCTTAGTGCAGGAAGAAACAGTTGGCCCAGGCAGGATGAGGTAGGGTCAACTGGAGAATCTATTCTGGGTTCTCAAGTCGACATGGACCACATGTGCCTAAGCTGCAGCAGCCTCATTGCTTTGAGTAACATAAGTCTGCCTGAGAAATGACCAACACGGTGAAACGATGGAGAGATGGGGAGAGAAACATTATCAACATCACTTCAATTGTACCCTGAAGGCAGCTCTATCTCAAAAAAAGAAAATGTTGTTGTTGTTAACTAAATTCTATTCTCTATTACAATTTCGTTAGTTTTCCTCTAATACCCCTTTTCTGTTCTATGATCCCATCCAAGATAACGTTTAACCTTCAGGTCTTGGACATCTCTGGGGCTGTGATAGCTTCCCAGACTTTCCTTGGTTTTTGTCGACCTTGGCAGTGTTGAGGAGGACTGGTCAGGTATTTAGCAGTATGTCCCCCAGTGTTGGTTTGTCTGATCCTTTTCCCATGCTTAGTCTGGGGTTGTGAGGTTTGGGGAAGGAAGACAACAGACTCATCACATTTTATCAAGGGTACACGATTGTCACTGATGATGCTGTGAATGCCCTTCAATCAGCAACCACCAAGAACACTGCGGCAGTTAAATGAGTTAGGTTTGTCACTCCCTGCACTGAGGGAGCACACACCGTGGAGAGCTGTGGGAGTCTCAGCAGAGGGTGCTAGAAAGAACCTACCACAGATTTTGGGCTTTGGTTGGATGGTTTGGGGGCCGGTCTAAGGAACTGAGGGTTTCCTCTGCACTGTAAGCTCTAGATGGTCAGAGGGCAGGGCAATTCTATGATTGGTATCTATAGGGAAAGGATTCTAGCACAATTTTTCCTCCCCATAATTAATACTTTGTTGGAAAACTGACACCAAAATAGATCATGGCTGTAAAATAAAACTACACTATCTGGTTAGATTAACTAGAATTACTGAACTGATGAAGCTTTCTGCAACAGAACGCAGTCAGGAAGGTGTGTGGATGACTAGTGTTGCTTTCTTCTAAGTGAATATCCTTCCCTGAGCCTGGCTTTTCCTTCTGTCAGCTGGCACCAATACTGCTGGACATCCTGCAGAAAGAAGTGCTGTCTGAGCACGGCTGGACATCATGAATATAAGCTGTATTCATCTTGTAGCAGCCTGGACATTTTACATCTATAAAATCAGAATTCGGATTTTAAAGTAGCTATTTCTTTTTATGTTTTTTTCTTTTCCTCTTCCAAGGATGGATATAGTAAATCTCTAGCCAAAGGCTATTGATCCTTATCTATATTTATCTACCTACATAGACAGATATAGCTATATCTACATCTTATCTATGGGGAGGCTGCACACGGAAAAAGCTGTCGTGGTGCAGAGGTGCAGTCACTCACTCTGGCTGAGAGGGGGGGGTGTGGTATTTTGTGGGTGGCATAGTGGCCTCGTTTTTGCCCGTGCTTAGATAAAAGTATAAAGCAGGCTTGCTTTGTCTCACTTAATCATGGTCTCAGAATAACTGAGTTTGGTATCTGTGAGATTGCATCTCATCAGAGAAGAGCATGGTCTAACTGTGAGAGCCAGACCACCTTCTGAGAAGCCTCCATCACCTCTGATTGCCAAGTTCCTCTGCTGCATCATTCCTTCCCCACCCCAACCCCTTTCCATACTCTATTCTTTGGAAGGAAGTCACAAAGTGTAGGGGGTGGGAGCTATGCTCCACCTCCTTGGGAGGAGGATGTCCTTGAACTTTGAAATCTTTTTCACTTAAGCTGGTTTGAGTCGGATTTTGGGAACCCCGGACAGTTCTGATGAGTGTTCTCAGGCCTCCGTGTTCTCGTTATTAGGCCTGTTGTGCTTATTTCAGGTCCTCTTCTTTATGAAAGCTTTACAATGAAGTCACCCAGGGGATTTCTTTGGAAACAGATTAAGGAAGACGATATGTCTGGGCTGATGAATTGGGTTCTAGGTCTTTCCAAGGTTTTCTGTTGGCAGGTCCCCTGTATCAACTAAGAACCAAATGTGATCCTGGGAGCCTGGGTTGTCCATCAGGCTCCAGACAGAAACTTACCTCGAAAATTCAACTTGAACAGAAAACCAAGTGCTACTCAGTGTGTGTCTGTCTAGAAACAACAGGATGCCATACTAATGGGGGAAGAGTCTCGAACAAATGAACGAAGCAGCATCCTGGCCCTGAGCTGGAATGACCTGAAGAAAACAGATTGCTCTTGAAAAAAAAAAAAAAAGGCGCTTTTGTTCTGCACTAGAAAAGATAGAGTTCTTTCACTTCAGCAGTCAGTTTCTATTCACCACAAGCGTTCTCCTGTGTAGGAAAATCAATAAGGACAATAAATAAGTGGCAATCTTATGGAGGGCTGCTTACTAAGTGATTAAATGTTTCAAACCCCAAATACTTGCATGCTTCAGGGATACAAATCTAAATGAACATATATAAATGGAATTAATGCTCAAATAATTTTCCAGTTACTTAGCACAAATGTGCAATTATTAATACTGCCATAATTTATGTTTGAATATTTATCGCCATTTTCCTAAGCATCAAATCTTTAATCTGCTTTTCTGACATAATTTGAAAATAGATCTAAGAATCTTTTTAATTATCTTTTCCTTTGTAGTGGAGAGAGAAAAAAGACCAAGAAAAGGAAGCCTTGCAGGAACGCTCGTTCTGAGGCGAGGGGGGATCATTTCTGATGTCTCCACTCCCCCCACCGGAAAGGGAAGCATACGGTCTTCCCAAATCCATGATGAATTTGATACTGGGATGTCAGTTTATACTTCACTCTTTGTTGCAAAGACCACGCAAATAAGGGTTTTACAGGTTATTTTTAAGAAAGGTTCTTTGAGTTATAATGCGGTGCCTGCAGGAGAGATACAGTATGAGTCTTCCGACACATTGACATTGAGAGGAGGGTTTACACCTGAGCCAGGAAGGTGTTTTCTATCTGCTGTTACCACATCCCATCCCCCCACTCCCGCCTCGTGCTCCTTGGTGAGCGTGAAACCGAGCAGCACCCTGTGGGGCTCCTGGCATGGAAGCCTCTCTGTGTCCCTCATTACTTGTTCGTAGGGAACAGACTCCAGCCTCCAAGACCTTTCCTGAGTTCCACAGGGCAGATTCATAGGACAGTTGCTAATCAGGGAAGGGAGGGGAAGCAGAGACAAGGGAGGTGCAGCCTTGGGGCAGGGTCCTGGTTCCTCCTCAAGGGATACACAGAACAATATCTTTGAGCTCTTTATAGAACTAAAACCCCCAACAAATGGAAGATGTCAGCATTCTTCATTCCAGAGAAGACCACCTGAGGCCAGATTATAGGAACTAGAGAAGCTCATCAAGAGATTACCTGAGACAAGATTAAAGGAGTGCAGGCCCTGCACACACCCTGATCTTATCAGCAACCCTGCCCTAGACCGATTGCTATAAAAACTCCTCATCAACACACACAGTTTTCAAGGGCAGGAGCTCACTGTCTCCCCCTCTGCTGGCAAAGCAATAAAGCTATTCTCTTCTTCACCCAAAACTCTGTCTCCGAGATTCAATTCGGCACCAGTGCGCAGAGGCCACGTTTTTGGCATCAAGCACAGGTGGGCCCTGAAGCCTACCTTCTTGGTCAGTCTGCATCATGCCTAATGCCAGCAGGGGCTCATGCCCTGTTTATCACTCCCAGCCTGCAGTCACATTGCCTCAGCTTGAAAACTATGGTCCTTTCGATGCTATCCAACTGTTTTCTAGACTTTGATGCAGGACAGAAAAGGCCCAACCTCTTCACCTGCACTTCCCTGCCTGCCATCCCCACTGGAAGGCAAATTGCTAAGCAGACACTGAGAAAGGTCGAGAAGACGGGGGACTAGCCTCTTATATCTGCATCCTTTTTCTGAGAAAGAAGACTTGGGTCTGAATTCCCACTCACTTGCTGGATGATGTTGGAGAAAGTTATCTTTGAAGCTCTGTTTCATCATCTCCTAAGGAAGGAGGGAGGGAAGGGAGAGGGAGAAGATGGAAGGACAGAAGAGGGAAGCAGGGAGGTGGGAGGAGAAAAGAGGAGAAAGCTGGATAGTCTCTAACGCTTCCTTCCAGTGAGATTCGACGGTCCTGAAATTCCCAGATACTTCAATCCGTGTTTGCTGTGCCTTCTACACTTCTCATGTGTCCTGCCAGCCTCATCTCTCCCATGTACTGGCTGCACGGTGGCCATGGTCCTACTCTTTAGGAAAGCCCAACAAGTTTAGTATGCAGAATTTTCACTGTCTACAAGCCTCCAAAGTCCCAGGCACCTAAGGACTGGGGGAAGTGAGCTGGGTTTGGATGTCAATGAGATAAACGTAGTTCTAGTTTAATGAAAATTAAACTATACGGGATCAGGAAATATTGTTGACATTGACTTTAATAATAGAGAATGGAGAACCAGGTAAGAAGAGAAAAACCACAGAAAGTTGGTTTGGTTATAAAACGTAAATAATACTGTCATTTATGGAAATTCTAATCATATCTCATTACTACACAGATACTTGTTATCTTGAAGTATATGTTAAATTGTTTAAATTAAAAAATGTGTATTATTTATTTTGAATCAGGCATTTCATTCACTTTGTTCAAAGTACCAAAGTTTCAAAGTGTGTACACTGAAGAGTCTTCCTCTGACACTCTCCCTCAGGGATGCAGTGCCCCTTCTCAGGGGCAAACAACATTACTAATTTCTTATGTATCCTTGTTTATAAATGCAAATATATAGATTAAATATATAGATTATGTTTCCTCTCTTTTTACACAAATGATGACACACCATAAGTTGTGTACATTTTAAACCATTAAAAACATCCGCAGGTTACATGGGCTCAGCCTTCATAATTGCTCATTTGCTTAAGAAAAACTTGGCATATTTTGATTGTCGGTGACTCTGTTTATCTATATAATAAATACATGTACAGAGCTTACAACATGCCATGCATTGTTCTCAACTCTTTATAAATATTAACTCATTTGGTGCTCATCTATCCCGTGATCTATTAAAGGTATCCTAAAGGAGGACTCAGTTTATTTAATCAGTAGCTCTTGAGGGAGTTGTCCCACCCCCTAGGGGACATTTTGGAAATTCCCAGTGGTGATTTTTGGTCATTACAGTGATTGGTTGGCACGACTGGAAGGTATTTGGTTAAGAGGTCCTGCAATGGATGGGATATCCCACTTGACAAAACATCATCATTATGACCTCTAAATGTCCCACTGCACATTCAGGTAGGTAAACACACCACTCATGATTATCTAATCTTAGAATCCAGCACTGTTCAATGCATAAGCACAAAATACTTTTTGCACGGTTTTCACATACAAAGCAATGTCCAGGAATGCAACAATGATGAAAACTGAGGGAAGATTGTATTTTGTTTCATTGTTCACTTTATCACGAGTGTTCCCCTATTTCAGAAAATCATATCACTGACCACAATTCATCTTATGAGATTTGAGTCCTCAATGCAGTACACCTGTATCAGAGCAGACCATGTCCTTGCTAAACAGTCTACATCACCAAGTGGCTTGGGCGCACTTTTTCTCTCTAACCATGATTTGGAATCAAGATACCTAGAGATAAGTGTCAGGATATGCTTTCAAACAGTGGTCAAACTTTTTCAGTTCAATAGACCATGACAACACCAAAACCAAGAGTCACCCAAGAATTGCAGAATGCGCGTGGCTGTTGTCTTAGGGCTTGCAGTGCGCCTCGCGTTGCTCCTGAGACAGCGCCTCACCTCTGGGCAAGTGGGAGCCTGGGACTTGGTGCAGGCAGGACTTATAAAAGCCAGGGTGTGGGAGGGGGCAGGACCAATTATGTTTACCTCCCTGGCAAGAGTTGGCCCTGGCATAAAAGAAGGACCCAAACATCTAGAGTGAGTGGACTGGAAAAGGGAACAGAAACTGTGGAATCAGGAAGCAGAGCTGAAAATACTCTTGCAGAAAGCGAAGGTAGAGTGACCTTTGTGATAACCTGAGGGGGAACCAAGGAACAAGAGGGAGCTGCAAGGACCCCGGGGTGGGGGTGGTTTCCCTCCTGGAACTAGCCTGTCAACCAACCATGAGGATGCACACGGCCACTTGTTCTAGCTGGCTACAGCCATGGTTAAAGACTTCACAGTCTTGTTTTTGCAGAGGTGCTGGTGGTTTAATGATCATCCTCTACATGGATGAATTTGACAAAGCACTGGAGATAAAGGAAATGAACATTTAACTTAAAAAGACTCAGACAACTTTTTAATCGACTCTTTAGGGATTTAAACGCAGGATGGGCTATTTAGCCAGTAGTGTGTGTACATTTCTCGTAAATGTAACCTAAAAACGCTGGACTATTCTCCTTTAGTGTAAGATTGAAGATGAGGTTAACGTTCCTGGTATTTGCATCCCTACTGGTTCCATCTCATTCTCACTTTCCTCTCCAATCCATCCTCAGCGCTCAGCAAGAGTGAATTTTTTTTTTTAAACGTACATCATCACGTCCCTTTCTTAATACCATTCAGTGGTTCCCCAGTGAACTTAAAATCAAGACAAAACACAATTCCTTAGCATGATCTATAAGTCCCTGCACAATCTGTCCCCTGCTTCCCTCTCAAGCCTCAAATTATACTGTTCTTTCCCTCACTCACCATTTTCCTGTTATATAGGCAACCATCACCTCTATTCATATGTTCCATAAATGTTCCAAGCTTTCTTCCACCTTGTGCCTTCCCATGATCTGCCACCTACAAGCTGGAGAACCAAGAAAGCTGATGGTGTAATTTAGTCCAAAGGCCTGAGAATCAGGAGTCCTGGTGTCCAAGGGCAGGAGAAAATGGATGTTGTCCATTTCAAGCAAAGAGCAAATTTGCCATTCTTCCACCTTTTTTTCTATTCAGGAACTAAGCAGATTGGATGTTGCCCGCTGGCATTGGTGAGGGTGGTCTGTCTTAGTCTGATTTAGATGCTAATATCCTTTGGAAAGACCCTCACAGACATACCCAGAAATGTTTTACCAGCTATCTGAGCATCCTTAGCCAGAGAAGTTGACATACAAAATGAACCATCATACTGTCCATCAAATCAGCTCACTAAATATAATGAAAAAACAATGATCAACAACAGGAAGATATATCTGGGGGAATTTATTGAACTTTAGAAATCAAGAACACTCCACACAGAGAAAAAGACAGGACAAGTCTCTTTGAATGTAAAAAGTAAAACTGGCCTCAGAGCTCAGGTCAGCAATATACAATGCCAACAGACAGTGGAGCATCCATTATAGATTCTGAGGAAAAAGATATGTGACCCAAGTCTCTACTTGCAGCCAAATTGTCATTCATATATTACGACAACACAAAGACAGTCACAAGTACACAAGGACTAGGGAGATATATTGCCTTTCTATGTGAATCAAAAAAGTCTGCTTAATGAAGAGAGGATGTAAAATAGGAAGCTATAGTTCTAAATGATTAAAGGTGGGCATTGAATCCACATAAATAAAGTTAAATAACATGGTAGTGATGTTATTAAATACAGAATATAAATTTATATGTAAAAATTTTTAATTTTTAATGAAAAAATGAAAAATTTTACAAAAATTGTTACAAAGAGAATATAAATGTTTCATGCAAAAATAAAAACATAATGATAATAGACTGAGATTTAAAAATATTTACCAATTAAATATACTAGAATGTACCAAGTAAAATTAGGAAGAAAAGAAGTGAAGCAAGCAAAACAAATGTAAGGGTACTAATTTCATCATAACGTTTTCATTTTCTAAATTGAGAAATGAAGAAAGATGTTAAACTATTGTTTAAAGTTGCAAAGGTAGCCCTTTGTTAGAAATTAAAACAGACTGTGTCTTCTATATGCCTCTCAGAGCAATAAACAATCAAAAACAAGCCAAAATATATAGTGAAAGAAAGAACACAAAGAAAAAAATCAAGGAAACAAAACCCCCAGAAAACATTAAATAGAATTACAAAATTGAAATGAAACGTAGTTATTATAAAATTCAATGCAAATGGAATCAAAAACTAAAGCCAGCTATATGTCCTTAGTGACAAACTTTGAAAGTAAAAGAATGGCCAAGGATACACCAGGCAGCTGCAAACAAAATAAAAGAAAGCAGGGTTTGCAATATTAATATTAAGTTAAATTCAAGGAGAAAAGTATTATAATGCTGAGGTACAAAATTCAAAATGAAAATATATGTTTTATTCATTTTTATGTACCAAAAAATATAGCATCTAAATAGATAAAGTAAAAATTGCAGGAAATAAAAGGATAAACTAATTGAAACAAAATAGTAAGGGGAGACTTTAACACACTTTTCTTAGTTACTAGTGACTTCCATAGACTAAGTAAATAAACACACACACACACATACACACAAACCACTGGATCTCATATAATTAATAGCAATTTCTTTTTCAGTGTCCATATATTTTTCAAAACTTGGGTAACAGATAAAACCTCAGAAAATTATAAAAAAATAAAAGGTACTGACCATAATTCAATAACAGTAAAATTGAATAGCCAAGGAGAACAATAAAAATAAAAAGCTCTCTGTGGGATTTCCCTGGCGGTCCAATGGTTAAGAATGTGCACTTCCACTGCCAAAGGTGAGGGTTCAATCCCTGGTCGGGTAACTAAGATCCTTCAGGCCTTGTGCCCACACCCCCCCCTCCCCCAAAAAAAGCTCTCCGCTATTAGTAAATGTACAAACATCTCCTAAACTACTCTTAAGCCAAAGGATAAATCAAAACCATAAATGTAGAATAGCTAAAAATAATAACAACAACAATGCAAAATAAATCCTAAAGCTGTACCCAGATGAAAACATCCATTTTAACTTCTTTCACTACCAATCATTAAAAAATGAAGCAAATGAATTAGGCACCCAAATCAAGTGTTTAGAAAAATAACAACAAAATACACACAAACAGCAAAAGGAATTAATAAAGATAAGTGCAGATATAAATGAATTAGCAAACAAAACTCAAAGAATTGATACCTAAAATCAAGAGCTGTTTCTTTAAGTGGAAAGAGAAAAACTCCAGAGTAAAATAAATAAACTACTTGATAGACTAATCAACAAAAAAAGTGAGAACGCATAAAAACACAAAATTAGAAATAAGAATAGAAAAATAACCATAGATACAAAGGGAGTTAAAAGAATTCAAAACAATATTTTGCACAACTCTGGCTAATACATTTGAAAACCTGAATGAAAAGTCAATCATTATATTTCTGTCCCCCAGGTTGCCAGCCTCCCTTGCCAAAGGGACATCTGCTGGGGGCTTTTGGGAAAGTGTCTGCATTCCAGATAAAGGACAAACATGGATGCCGTAGCCCTTCTTCTTTTTGAACACAGATGTACTCCCAGAGATGCTGCAGTTTCCTTGTAAGCTTGAGAGAAAAGCGGAGGCTCAGACGCGGGGCAAGGTTGAGTCACCGAATGAACTAACACCTTCTACCTCCAGGCTTCTAGTTGTTCATTTATCATTATGCTAGAAGTTTTAGTCAATGTAATTAGACAAGTGAATTAAATAAGAAATATAAACAATAAATAGGAGAAGGAAAATTATCATTATTTTAGATACTATGACTGATAGGGTACCTGAGGGAATGAACTAAAAAATATTGTTAAAAATATAAATAAGGCAGCTTGCTACAACATTAATATACAAAAATAAATGTCTTTATCACTTAAATACAATCACTAATTAGCAAATATAATGAAAGAAAATATTGGGACTTCCCTAGTGGTCCGGTGGTTAAGACTCTGCGCTTCCAATGTAGGGGGCGCAGTTCAATCCCTGGTCAGGGAACTAAGATCCCATATGCCAGACGGTGCGGCCAAAAAAAAAAAAAAGAAAGAAAATATCCCATTTATAATAGCAACAAGCAGATAAAATAACTAGGAACACATTTGGAAAAACAGGACTTAAAACTGCAAAAATTTACTAGATATATGCAGAAGTATGTGCCCAACAAATGGAAAATTGTCATTCTACTCAAAACCATTTCAAATGTTCATGTATTATACCATAAAGAAATCTCCGTTCTCAAAGGTAGAAATCATAAATTCCACTTTCTGACTATAATTGTTAAACTAGAAATTAGTAACTCTAAAACTTTGGACATTAAAAATTCTTTTCTAGATAACATAATTAAAAAAGAAAATTAAAATTAAATTATAGACTATTTCGAAACTGACAAAAATCAAGACACTACAAATCAAAGTTATTGAGATGTGGCCACAATACTATTGAAAAGAAATTGTATTGCCTTAAGTACATTTATTAGGAAACAGTGAAGACTAAAAATAATAAATGACTAAGCATTTTTAAAGAACTAGAACAAAAAATCTTAAAATTTGTATGGAGATACAAAAGACCCCGAATAGCCAAAGCAGTCTTGAGGGAAAAAAACGGAGCTGGAGGAATCAGACTCCCTGACTTCAGACTATACTACAAAGCTACAGTAATCAAGACAATATGGTACTGGCACAAAAACAGAAATATAGATCATTGGAACAGGATAGAAAGCCCAGAGATAAACACACACACCTATGGTCAACTAATCTATGACAAAGGAGGCAAGGATATACAATGGAGAAAAGACAGCCTCTTCAATAAGTGGTGCTGAGAAAGCTGGACAGCTACATATAAAAGAATGACTAACACCATACACAAAAATAAACTCAAAATGGATTAGAGACCTAAATGTAAGACTGGACACTAGAAAACTCGTAGAGGAAAACACAGGAAGAACACTCTTTGACATAAATCACAGCAAGGTCTTTTTTGATCCACCTCCTAGAGTAATGGAAATAAAAACAAAAATAAACAAATGGGACCTAATGAAACTTAAAAGCTTTTGCAAAGCAAAAGAAACTACAAACAAGATGAAAAGACAACCCTCAGAATGGGAGAAAATATATTTTTCTTATTTTTTATTTACTTTTTATTTTATTTATTTTATTTTTGGCTGTGTTGGGTCTTCGTTGCAGTGCGTGGGCTTCTCATTGTGGTGGCTTCTCTTGTTGCCAAGCACGGGCTCTAGGCACGTGGGCTTCAGTAGTTGTGGCACTCAGGCTCAGTAGTTGTGGCTCGTAGGCTCTAGAGCGCAGGCTCAGTAGTTGTGGCGCCCGGGCTTAGTTGCCCTGCGGCATGTGGGATCTTCCTGGAACAGGAAGTGTCCCCTGCATTGGCAGGTGGATTCTTAACCACTGTACCACCAAGGAAGCCTGGGAGAAAATATTTGCAAACAAATCAACGGACAAAGGATTAATCTCCAAAATACATAAATAGCTCATGCAGCTCAATATTAAGAAAACAAACAACCCAATCCAAAAATGGGCAGAAGACCTAAATAGACATTTCTCCAAAGAAGACATACAGATGGCCAAGAAGCACATGAAAAGCTGCTCAACATCACTAATTATTAGAGAAATGCAAATCAAAACTACAATGAGGTATCACCTCACACCACTCAGAATGGGCTTCATCAGAAAATCTACACACAACAAATGCTGGAGAGGGTGTGGAGAAAAGGGAACCCTCTTGCACTGTTGGTGAGAATGTAAATTGATACAGCCACTATGGAGAACAGTATGGAGGTTCCTTAAAAAACTAAAAATAGAACTACCATACGACCCAGCAATCCCACTACTAGGCATATACCCAGAGAAAACCATAATTCAAAAAGACATATACACCCCAATGTTCATTGCAGCACTATTTACAATAGCCAGGTCATGGAAGCAACCTAAATGCCCATCAAGAGACGAATGGATAAATAAGATGTGGCACGTATATACAATGGAATATTGCTCAGCCATAAAAAGGAATGAAATTGCGTCATTCGTAGAGACATGGATGGATCTAGACAGTGTCATACAGAGTGAAGTAAGTCAGAAAGAGAAAAACAAATATCGTATATTAACACGTATATGTGGAACCTTGAAAAATGGCACAGATGAACCTGTTTGCAGGGCAGAAATAGAGACACTGATGCAGAGAACAAACGTATGGACACCAAGGGGGGAAAGTGGCGGGGGCAGGGGCTGGTGAATTGGGAGATTGGGACTGACATATATATACTAATATGTATAAAATAGATAACTAATAAGAACGTGCTGTATAAAAAATAAATAAAATAAAATTCAAAAATTCAAAAAAAATACTTATTTAGGTACTCTGCCCTCAAAAAGGTGGAGCATAACTCCTTACTCCTTTAGTGTAAGCTAAGTAGGGTAACTTCCTTCCAAAATGTACAGAATGGAAAGGGGGCAAAAAAGAGTAGCTGTACAGTGGAGAGACCTCCCAAGCACTACCTCAGCCAGGTAGTCAAGAGCAGCACCTACAATCATAAATCATGTGGAGCAGATGTACTCTTGACATGATGTGATGAACACGGCCCTTTACCTCTATGATCTTCCTCCCAGTAGCCCATAACTCCAGTCCTATCATGAAAAAAAAAATCACACAAATTTCCAGAGAGGGGCACCCAACAACATGCCTGACCTACACTCCTCAAAACTGTAGAGGTCATCAAAAATAAAGAAGTCTGAGAAACTGCCACAGTCAAGAGGAGCTCAAGGAGACACAGGGATTAAATGTCATGTGATGTCCTGGATGGGATCTTGGAAGAGTAAAAGGACATTGGGAAAAAAACTAAAGGAATCTAAATAAACTATGATCTTTAATAAAAAGGTATCCATATTGGTTCTTTAATTGCTACAAGTGTGCCATACTATGTTAACGATAGGAGAAACTGGGAGCCAGGTATATGGGAACTCTCAATCTTTCTGAAAACCTAAACGGTAATAAAAAGTAAAGTCTATTTTTAAAAAAACTGGTAATTGAGGGAGCTAGGATATGGACAAAGCAGCTTGACTCCATTGCTCATACTATTAACAGAAAATAATTTTCTAGAAAAATAAAAATTATCACAATTTTCTTAACAAAGAGAATAAAAAAACCTAGATAGAACACTGAGCTCAGATAAATGTAAAAGGCTGTCAAAATTATATATCTCCCCTTTTCCCCCTCCCTACAAAAAAAGGCAACAGGACCAAATAGTTTAACAAACAAGTTTTTTCCAAAAGAACCAATGACTCCTGTGACATTTACGTTGTTCTTAAAAAAAAAAAAAAAAAAAAAAAAAGGATGGACATTTTCCCAACTCATCAGGAGAGCCAGTATAATCCTCACACCAAACAGGACAAAAATAGCAGACACACATACAATAAACCAATGCTATCTGTGAACACATATGCAAAATTTGATGTAATAATCAATTTTATGCTGGGGAAGAGCAGAGGTAGGCCAGGGTGTTACCAGAGAGGCCTGGGGGCTGCTGCTATTTAGCAACTAGTATGGAACTAGTTCAATATTTAATAGCTCTCCTTATATTCTGGCTGTCAGCCCTGGTATCAGCCCCTTTATGTTGTATATCTGAACATACCTGTGTTTTCCAGTCTGTAAGTACAAAGATCAGGGGCTGGAAGGACACAGACCAAACTGCTAACAGGGGTGAGAGGACTGAGACCAGAGCCATGGCTGGTAAAAAAGGGAACTTTTGCTTTAACTCAATAATCTTCCATTATTTGGGGAGTACAAAACTTGCCCTAACAGATATTAAGATATATTATAAAACTCAGCATTTAAAAAAGGGTCACACTGACTCAGGAATAGGTAGAAATGTCAGTAGATCAGAATACAGTGTCCAGAATAGACTTGAGCATATATAGAAATTTAATGCATGATAAAAGTGGCATTTCAAGTCAGTGAGGAAATGATGGATAACTCAGATGTCTAGCCATTTGGAAAACATAAAGTTAAATCTCTATCACATTGTTTACATTGAAATAGATTAGATGCTTCAAAGATTTAAATGTAGACATATAAAACCATGAAAGTACTAAAAGAAGTCATGAGTGACTTGTATAATATTGGCATGGGGAAAGTTTCTCTGATATGTCAAGGAAACTAAAAACCACACAAAACCAGACAGTTAGGCTCCCTAAAAATTAAACACATTTGCACAATAAAGAATACCATAAACAATCAAAGATAAAAGATAAGCTTGGGAATGTATTTGCCACACATGTAGGATAAAAATGTGTATGCGCTGTAAAAAATAAGAAAAAGTGAAAAATCCCAAGACAAACTGGAAAAAGGAAGTGGTGGAAGGAGAAACAAGGCAAAATCCTGCTGGAGTGCCATTCTTCCTCACATATAAAACATGCATGCTCTTTGCTCTAGGCATTCCACTTCTAGGAGTCGATTCTCTAGACACACTCACAGGAATTGTGGCATTGTTTGTAATAAGAAAAAAATGTAGAAAAGCCAAATGTACACTATAGGGTATTGATTAAAGAAATTGTAGTATATCAATACAATGAAATACTCTGCAACCATCAAAAATAAAAAGGTAAATCTATGTGCACTGACATGAAAGTCTCCAAGATAATTATTTAAGTGAAAAAAAGTTACATAGCAAAGTGGCCACATTTTTATAAAATAATTAGAATACATACATTTACATAATTATAGAAAAGGATCTTGGAGGAGTATATACCCATCTGGATACAAGGATGATTTCTGAGAAGTGAGAAAAAAGTGGAGCGGAGACATCTCTATTCTGCTTCTTACACTTATGCATAGTTTGAATATTTTTACAGTTTGCATTATACGATAATTAAAATTCAAAAATAATTTTAAAATTGTTAAGATTCTTTTCTCCCTTCCATCTTCTGCATTATTAGAAAAATAAAATTTCTAGAACAGAAAAAGGCAATCAACCTCATTGATTAGTCAGCTGAAGGAGTTCAGCGTCACAGTCAGTCTCAAATTTTCAGCCAGAGTGCTAGCTGGCTGAATGTTCATAAAGAACATTCAGAAATGGGATTAGGAGAAGAGCCCCAGGGAAAACCATCACAATCTCCCCCACAAACTGGTGCCTAGTCCTTCACTCTCCAAGCAGACTGATGGCATTAGCCGGACAATGAGTGGAGAATAAACAGCTTTGGACAGGAAGCTGCCATTCTGAAAGGAAACTTGGCAGGAGAACTGAACGAATGGAAGCTTTGTGAAGTGAAGAAAGCCCACCAGCTGTGGAGCACTGCTGACGACTGTGGTGTACGAAAAAACACTGGACTTGAGAGTCATGACATTTGTGTTGAGGATCTCCATTGATGCTTGAGTTAGAAAATCAGATAATCTCTTTGAGCTTCGTTTTCTTAATCTGAAAAATGGGATGAATGATACCCGTATCACAGGGCTGTGATGAAAGATTAAACTTAAATAAGTGTATGGAACACTTTGTCAATGGAAAGGCAGTGTGCATGTGAAAGTTGTTACTCCACTACGTGTGGAATGCGTAAGCCAGTAGAAGGCAGTGGTGGGACCATAAGTCTCAGCTCATGAGGATAATGCACCATGGAAAAGCTAGGGTTGCTGGATAAAATACAGGATGCCCAGTTGAACTTGACTTTCAGATAAACAATAAATACCTTCTTAGTATAAGTATGTCCAATGCTAACTGAGCACAAGTTAGCATTTAGTTTTAACTGCTTTCTAGTGTTCTCTCCTCACTTCAAACAAATTAGACACATCTCCCCAAGCACTTTGAAAGCTCTGTGGGAATACAGATCATATCATATATTTATCTTGGATCCTCCAGGATGCTTGAACACTGTCATGCACATAACTAGTGTGAAATAAATGACAATGAGAGCAAGGATTTGGTTTGGGTGTCATTAGTTCCACTAATACCTTCAGTGCTTGAAAACATATGCTAATATCCTCAGGGTCTCCCCTCTCATCCAGCTGCCCCGAAACCTGTGAATCAGCTAGTGCTCACAGGCTCAAATACTGGCCCATTTCTGAGTTAAGGAAAGAAGGTCTCAGAAACTTAGTATGATATAAAATGGCACTAAGCTCATTCTCATCTGCTCCCACACCACTGCATAACTTTGGTGTGACTTGAGTTACTCACACTTGGCTTAAAATCTTAAATTCCTCCTATACTCTGTTTTAGTGTTGCTACTTGGTCATGCTTCACTAAGAGATAAATAGAAAATTTTAGACTCTTTTTGCTTTATTAAAAAAGAAGAAAGATAATTTATACCTTTAAACATGGAAACTAACTCAAGTTTGGCTGGGTTTTAGGCTACCAGATTTTGAAAAGAAGGCAGCCTTTCCAAACACTGGTCCCTGTCATTCTTCTTACTTGGCTCTTTCTTGCTAAAGTTTTCAATGAGGTTTTGGAGCTGTCACAAATGTCCCTGGGTTCAAAGAACATATTAAATCAGTGTTTGGTTAGAAGAAGGGAGAAAAACCAAAGAATATAAGAGTTACTCTATCCAAAGACAAGATGATAATCTGGACGCACTCTGCATAACACGTGGTGTTAGTTTTGTTCTGTTTTTTTCTTTTTCTGTTTCTTGAGAGAAGATACAGAACTTTCTATGGAATTCTTTGATGAAATATACACTTGAATCACACAAAAAGAAAATGTGACAAGGAAATACTTTGCATACTGAGTTGTGGCCATGATTATGTAGGAGTGTACACCATTTCCAATTAAACAAAGAAATAGGCAGTGGAAAACACTTTTTGAAAACCAGAGAGTCTCTTTGAAAGAAGAGTGGAATTTGCACTCTACCTTATTCATTAAAGTTAGAAACTGCCATCCCTTTAATGAGCAGCCTGAGGGTGGAGAAAGTGTCTTGAATAGCTATATTCCAGGGAGTACTTGGCATCATCACTGAAACATAATGTGGGATTGCAATTGTGTGGGTTTTTTTCCCAGTGAATAGGAAGTGATCAAAGATAACATTGCCTGAGAAAGAATTAAAATAGTGTAACATTGCATCAAGTTATAGCCAATGCCAATCATTATATGGATGAATGAACAAGATCCTTTAAATAATGGTATAGACGTGCTGTGGCATTCAAAATATAATGACCAACTTCAGTGGGGTTTAAATAAAAATGCGAAAGCATGTGCCCACTCATCTGGCCAGAACACTGAAGTATAAGCACGTCTCTTTAAATAGATCTGTAAGCCACATCCTTCATTGACATCATCTATAAAACACTGGACTACAGGAAGTAAATTAATTCAAAAAAACTGCCTTAGGAATTTTATCTGAGCAAAGGGAAATGTTATCTACTAGGAGACTGGAAAAAACTAGGGGCAGAATCAGAAAAAAATTAAGTAAAAAGGACTTCTATAATTACAGTGTGATCACCTTTCCCTCCGTGAAAGGACAGGAAAGGAAAGCACAATACAGGAATTGAATTCATCATTGTGTAGATGAGAGTTCCTGGCATACAATGCTAGACAGAGCTATTTACTGGAAGAAGTGTTGGTTTATTTACATGCTTAACAGCACCACCTTCTAGCTTCGGCCAACTGACAAATAACAGCACAGCAAGGAAGAGAAAGAAAAGGCCATCGTCCCTATTCCAGAGAGAATCAGAACAGACAGCGGCTGTCACAAATCCATACATCTTGACCCGTCATTATAAAATGGAATGTCCAGCTCCTCCAAACATCTCCAAAGAGATAATCTTTCCTTTTTCAGTAACAAGAATCATAGCAAGGAAACTTGACTCTGCATCCAAAAGGAGGGATGAGAGAGGGGGAAAAAATTGATACTCGCCTCATCTCCATAGCACAACTCTTTCAAAAGATGAGAAAAATAAAATTTAATCTTTGTCAGAGGACTCATAAATAAGGCCAAATGCACCCTTGTGCACATGACTAAAACAAAGGTGCAAAATATCTGATTTGATGAACAAAGATTGGCTGATGAATGGAGTGAGTTGTTTTAATACAGTAAACAGGAGATCTGAATAAAGAGATCAAAGGAGACCAGAGAGCACAATGCACCCACAATTGCAATTGCTCCCCAGGGAGTGACAAGAATAAAATTGGAAGATTTTGCTCAGAGGGATACTACCACTGTTTCTAAACTAGTTGTCTATGCTAATCAAGGCACAGCCTTTGAGCTTCCTCTAAAAGTTTCCACTTTTTTAACTTAGAAAATAATGCTTGAACTTTCAGTTGTTATATATAAATTCTGACAGATATCAAGAGGGGAAATGTGGGCACTGAGCAGGAAAACAGGACATTCAGGACATTATTCTAGTCTTGCTATTCTTTTGCTATGCAAGCTTTGGCAAGTGATTTTTATCTCTGGGCAACGATTTCTAAATTTTACCTGTCTACCTTATCCTAAATATTTGTATTTAGCAATAACACACACTACCAAAAAAAAAAAAAAAAGGCTCATTCTTTTTTCCCCATTCAAAACAGACCTGGGAAGAGAGAAAATTCACATGAACTATATTGACAGAGTATCTATATTCTTCTCTTCTCGTTTGACATTTACTTGTATTATTTTAAAATTTGTTAACAAGGCTATAGTTAATTGGACAGAGATAAAAAATGAATGTGCCCACAATTCTGTTTGAATTTCAGTTGAAGTGGCCCAAGGAATGATGATAAGCTCACAGGCAAGCAGCGCTTGGGAAGGTGGTGATGAAAATGGTGGAAAAATGGGGGAGGCATTATCTTTCTAGAAATTGTTAATGCATCCTTCACAGATTAAAGCATTTAGTGTGTTCAGGGAAGGGCCTCACAGATGATGAGCACTCACCAAGGACGTGCCGCATGGGGACCTAAACCCCACGTGGCCATCTTACCCATGACGCGGGCTGAGCCTAGGCCAGGGGCTAGGCCATTGCCTGGCAACCATTACCCAGCAGCCTTTGCCCGCCCGCCATTGTGCAGCAGCCACTGCCCAGCAGTCTTTGCGTGTCAGTTATTACACGGCAGCCATTAACTGCTGCTGTTACCTGCCTTGTGACCAGGAGGCCACTGCCTCCTGCCACTGTGCAGCAGCCATTCGTGTCCGTCCCCAGTGACCCAACTGAAGCCGCAAAGCTACCCATGCCCCAGCTGCGCTCCTGCAGGAGGAGCTGGCTGTGGAGTCTCCCTTCCTGACCCAGGAATCCTTTAGAGCTGTAGGGCCCAGCCTGAGGACCCGGAGCCACTGTTCCCTGAGGATTTCTGGCAGTCAGGCCCCACCGGGATGTTTTCACAAGGGATCCCAGGTCCTGAGGGGGATGAACTCGTTGGGAGGGAGAGAAAGTGACTTCTCACGTGGGCAGAGGCTGAGACTGTGTGACACGTGACCACATGGGCAGTTGTCCAAGGCGCCAGCTTGTAAGCAACCACAGGGAAGTCTGGATCCTTCTAGAATTCTAAAGAGAGTCAGAGATTGCTTTATTTACCACATGCCTCTCACTTCTGGGGTTGGTCGATTTCTTTGAGGTGCTGATTTTGGTAAGATTATCTGCTTAAGGGGGTAGATAAACTATAAACTTCTGACTTGCCCAAATAGGTGTGGCCTCAGCCTGCCAATCCCCATCATCGGTGGTTGGCCCACTTCCGCCTTTCTTCCCTCCACCCCTTCACCTCTGCAGTGCTGTCTCACCTATAAGTAAATGCCGGACAAAACAGTTACAGGATTGTGCTCCGGGTGGAGGAAGAGGACTTGGGGGTTAGCAGGAGTGTGTCATTTACATTTTACCCCAGAGCTTTGTCACTTTGCTGTGGTGGGACAAAACCCAGGTCACCATGAACTCAAAGAGAACTTGGAGTGGAGCAGGGCCCCAGAGCAGCAGGAGACCTCAGTCACAGCAGCTGGAAAGCAAGGGAGGAACACGGCAAACAGTGCAAGGGTTTCTCGACTCCCTAGAGGGTAGAATTAGAGAACTCTGTTTTGTGACTGTCATTGTGACTCTTTTCTCCCCAGGCTGCGTGGCCTGGGAAACATGGAGAACTGAAGCTGCTGTGGTACCTCAGAACTTGGACGTTTGACAGACAAGTGCTGGCAGAGAGACTGCTGGCTTTGGGAGTCATTTTGTAAACAGGCCCCTGTTTGTGCAAGTGTTTGGGGAAGGTCTTAACATTCAGCTTCTTGTGCAGAATAGGGTGACTTAGGTTTCAGAACCCTGGACCAATCCAAGGCACCACACATTCCCAAACTCCTATGAATGTGCTCGCCAGACAATCTGAAGGGGTAGACAGACTTCTATGAAGAAATCAACCAGAAACTGGATTGTTCCTATTAATGAAATTTCTAAATCCATGCCAGACCTAAATTCAAATCATGGACTAGAACTGTATCCTAGAATGGCATAAAAAGAGGAAAGGTTTTGGGTAAAAATATGGCACTTCCATCCTGGAAACAGAATTTCATCTTGGAAGCTTAAAGTTCCAAGATTTAAACATTAAAGTTACAAGCTTATCACAATATTTCCAGCATTGACTGATTATGCAAATAAAGTGGTGAATTTATCATTTCATTTTTAAAAGAAAATGTTCTACATCATTTACATCCCTTGGGTTAGGTCGATTTTTTGGTTTTGTTTTGTTTTTTACATTTTTAGGAGAAGGCATTTCTGATGAAAATAAAATTCACGAGGAGAACTCCGTAAGCTCTAGCCCAGAGAAGATTAGCTGCGACTACAAACTAGCACATGCCTGACAAGCTTACTTCAAGTTTGTGTACATCTTATTCTTAACACTGTATCCTCTAAAATCGGTGATCTTCAAACAGGAAGAGCAAGACAGAAAAAGTGGAGGGCATGTTGCGATTTCCACGGTAAACTCCACAGTGTGCCGAAGAAAGATTATTCTTTAGACTTAATACTTTAATTTTTTTAAAGAAGTACTTTTAAAAAAAATAATATTTATTTACTTCTTTGCACCAGGTCTTAGTTGCAGCAGGTGGGCTCCTTAGTTGTGGCAGGCGGGCTCCTTAGTTGTGGCATGCAAACTCCCAGTTGCGGCATGCGTGTGGGACCTAGTTGCCTGACCAGGGATTGAACCCAGTCCCCCTGCACTGGGAGTGTGGAGTATCATCCACTGTACCACCAGGGAAGTCCCTAGACTTAACATTTTTATAATACAAATGACAGAAGTTAAAGCTTGACAAAATCTTTCTGGCTTATGGAGGATATGCAAAGGTTAAAGAGGAAAAGTTAAATTAATTAAAATAAAAAAGACTGAGGAACTATCTTAATATTAAGGTGGTTTGAAGAATTTATCTGCTAAGAAGAAAGGTAGAGAAAATAACCATATGAAAGCATGAAATATGGTATAGACTGATGGAAGCGTCCTGATACCTGAATTAAAAATCAACATTGCATTAGAAAACTTCAACCATAGATGTTAAATGATAGACTGTAGATTTCCAAAATTAAGGGACTAAGATGACTAAGTTCACCTTTTCATCCTTATTTTTAAACCAAAATAAACTTAGATTTAAATTTGAAAGCACACAAGTGTTCAGGTCCTTAATACTGTGATTTCATTCTGAATAACTGCCTTTTATTTTTGATGCCTATTGTGTCTTTACCTCATGTCACAATTTAATCTCTCTTTAAACATAATTTAATGCCCAATTTAATCTCAATATGACAGCCAATAATTAAGAGAACTCATGTTGTGTAGCTTAATGTTTGGTTGTGTTGGTCATGTATATGTGTCATGTATGATATTGTTTCATACCATGCAATTTAATAAACAGCATCACTTGATATGTTTATTTCTGAAGAACAAAAACCCAAGCTACCATCTTTTGAGAGTCAAAACATAGGTTTTCATGGTGATGTTGTGAACAACAAGATATTTTATACACTACACTACTTTTAGTATTTGTACATTACGTATAAGAATGTATAAACCTCTAGATTATGTGTATTTTACACATACAAATCTGAATATTATCTGCACAAATATGAAATAACCATTTTGTAATTATAGTAATTACTTAGATTAATATTTTGTATCAGTAGTTTTCAACCTTCTTCCCCTTTTTATTCAGTGAAATCTTTCAAAGGAATTCTTATTTGGAAGCCCAATTTGCAAAACAGACCAAGGTGGCTCTGCTCTGATCAAAGTGTTTGTAGGGCCCAAGAGGCAGCAGCCTTTTAGGTTCGGTCTCAATGGCCCTCCAGCCCTTTCACAGGGTTTCTAGTTCTGGAACACTGGAAACCACTGTCATATATAATGCCCTACCTTTGTAGTGGGCTTTTATATATGCTACAGCGTTTCATCCTCATAATATTGTCAGTGCCATTCCATTTTGCAGATGAGAAAATGGGAAGTCAGATCAATTCATTCTCCCACTGCCACATAATTATTGAGTGATTAGACCTAGGACTTGAACTCTAACCCCTGACTCCCATGTTATTCCCGTTATTTCCTACTGACTACCACAAGAGAAACATGCTCAGAGTCTCACCCCAAGTAGGATGAGACAGAATTCATGTAAAGCATTTTTCTTAATGTTGTCTCTCTTCAGCAGATATGACTGACGGTCTTCGCATGGGTCACACCTCTGTGGTTTACCCAGATTACTGATTGCAGAGGCTGTGAGATGTGTGTAATTCCCAGCCCGTAAACCTGGCCCTTTCTCTCCCACTTGAGAAACTGTATTGGACTAGAGGGCATGAGGGTGATGTTACCTGGATCTATTTTTATTTACGAGCAAGGGGAACAGTTCACAAATTTCAGTATTTTAATTAATGGTAGAAACAATTGATTTTCATCATCCTAGTTGAGACAGTATATCTAAAGAAGTAGAATTAGTGATCATCATCTTGAAAAATATTAGAATATAATAATAGAATCAAAAATTACCTTGGTAGGAGAAGAGACTCAGTAAGGGCCAAAGAAGAGAGGAAAACTAAGGAAGAAAAATAAACTGCTTGGGTGTAAGATGGGAAGGGTTTAGTATAACTGAGATTAATGTAGCAATCAGAATTATAACATTTAATACCAGTCAGTGATGAAGCACTTAATTTTGCATGTGGCAGATATATTCAATACTAGTCAGATGTTCACCAAATGAGCTTTCCCAGTTCTACATTTTTTTCACTTCTGAGGATCTAAAAGGATCCTGGAATGGAGTAAGAAGGAGCTACAACTATCAGGGAAATGCAAAACAAAACCACAAGATATCACTTCACACCTGTTAGAATGGTTATTATCAAAAAGACAAGAAATAACAAGTGTTGGCAAGAATGTGTAGAAAAGGGGACCCACGTGAACTGTTGGTGGGAATGTAAATTGGTGCAGCCACTGTAGAAAATAGTATGGAGGTTCTTCAAAAAATTAAGAATAGAAGTACCATATGATCCAGCAATTCCACTTCTGGGTATTTATCTGGAGGAAATGGAAAAACTAACTGGAAAAGTTATATGCACCTCCATAGCCATTGCAGCATTATTTACAATAGCCAAGATATGGAAGCAACCTAAGTGTCCACCGATGGATGAACAGGTAAGGAAAATGTGATATATATATATATATATATATATATATATATAATGGAGTATTAGTCATAAGAAGCAAATCTTGCCATTTGTGACAACATGGCTGGACCTTGAGGGCATTATACGCTGAGTGAAATAAGTCAGATAGAGAAAGACAAATACTGTATGATCTCATTTATGTATGGAGTCTTAAAAAAAAACCCAAAAACTGAACTCATAGATACAAAGAACAGATTGATAGTTGCCAGTGGCTGGACAGGAAAAATGGGTGAAGGGGGTCAAAAGGTACAAACTTCCAATTAAAGTCACGGGGATGTAATGGACAGCACAGTGACAATAATTTATAATATTGTATATTTGAAAGTTGCTAAGAGAGTAGATCTTTAAGGTTTTTATCACAAGAAAAAAAAATGTAACTGTGTAGAGATAGATGTTAACTAGATTTATTGTGGTGATCATTTTGCAATATATACAAGTATTGAATCATTATGTTGTATGCCTGAAACTAATATAATGTCATATGTCAATTATATCTCAAAAACAAAAAGGAGCCACACCTTAAAGTCCCTGAGAAGAAAATAGAATGATTTGAGTCTGGAGAAGGGAAAGCTGAGGTTTCAAGTGAACCAGTTTGAGGAGAGAAACATAAAAATTATGAAACCATCTTGTCTCAGTCTCTTAAAGGGCAGGATGAGACGTTTATAGGAAATAGGTAAGAGAATTTTGCCATGATGAGGGTGGCAGACAAAATAAGATGGGTGAACAAGTGAAGCTGAGAAACTCACTAAATACAGGAAAAGTTCTCACTTATCTAAACAATTGAAGTTTGTTCTTAAAGACAAAGGTACGGACCAATGAGTCCCCTTGGATCCCTTATATATGGTTTTATGACTCCTGTGGCCAACAGAATACAAGAGAATTTGTAGCAGAGGAATTAGAGACATGTGGCAGTAGTCATGTCCCATGGTATGCTAATAGATGCTACGGGAAAGTTGGTTCGGGTTCAAATAATTTGGGGGAGTACCAGGTTTACAAAAGGTATACAGGTGTCTTCAGGACAAGACTTCTCAGAACCCCTGATATGTTCATGTACGTTGTAAAGCTCTCAACACAAGAGAACCAGAAGCATTTTACAAACTTAGTTAAATAACCCTTTTTCCTCCCTCTTTATAACTCACAGAACACTAGAGTTCTGGGGAACATAGTTTGAGAAATGCTGATGTACAACATTATTCTTTTTTTTTTTTTTTTTTTTTTTTTGCGGTACGCGGGCCTCTCACTCTTGTGGCCTCTCCCGTTGCGGAGCACAGGCTCCGGACGCGCAGGCTCAGCGGCCATGTCTCACGGGCCCAGCCGCTCCACGGCACGTGGGATCTTCCCGGACCGGGGCACGAACCCGTGTCCCCTGCCTCGGCAGGCGGACTCCCAACCACTGCACCACCAGGGAAGCCCTGTACAGCACTATTCTTAAGCAAGGATGCATAGTCAGAAAGTTGGCAGATTGCTCCTAATTAATAAGAAAACTCAGTACGTCTGGGATCAAACTTAGTAATTTCACACTATCTTT